>NC_041398.2:163040587-163640587 GCF_900747795.2 Erpetoichthys calabaricus | reverse complement strand
TGGACCATGCCAAGGGAACACCCATAAAACATCTAGCTTTGGTAGATAGATGGGCATTTTTGGAGAGTAGTACTGGACCGTGTGTCTGCCTGGGGTATTGCCAACCATGATCCTGAGGTGTTTCATCATGTGGAGCGGTGTGTCAATGTGCTGCACCAGTGCATGCTCCCAACCTGACCTGACATGCCCTGATATGACAAAGAACAATGTTCTAAAATGGACACCATAAGGGTCCACTTTTCTGCCCATTGCTATCAGGCAATTCAGTGCTTCTTCCTGACATACTTTTTATATTCATTTTGAAATATCTGTACAATATTTATTGATTGATTGATTGGGTATTTTATTTGTCCCGTGGGTCTGTATCCTTCTTTTTTATCCTTGGGGTTAACAAAGTTAATCTAATCTAATCTAATCTAATCTAATGATGCATTACATGTATTTGTAACACAACTGGAAGCCAATTAAGAAAGTACAGTATAAGGCTTGTATCATATTTATTTATATGTATAAATTGATAATGAAAGAAATAAAAGACCACTTCTCCATTATATTAGTGTATTTTATTTTTTTCTTAGTGGCCAAAAATTATTTCTATGATTTTAGGTCATCTTCTATGTGTTCTTGTTTCATATACTGTACTGCAACCAAGAAAGTATTGTAAGTAAAATACAAGAATTTTACTAAATAGAAATCCATAGATTACTATCTATCTATCTATCTATTCTTACTTTAAAAATAATAGTAAAAAATTGAGACAGTAGCTTTTTAAAAGAAATTTCAAAGGTTTATGTGTAGGGACATTGATGTCCTTTATTTAAAATTACTAATAAAGTAACACATGAAAGCACTAAATTAATATACAGGTATTGTGTTAAGGAATTTTCAATAAATTACATTAAATAAACATTTCATCAAACATTTGATATCTAAATTATGTAATTCTTTTAAAATAATATTGTTGTGAAGTCTTAGCATTTATTTAGTGATATTTAAATGTATTTACTTGGACATTATGAGTGATAAAAAATATTGTATTGTGTTGTATATTGTTTGCTATATGACTGCCTTCCATTTATGGACAAAAAAGAGATGCATAATAGAGGTTATTTTAAAATAAGGAAAAACATTGGTGTTCTTATCTTTTGTATTAATTCAAACAAGTCTTTCCTGTGGCAGCTTAATGTAATCTTTAGTTAGGACTTCAGTGATCTATAGTTAGTGACCAACAGCTGCAGCTAAGGAGTCACCACCCTCTTGTACACATATAAATAGACTGGGCTGACTGTGGTTTAGCAAAGCCTCTGTATTGTAGGAGAAAGTAGTGGTTTGGACTTACCAAGAGATCATACAGCAAGAAGTAAACACAGGTATATATATATGTAAAACCAAATTCATTGCAGTTTAAAATTACTATAACCACAGATTTACAGGAATGTTGTTTTATTTTCCTAAATCAAAAAGGCAACCCTGTATTTGAGCAGAAATTAGAAGAGACATTTTTGCTGTGCTACTTTTTTTATATAATCTAGCTTTCATTTATTTTGCAAATCTGCTTAATTACGTTCAAAGTTGAAGAGGTGCCACATCCTTTCCTAAAAGTATTATAAATAAATCCATCCCTGAATGTAGAGTCACTGTGTTGCAGGATGTACATAAATACGCTTACACACTGTTAACACAACCAATAATTGGCCATTTGGTATTAACAACAACCCTGTTAAAATATTTCTAAACTGTGTGAAAAAATAAGGAAAACTTTGTATGCTAGTTCAGTCGACGCACTCAATTTCTAAAGCTCAAGTAGTATCTTTGTCAAGTAATGAAAGAAAAGAATATTTCTTAAATAAATGTTGTTGCTTGTCAAAAATCATTATCCCAGAAAGTAAGGAAGATAAAGATAAAAAATAAGCTGAAGGTTTTAAGAAGTATAATCATAAGACATTTCTCTTGCTACTAGGGGGCTCCGCCCCCTGCTCGCTTCGCTCGCCAACCCCTGGTGTTGGGAATGACAAAGAGCGTGATGTATGAATGAGATATAGAATAGTGTGACGGTGTAGATGATGCAAATAGAAAGCAAACAATAAAGTGTGTGGCACAGTGTAAAGGTTTATTTGAAAATTTCTTTGTACACGCCGTTTAAGTGTAAAAGGTAATTCCAGCTCAGAACTTGTAAGGTCATTTAAGACGGTTATTGTTGTGATCAGAGTCAAGTTTGTCAGAGCTTAGAAAGAGTTGTGTCTCTCCAGGAAGTAATGGAATGACTTGGGTATTAATGTTTTCCACATTAATATTTTTTGGACATAATATAGTGCGTTGTGTTAAAAGGGGCATTTGGTCTAATGAGATTGCTGTTCCAAATGTTTCTGTAACTAAGTCGTCGCAGATAAAGGCTTGAGGAATTGTAATAATATGTGGCTGAAGTCTATCTGTATTGGTGAGTGTACCATCTCTCAGTTGTAATAAGCAATTGTTATGATCTGGTTCTGGACATCGTATCTTTTTTACTAACTGTATCTTTTGAAAGCAATGCCAATTGTCTGCGTATTTTAAGGTGCACTGAACAATAGCTGAGTGCATGGCATCTGGAAGAATAGCTAATCACTGTTTAAAATCTCCTCCTCATAAAAGTACCTTTCCTCCAAATCGAATATTATTATTCATAAACGTTTGTAGAAGTTTATGAATGGTGTTGAGTAAGTGACTTCATGCCATTGAACATTCATCAATAAACAACATTTTTTCAAGACGGATGTCACATGCAGTGCCACCGTTAATGTTCATAGTGGATACCGATTTGTAGGATCTAATGTAGTTGATAAAGATTTCACTTTCAGGTACATCGTCAGTTATAAGCTTCTGTAGATATTCAGTATATGAATGTAAAGAAGGCAGTGTAATTTGACCCTTTTGACAACAACGTGTAAATGTATAACTTGTATTGCCAGTTGTTTCTTCAGGGAAGTGAACTGAATGACAATGATTGCAAATGACATTCATTAATCCGAATGAATTTTCCTGGTGTATGTTTTCCTTGTGCCGTTTGAGAGGCGCGTCATTGTATGTCCAGTATTTGGGACGTGTTGTTTTGGAGCTGTAATCGATTTGCCTGTGCTGTGTGAGAAGCCCGTTGTAGCCTTCGCTGCCATTAACGAATGTCTGAGACGGGAGGTGTTTCGTTTTGAATCCGTGCCTGTTGCGATGCAGCACTTTGATTGATAGTTTGCGTCATGTGGATCTAGGATGTAGATTTGTGCATATTTGTGTTGTTGATTTGTTTCAGGGTGCACTGTTCCAATGCGATGCAGTATCTGTGCACATATGCGAAAGCAGTATGGGCCATTGCCTTTTGGTGGTCTGATATTTACTCCGGTATATGCAAAAGCAAATGAACTATTGTAGGATCTAATGCAGTTCATAAAGTTTTTACTTTTAGGTACATCGTTAGTTAGAAGCTTTAGTTGAGCTTTGCGTTTTTGGAGTCGAGACATTTTTTCATTTAGAAATATGGATAAGTAATAAGGAGTATTGCACTCACTGTTAATATGGAGCCTTTTCTGCGGTTGAACGGTTAGTAGTGCCTTATTGTAATGAGATCCACCTATGCTGCATAGCCGTCTATTTTGTTGTTTCTTTCGTGTTCGTGTGTTTGTTCCTGTTATCCTTTCCTTTTCGTTTTGTACCCGTGACCGTGTATTCATGACTTGTTTCTTTCTCAGCATGCGAAATATGGATAAGTAATAAGGAGGATGGCAGTCACTGTTAATATGTTTCCTTTTCTGCAGTTGAACGGTTAATAGTGCTTTATTGTAAGGAGATCCACCAATGCTGATACCTATGCTGTCTAGTGTGAAGGTGTTGATGTTCACTTTAGAATATGTGGCTTTGGGTGTCACTTCTTATGGATGTGTGTGTGTGTGGGGGGGGTTGAGGATTGTTGTCGCGCGAGCGTCTTCTTTCTGTTTGTGTTCCTGTGTCTTGTTGAATCCCCCTCTTTGTGTGTGTCCCGTCCCTTGCTTGTAGGGTCTGTGGGGTGGTTTTGTGTTCTTTTTTTTGTGTTCCATGGGCTTGTTGAATCCCCCTCTTGGTGTGTGTCCCGTCTGGTGCCTGTAGTTGGGGGGGGTGCCTTGCTGTTGTGCGCGATCCTCTTTTTTTTTTTTTTGGGTCTAGTTTCGTGTGCAATGTGTTTCGTGCTTTGCTTGCGTTTGAATACTTTTTTATGTGCCTTTTCCTTTTTTCGGTGCTCTTTGCGCCTCATTTCTCCATTTTTCCTGTGCTCACTCCTTTTTTCTGTGGTCTTGTCCGCCTCTCGCGGCCCCTCATCCGCCTCTCTCGCCCTCTTTTGTCCGCCTTTCTCGGCTCCTCAGCCGACTCTCGCGGACTCTTTTTGCGCCTGCGCAGTACGTCTTTTTGCAGCTACGGCCCATTGCCGGATGTGCCTGCGTCCATCATCCGGTTTAGCATTCTCGGTTAGTAATATGGATCAGTTTAGGTGGTCCTCTTACATCTACAAAACCAGCTGTGAATCTATACTAATTAATAAAAGGCAAAGCCCTCACTGACTCACTGACCGACTGACTGACTGACTCACTCATCACTAATTCTCCAACTTCCCGTGTAGGTAGAAGGCTGAAATTTGGCAGGCTCATTCCTTACAGCTTACTTACAAAAGTTAGGCAGGTTTCATTTCGAAATTCTATGCGTAATGGTCATAACTGGAACCTGTTTTTTGTCCATATACTCTAATGGAGGAGGCGGAGTCACGTATCGCGTCATCACGCCTCCTACGTAATCACGTGAACTAAAAACAAGGAAGAGATTTACAGCACGAGTCAAACTCGGGAACGAAGGTAAATGACGTTAATTTTTGAGTGTCTTTTAATACTGTGTAAGCATACATATTAACACATGTGCAATTAAACGTGTGGATTTACGGGGTGATTTCTCAGGCTTAAAAGCTCGCCTTTTATTAAAAAAGATAAATGCAAACTGTTTTCATTCTGAAGGGCACAAACCACATTGGATTTCAGCCGTTAAACAAGCAAAAATGTCGGTACACCAGATAAATAAGCGCAACATATTATCAGTTGTATTGTATGCTTACAATACATATAGAAATGTGTTAATCGTTAACTAATATTATGGGATGGTGTTTTTCGACTCGCGCCTTTATTTAAATGATTGCATGTCTTGGTGGGTTTGCGTAGCTTATTGTCAATATCTTTACAGCTCTTTTTAAGACTTAATTTAAAAAGGTTTTCTTTTCTTCTTAATAAAAATTTAAGAGCAGTACTTCGCCAGTGCAAAGCGCTCACTTCACTCCCTTACGGGAATCGAACCTCGGACGTCAGCGCTAGAGGCTAAGCCCCTAAAATTGCGCCACAGCGTGTGGTTCGTTTATTTGACAGCATGTAGATCGGGGTAATTACATTCACGGTATTCGTAGTCTGATTCACAATCTGATTGTATGGGTGGTTACCTACCAGGTAACGCTTATGGTTAGCCAGCAAGTCAGCTCGAAGTGATCACTCGAGTAAAGGCAGCTTCACAAAAAAGAGATCCTTAACAAATTGTTATTAGTATATTTTCTCTCAATTTAAAAAGATTTTCTTTTCTTCTTAATAAAAATTTAAAAGCAGTACTTCACCGGTGCGAAGCGCGGGGATTTGAGCGAATGACGCATACAGACATATTCATGAGTGCAGGTACTTCGGAAACAAAGCACCGTGTAAACCTAAAGTTTAAATTAAGCTCATAGACCTACAAAAGGTTGCCATTGATTTCAGGCAAGATTGCTTTTCTCATGTACAACTATACGTTGCATTCTCAAGAGTGTGCTTGTATAGCTTGGTCATATTACAACCGGAGTGCTGAACTGACAACATGGTATACAAACAGAACTATAACAATCATAAAAAAAGCAAAAAAAAAAGCGAAGAACCCTTGCATTTAATAAAAAGGCTCCTTCCTTGGCGTTCGTTTATAAAACAGCGGAAAAGCTGTGTTAAGGCTGCTTCACAAAAAAACTGATCCTTAATATAGATATAGATATATATAGATATAGATATATATATATATATGTATGTATGTCTATATGTAAGCTTATAAGTACTGCCTTACTTCTCTTTAAGAAAGGAAGATGTAATGATACTTGATTTAAACGATTCCATGTCTTGGTGGGTTTGCGTAGCTTATTGTCAATATCTTTACACCTGTTTTTAAGAATTATTGACTGAAACGGGCTTTCACGAAAAAAGTTAGGGCTTTGCTACAGGATACACCCTCCACAAGTTAAGGAAGTAAAAATAAAATTATATATTTCTGTTTTATTTAAACCTTTTAAGTTCGTATGCATAGCCCCATTTGGCTGTTTTAGTATTTTTTTTTCTTTCTTCAGTAATATTTAATCTCCTTAAAGAAAAAGAACATATGCATTTTACTTTTTTTGTATCTCTTTAGTAATATTTTAGTGTAAAAGGATAACCAGTATTTAAACCTTTTATGTTACTTTATAAAGTTATTTTACACAATGTTGAAAAATTAATAAGAAAGCTACATATTTTGGCAGCTGCTGCTTTAATTTTCAATGAAATGGAAAAAGCTCTCCAAGAGAAAACCTCAATGAAGAAGAAACAGTTTGCACTATCTAAAAACGAGAAACACTCATTTATAAAGGTTTGCTGCAGATGACTTAACTGAAAATAAATTAATACTTCCTATGTGTATAAAACATATTTATCTATTTTACTTATGCCTTTATTCCAGCAACTTGCAACATCTGAGGTACAATTTGTTACATTACTTTTGTTTTTTGCAGCACAGGCAGGTGAAGTGACTTCCTCAGGGTCACACAGTGGTGTCAGTACCAGGATTTGAACTGACAAGCTCCGGGTTTGCTGAAATATTACTGAAGAAAGAAAAAAAAACGAAAACAGGCAAATAGGGCTATGCATACAAATGTCCATCCATCCATTATCCAACCCGCTATATCCTAAATACAGGATCCAATCCCTGCCAACACAGGGCACAAGGCAGGAAACAAACCCTGGGCAAGGTGCCAGCCCACGGCAGGGCGCACACACCCACACACACCCACACGCCACGGACAATTTAGAATCGCCAATGCACCTAACCTGCATGTCTTTGGACTGTGGGAGGAAACCGGAGTACCCGGAGGAAACCCAGACAGACATGGGGAGAACATTCAAACTCCACGCAGGGAAGCAAACTCCTAACTGGCACCTTTCACTGCGCCACCATGCCGCCCGCATACAAACTTAAAAGGTTTAAATAAAACAGAAATATATACCTTTATTTTTACTTCCTTAACTTGTGGAGGGTGTATCCTGTAGCAAAGCCCTAAGTTTTTTCATGAAAGCCCCTTTCAGTCAATAAGCCTTAAAAACAGGTGTAAAGCTAAACTTGCAGCACCGCTATTCAATTACACTTGCCTAACGCCACTCCTAAGGGGAGATACTGTGGGATCTGGGCATCTGTCAAAGCACCAATCACAGGCCCGATTAGAAAGTGGGAAGCTGTGATTTGTCGTCTCCCTCCCATGTAACAATCACAGCCCGTGTTACAACGCACTATGTATGTATGTATATATGTATATATGAAGAGTATGGATGGATGGATGGATGTATATGTGTGTGCTTATGTATGTGTGTATATGTATGTGTATATAAATGTTGATATGTGTATATATATATATATATATATATATATGTGTATATATGTGGATGTGTATATGTATATACTGTGTATATATATATATATATATATATATATATATATATATATATATATATATATATATATATATAAATGTATATATGTATATATATGTATATGTAGATATGTGTATATATGTATATGTATATATATGTTTACATAACCTCTTTAACACACTACTTCTCCGCTGCGAAGCGCGGGTATTTTGCTATATATATATATATATATATATATGTCAATGTATGTATGTATATATGTATGTCTATATTTATATATATATATATATATATATATATATATATATATATATGTGCATATGTATATATATGTGTATATATATTTAGATATGTATATATTTATATGTATATATATATATATGTACATATGTATATATATATATATGTAGATGTGTAAATTTGTATATGTATATATATGTATATGTAGATATGTGTATATGTAGATATGTATATATATATATGTATATGTATATATATGTTTACATAACCTCTTTAACACACTACTTCTCCGCTGCGAAGCGCGGGTATTTTGCTAGTCTGTATATATAGCAGAGAGCAGACAACATAATCCATTAATCTTCCCAGATGACGGCATTCGCCATATTGATGGCCGACCAGATCAAGCTTCTGCAGTTACACTTGTTCTTCCTGTTTTAAACTTTTTTATAAATTCACATTTCCGTTTCTGACCCAAAATCCTTAGGGGAGTTTCAATAGGTGTATATATTCAAACTACCCATAAGCCACAATTGTGCCAGCTTCTATCCATTGCAGTTACCACCTAATTTTTAAATTGCCTTTACTTTTTGATTTGCCTTCATATATATTTACAGTAATCCCTCCTCCATCGCGGGGTTTGCGTTCCAGAGCCACCCGCGAAATAAGAAAATCCGCGAAGTAGAAACCATATGTGTATATGGTTATTTTTATATTGTCATGCTTGGGTCACAGATTTGCGCAGAAACACAGGAGGTTGTAGAGAGACAGGAACATTATTCAAACACTGCAAACAAAAATTTGTCTCTTTTTCAAAAGTTTAAACTGTGCTCCATGACAAGACAGAGATGACAGTTCTGTCTCACAATTAAAAGAATGCAAACATATCTTCCTCTTCAAAGGAGTGCGCGTCAGGAGCACAGACTGAAACAGAGAGGAAAGCAAACAAATCAATAGGGCTGTTTGGCTTTTAAGTATGCGAAGCACCGCCGGTACAAAGCTGTTAAAGGCGGCAGCTCACACCCCCTCCATCAGGAGCAGGGAGAGAGAGAGATAGAGAGAGAGACAGAGAAAAACAAACAGTGAAAAATCAATACGTGCCCTTTGAGCTTTTAAGTATGCGAAGCACCATGCAGCATGTCGTTTCACGAAGCAGCTGCACACAGAAGGTAGTAACGTGAAGATAACCTTTCAGCATTTTTAGACGAGCGTCCGTATCATCTAGGTGTACGAACAGCCCCCCTGCTCACACCCCCTACGTCAGGATCAGAGAAAGTCAGCGCAAGAGAGAGAGAGAAAAGTAAGTTGGGTAGCTTCTCAGTCATCTGCCAATAGCGTCCCTTGTATGAAATCAACTGGGCAAACCAACTGAGGAAGCATGTACCAGAAATTAAAAGACCCATTGTCCTCAGAAATCCGCGAACCAGCAAAAAATCCGCGATATATATTTAAATATGCTTACATATAAAATCCGCGATAGAGTGAAGCCGCGAAAGGCGAAGCGCGATATAGCGAGGGATCACTGTATATATATATATATATTGTCACACACATGCGATTGGGAGGCAGCTAAAGGGCCTCAATAATAGTAGTACCATGCCAGACCAAGGGGTGGTGAACTGCACTGACTTTCTCTCTCAGTCCTCTGCAGACCATCCACAGGATATCCCGCTTGCTTCCGGCGCCAATGATGTCACTTCCGGAACTGGCACTATTGAGTATGTCACTTCCGGTGCCGATGACATCACTTCCGGCTCCTGTCCCGATGACGTCACTTCCTGTCTTGGCCTTTAAAGCCGCCATATTTCTCATCCTAAGTCAGTTCTCTTTTAGATTTAAACCTGTCAAGAGCTCAATATGATTTACCCATTTGCAACCAGGGCACAATATATGGGTGGCTGCCCCAAACCTTTTTGATGTCTTTGGACTATTCTCGAGACAATATATATATCAAGTTTAAGAGATAGCCAGCAACCCAACCTGACCAGGACGCCCAAGAGATGGAAGGATTGGAGAAGGCGGCTGCTTTAAGGCACTGCCTCCCCCAAAACGCTAGATGGCAGCTCCTCTGGTTTGCAGTGGTACCTCAGATTCCCACAGGGCACAATTGGACTTGGTGTTCTAAGTTTCAGCCCTGTTGGGTACCGTGGATGCTGCCAGGGGTTGCTGTGGAAGCGGAAGAACCATGTGGCATGAAGTTTCTGCCTAACCCAGAAGTGCTTACAGACCATGTGGGCAGAAGTGGAGAAGCACTTCCGGGTTGTCTAATATAAGAGGACTTGACCGACCTCACAAGGACAAGCCAGAGACAGGTGGAAGGTGGACAATGCTTGTTGGGAGAAGCAGAGGAGAAAGAAAAGAGAAAGAAGAATAATTCTGTGTTGTGCCTATTGTTTACTTGTGGCTGTGGTGGTGGGAAATGCTTTGAGGAAGAGTTTCCTAAAAATAAATAACCTGTTTGTACTTTTAACTTGTGCTCTGTGTCTTAGCTTATCAATATATCTATTATATAAAAAAATTGTTTGACATGACAAGACTTTTTGGAGACAAGACTTTTTTGGAAGAGAGATTTTTTCAAGTCCTGTGAGTCGAGACTTTTGCCTTGAGATTTTTTCAAGTCATGCCCGCCTCTCAAACATTTTCAAACAAAACCACAGTCCTCTCAACTTCCCAATTAAAGATGTGTTATGTCCAAATCTTATTGAAGAATTTAATCACAAAGGGTTATCAACATAAAAAATGAGTACACGCGCAATCCTAGCACCGAGGAATGAGGAAGTCAAACGAATTAACGCCAAAAATGTTGATCGATTACACATCAAATTGGTTAAACATGTCCAAAAATGGCAAATTATTTAAATGCGTATCAATAGACTATGCTGAAACAGTTGGTGGTGAGCGTGCGGAAGATGAAAACAACAACTTACAATATCCCAAAGAATATCTACAACCTTTAACAACGTCCGGTCTTACAATGCACGAATTACTGTAGAAAGAAGGATTTATCCAAGAAAGGTAATGTAGTACATTTTCCGTGGATAACATTAGACAAGAAAGGAGATCTTATTATCCATCCATCCATCCATTTTCCAACCCGCTGAATCCGAACACAGGGTCACGGGGGTCTGCTGGAGCCAATCCCAGCCAACACAGGGCACAAGGCAGGAACCAATCCCGGGCAGGGTGCCAACCCACCGCAGGAGATCTTATTATGCAATTCGTATTAAAATTTTAACAGTTTCCGGTTAGAGTAACTTTTGCAAAGACAATTAACAAATCTCAGAGCCAAGCATTTGAAAATAGAGTGAAAGAAATGAAATTCAATCATGGGCAGTTATATGTTGCATTGATGCATATGCGAGCAGCAGAATCGCAAAGAGGCTAGCACATAGCGCAGGCCAGGGGGTTGGTGAGCAAAGTGAGCAGGGGGCAAAGCCCCCTAGTATATATACATCCATCCATCCATCCATTTTCCAACCCGCTGAATCCGAACACAGGGTCACGGGGGCCTGCTGGAGCCAATCCCAGCCAACACAGGGCACAAGGCAGGAACCAATCCCGGGCAGGGTGCCAACCCACCGCAGATATATACAGTATATATATAATATATATATATATATATATATATATATATACACATAGATAGATAGGTAGATAGATAGATACTGTAGATTAACCATAAGAATGTGCAACAGAACCCCAAACTGCATACAGAATAAAGCCCCAACACACTTCACTCTTAAATAAAGGGTTTTATTGAGCACCAACACCCTCAATAAGCACTGTTTTTCTTCCCCCTTCAAGAGCATAGCCCAGTGCCTCCCGACTCTGATTTAGTCCAAAGAAGGCAGCAGGCTTTCTTTTAAGCTCATATAGGGGGTAGCTTCCGGTCTTTTGTCCCAGTCATATGGAATACTTCTAGGTTGTGTGAAAACAAGAGCAGTCTTCCCCTGACAGCATCCTTTGGTCGGACCCCAAAGACTCAGACAAGGTTGCGTTTCCAGACTCAATTTCCCATGCAATCCTACAGGTGTCCTAGTCAGGTTTAGCCCTGAGGAACATTGCCACATGCCATGTGGAGGAATGACCAGCTCCTGGTGAGTCCATTACCCTGATCCTTCCATTATGTCCTCCTGGCCGGGTATGAAACCTTCCATTATCCCAGCCAGGATGCCTGTCCTTCTGCCTGGGCACCCACAATATATGTACATTATATACTATATAAAATACTGTAATATACTGTGCATATATACTGCACTGTAGGTATATATATTGTCACACACATGCACTTAGCAGGAAGCTGAATGGACCAAATGAAGGTAATTCCATGCCAGGACAGGAGGTGGCGGGGTGCATTAAACCTTTGTTATTTCTGCAGACCAAATATGGGAAATTCTGTCTGATTCAACCTTGATGATGCCAATTCCGGTTCCGTCCCAAAGAAAGACGTCACTTCCAGTTCTGGCCTTCAGTTACAGGCTGGTTCTTTCAATATATAATGTATATATGTGTATATATATATATATATATATATATATATATATATATATATATATATATATATATATACTGTATATATATATATTTATATATATATATATATAAATGTGTATACTGTATATATATATATATTTATATATATATATATCCATCCATCCATCCATTTTCCAACCCGCAGAATCTGAACACAGGGTCACGGGGGTCTGCCGGAGCCAATCCCAGCCAACACAGGGCACAAGGCAGGAAGCAATCCAGGGCAGGGTGCCAACCCACCGCAGGACACACACAAACACACCCACACACCAAGCACACACTAGGGCCAATTTAGAATCGCCAATCCACCTAACCTGCATGTCTTTGGAATGTGGGAGGAAACCGGAGCGCCCGGAGGAAACCCACGCAGACACGGGGAGAACATGCAAACTCCACGCAGGGAGGACCCAGGAATTGAACCCAGGTCCCCAGATCTCCCAACTGCGAGGCAGCAGCGCTACCCACTGCGCCACCGTGCCGCCCTATATATATATATATACTGTATATATATATATATTTATATATATATATATATACTGTATATATATATATATATATATATATATATATATATACTGTATATATATATATATATATATATATATATATATATATATATATTGTAAATGCTAGGGGTCACTATTGCCCCGTTAACCACAACAGACAGATGCTCTGGACACCAAGTAAAAGTCTCAAGAAGTATTTTAATTCTTTTCCTTCTTAGCGACAGTGCCTTTAGCACCCCAGTTACAATAATCAAGCAATTAAATTGCAAATAACAGTAATAATTTTCAGTTCTCTTCTCCACAACTCCCAGCAAGGTCTGTCACACTCCTACTGATTCCGGCTCGCCCACTGGGATTCCAGCAGTCCTTGACCTGGAAGTGCTTCTGTCCTTCCGACCACATGACTTGCTAGCACTTCAGGGTCTAATGAACAACTGACTTTTTCTTCAGCCCGGAAGAACTTTGGGGCTTCCGTCCTCGTGGCTACCTCATACTTCCGGGCTGTAGGGAAAGGATAAGCCTCCAGGACGCAACAGGGCTGAGAAACTGAACTCCTGAATAGGGACATTGATTCAGTGGTATCTCATAATGGATGGTCTATATGGATGGATAGGCATTCCAGCCAGGATGGTGGATGCTCCTCTTCCCAGTTAGGAAGGTACTATAATGAAAGGATGGAGGGACATTGCCTCCTGGGCCCATGCACTCTCCCCAGTTTGTCAGGTTATACACCCAATTGTAGTCCAAACTAGGATCCCTGCTGGGGACCTTGAATGCAACGAGAAGGACCTGCTGGGATGAGGCTGCCCTATTTTGTGGAGGTTTGACCTGATTCAGAAATGCTTCATGGGTCTGACTCACCCAGGGAGTAGGAAATCATAGAGGAGGAAGTAAAAGAGGAAAAAGTTTGCCTGGTGAGTACCATAAAAGAAGTATTATAACTGATTTCAATTGTTATTTTTTAGTAAAATGTGTCTAATTTGAATTTGTTTGATAATGTCAATTTGTTTTACTGAAACACACAGGTCATAGATACAGTTTGTGTCTATGAAAGTACAGGGGTGTATAATCTCATGAGCCTCTTTAAAGATCAGTGGGCCTTCTGTAATACTGGTGTGAGGATTCTTTCAGAAATATAGTGTTTGTGTTTCTAAATTCACTTTCATGGCTGATTGAACTGCTGTACACAGTGTGTAAAGCACACATTTTTTCTTTACAAATATATCCAGTCTCATTTAACTTTATCAAAAGTCTTTTCTTCATCCAGGAAAAACACAACCTCTGGCTTCTTCGACAACTATGAGCAATAGTAAATATCACTTTCAATTAAATTTAAATTATTTTTTTTTATCAGGGCGCTTTAGCAATTATTAGGGGCTTGGCCCCCCACTTTAAATGCAGCAAGTGGAGGTCTGCACATTTATAGAGTGGGGAGGTGGGGTCCCCTGTGGAGCCATCCATGCCTGTCAAATAGTGTAACAGCAGGAAGTGGGGCTTGGATGTCAAAGATTACAGGCTGGACGACGGAGATCATGAGACAGAGTGGGGGAATTCTCTCGAAGATGAGGGGCTGGAAGCCTGAGATTAGGTGCTAAAGCCTTAGACACCAGCAACCCCTAACAATGCCACTGTATATTATTCATATAAATTTCTCTTAGCCAAGTATTCTAAAACAGAGTTACAGCATTAGCAAAGAACAAAACCATTTTTTATCGGCAAAAGTACACATCTCTATTTAAATGCACGGTGACATAGAATTTCAATGGATGTGTCTCAATTGCTCCTTGCAGAAAACACCTAAGAAATGTTTAAGAATTAGTGAAAGCATATGGGCAGAAGATGAAATGCTATATAAATAAGAAACTATGCTCTTGCAGAAAATAAATCTTCAGTGTGTCCAAAATTTTCTGAGTAAGCAAAGTTGTTGTCTTGCTGAACTTGTCCAAGTGACCGGCCTCCCATTCCCAGACATCTCAAAATATCTTACTACACATGTTAGGAGTTCATAACTGTGGTTTAACCATATGATCGCATGATGATATGCCTTCCATTGTTCATGCCAAATTTTCCAACCACTTTGAAATTTCATCCCTTGGTTTAGAGTAGTAGTTTGGTCTAAACAGCAGTGCACAAAGTGTGTCAGCAGGATACCGATAAGAAAAAGAGAATGGGAAAGGTTTAGTGACAGCTGGTAATGATGAAGGCCTCAGTTTAATATCAGACAAATAACTAACAGATGATTTTGTAGTACGAATAGCATTTCTAATATGGTATCTAATATGCTAAAAATAATGGATCTTCAGTCTGGATTTAAATGTCGACACTGATGGGGTGTATCTTACACTAGCAGGCAGATTATTTGTAAGCCCTTTAGCTACAGGCTGTACCTCCCAGAGTAGACATATTTATCACTGGCATGTTTAAGGAGGTAGGCCTGTGGATAGAATGTAATACCTCACTGTAAGCATTAAAAAGTTCTGTTAGGTCAAAGGGGATATAGCCATTGACAAGGTTGATTTTAACAACAATATACAGCTTAACTGTAAAATACTATAGCAATTCAAAAGCTTGCATCTTACTCTTATGTTTTGAATTAACTGGCGAGTATAAATTGAATAACTTGAACACACTATATCTTGCATCTTAAGCAAACACCATTAATTATCCTCAAGTTCTAAACATGTAAATATTGGTTTGAAATAGCATCAATATGTTATTAAGTAAATTAAAAATTTACCTTAAAGATAGCAGTTTGATTTCATGTAGATTTCCCTAATTTAAAATTTAAACCAGTAAAATTAACAATTTTAATTTACACAATTTTACATTCTCAATCCCACATCATCAAATTTAGGGTCACACAGGGTCAGAGCTTACGTCAACAGCAATGGGTGCAAGGCAGGAAACAGCATTGATAAGGTTCTTGCCCATCACAGAGCTGACCCACACACACTCACTCAGGGACCAGTTTAAAATCGCTGCGCTACCTAAGCTGGACATCTTTGAGAATATGGAAGAAAAACTGGTGTATTCAGAGGGAGAACCACATGGACACAGGGAGAATGTGCAAACTCCTTCTCGAACTTGAACCAAAGAGTGATGAAGCAGCAGCATTAACCAATAAACTAGCATGCCACCTGAATTGTAAGTAATGTTTTGAAATACTTGCTGCTAGTTTTTTTGTTTTTGTTTTTCTTTTTCCATATTCTAGAATTAAAACCAAGAAATTGTAATTCATCCCTTATGATGTAACAAAAGAAGCACATTTGGTTTTGCTGATAAAAATAACTGAGATTTTTCATTGTGGACGCCAGGGGGTGCTTGAGCTCCCCAAACACCCAACACAGACAGACACAGTGCACAAGTTAAAAGCACAAAAATCCTTTATTGTGAGGAACTCTTCTTATAACAGCATTTCCCACCACTGCCACAAGTACAACAATAAACACAAGTACAATTCTTTCTTTTCTTCTCTCTCTGACTCTTGGTCACTGCCTCTTCAACTTCTCCCAGCAAGCTTGTCCGCTTTCCACCTAACTCTGGCTCTCTGAAGTGAGGCAGACAGCTTCTTTAATTTTAGCCGGGTAAGGTGGAAAACCCATGCTACAGGGTTCTTCAATCTTCACAGTACCCCGTGACAGCACCCACAGGACCCAACAGGGTTGAGTTAAACAACTCCAAATCCCATAATGCCCTGTGAGAATTCAGGGCTTACTGCTGCAACCCATTGAGGCTGCTGTCTAGTGTTAAAGAACCTGCCTTCCCCCAACCTTCCATCTCCTGGGTATCCCGGCTGGGTACGCTGGCCATCCGTCACATCTTTTTTAAAAACCCTTCTGCTAAATCAAATTTGTTTTGACTGAAATCATTTGCCATTATATTTTATGAACTTCTATTAAAAAAACAGAAGTGTTGCACCATTCATGCCTGTCTCCTGCCATGTGTCCATCTCTCTGCTCAAGCAAAGCATCCCATAGACCATCCAGGAATGTTACTAGAAGTTCGGTGTTGTATGGCTCAACAGTAACATGACTGTGGAGAACCCCATAGCTGCTGATGGCAGCACAGATAGTTACATTTCCACCACGCTGGCCAGGCAGTTCAATAATGGCACGTTGACCTATGACGTTGCGACCTCTTCTTCTCCCTTTTGCTAGATTGAATCCAGCTTCATCCACGAAGATGTATTCATGAGGCCTAACCATTGAGTCAAGCTCAAAAATTCTCTGTACACAGTGACAACAAACTACATTTAGTTCTGTAAATGACACAGTATGATGTATACATGTGCTGCATCCCAGACAATACAGTATACATTCTAGTACTGAGTTTATTGTAAAAGTTTACTTACTTGCACATGTTGACTTCGTTGCTCTTTCACTCTCTCACAGTTTCGCTCAAATGGTACCCGATAAACTTGTTTCATCCTTATCTTGTTGCGTTGCAGGACACGGTCAATTGTTGACAGACTCACACTATTTATTCCCTCAAAATATATGTGGTCTTCTATAATCCGCTGCTGTATTTCACGCAGTCGAATTGCATTATTTTGATGGACCATATCCATAATAAGTGTCTCCTGATGTTGTGAGCACATGCGTGTTCTTCCACCCTCATGTGGCCGTCTTTCAATTCTAAAAAAAATACCATTTAGTTATAAGTATATTTTATATATTATATATACACATCTATGTTTTCAGTAGAATGTTTTCAAACACAGTACCATGGAGAAATTATTTTTCATTGTCCCCTTACTGAGACAAGTATACTTTGTACCTGTTTTCTTCTCTGAAGGTCCGGATTATAGTAGCCACTGAGAACCTGCTTAGGTTTGGTTGCACATGTTGCCCTGCCTCCCTCATAGTCATGCCATGCACCAGAACATGATCTATGACAGTTGTTCGAATGTCATTTGAAATTACAGATCTTCTTCTTGGTCTTAGTCCTTGCCCACCACCTCTGACACGGACTCCTCTTCATCTTCTATTGTATTGCTGCATTGTTGGATCCACTCATGCCATTTGCATTTCACTAGGCTTATATACTGTTTACTAATTGGGTTCACTGATTGGACACATGTGTTTTCAATTTTGAGTGGTAGTGTGTAAATGATGAAAACAGTGTGTTAGTTGTGTTTAACTTCTGTAGCCTGTGTGCACCATTCTGGGTACAAGTGCACCACACTGCTAAATGTGTTTTGTGTTTGAGAATGTGTTTAGAGTTTTGGTAAATGGGAGATTCAGATTTGCAAATTGTGTCCTAACCAGATGAATAGTGTTTAAGATTTTGACAACTGTGGGATTGATTTGATGAAAGAGTTTTGGTAGTTGACAGTTTAGTTTTTACAATGGGATTTAGTGTTTTAGCAATTCAGAAAAACTGTAATAGAATTGCCAATTGTTTGTTTACATGCTGTATGTGCAGTATATGCAGTATATGCTTCTCTTTGTTGAGAGAGACTGGCATTTTGATCCATTTTGATTTTGGCAAAAACCTTGGTAATTTTGTCAGTGGTTTAGTAAAAGTCATATTATTGTGAATTCCGGGGAATGCTTCAGTGGTGCAATTATTCCAGAAATGTATAGTTTTGAAATTGCATTTTGAGTAGAAGATTAGAAACACTTGACAACCCAGGGCTTCCCAGTTTTACTGATCTTAATGACATGTCTGTGATGTAAAATACCATTTTCTTGTACTGTCAGCAGGCACAGCATGTGATGTGGTTATTGGTAAACCAACTTACCATTTCTGTTGAATTCCAGCAAGGAATAGAAAATAATGAGAACTTGCAAATTCAACAACGCAGTATAATCTTTTTAGTAATGTAATGCATCATATTAGTCAGTATGTGCGCTTTAAGATCTTAATTATGTGAGGCACAATTAAGGTGAATAGTTTAGTTCAAGTACTGTATACTATGTTAAAAAACAATTACCTGCTGAATTAACATTCTAACTAAATCAGTCCCAGATTTACGACAAAAAGAATTAAAAAATAAAATAATTTAAGTATGGTGGCTCTAAACTGTAATTTACATCAAGCGACAAAAACACTGATGGGAATATCATTTTAAGTGAAATAGTTATACACAAGTGCTTATTGTACTAAATTATGTCATTCAGTCATCAAAGCTGGTGATTGTCAGTGGCTTTAAGTAGCCTACTTGTACTAGAGAAGGTTATTTAGAAAATTGTGTTTTTTAAAGAAATTTTAAATGTAAATATGTGGACTCTTCTGAAGTAGTTTAGTAAGACCTATACTTCTTTACTTTTTTAATGGCAGAACATTGCAAATGATTATTATATTGATGGACAGCTTCACAGAAGAAAATATAGACAATGACCAATTAGAATGAACTATAAAGGCAGTTATGAGCATAAAGTACAAACTGGAAGAAAAGTATTCTTCAGATAACCAGAAGAGCATATGAATGTGCCATTAGTTGCAGTTATGTGTTCATAACACATTTTTAGACACTGTAAATAAAAGAGAACACAGAAAAAGGTTTGGGGTAGCCACCCTGTATACTTGGATATGGCTGGAAAAAGAGCAGAAATCATCAATTGGTGTTTACTGAGTTTAGTCCAAAACAAAAGTGATTCATGTTTTTAAAGCCAGGTGTCAGAAGTGATGTTGTCAGGCCCGAGACTGGAAGTGATGTCGACAGGCCCAGGCGGAAATTACATCTTGCCTGAAGAAGGGGCCTGAGTTGCCTCGAAAGCTTGCATATTGTAATCTTTCTAGTTAGCCAATAAAAGGTGTCATTTTGCTTGGCTTTTCTCTACATTCATAATGGCTAACACGGTACAACACCCTAGTACTACAAAATGTTCCTTTATTTTTTTTGAGCAATTTATCATAGGTGTCTCATGGTCTTCTTAGATTTATAGAGTGACTGGAGAGCTGGCAATGTTGGAAATCGTCCTGGCCATTAGAGTGTGCCATGTTGTAGTGAGCAACGGACAATGCTGATTCTTTAAGAAAGTGAACAACATGGTGTCTGCGTTACAGATCTAATCCTTTATAGGCTACAAAGGGCAAAAGGGTTCAAGGACACCTAAAGCCACTAATGTCATGGTCTCATTGAAGCCTTATTGGAGCCCTTTAACCATTTTTGTGGTTATTTTCAATTTAATAATAATAATAATAATAATAATAATACATTTTATTTATATAGTGCCTTTCCCATGCTCAAGGCACTTCACAGAGTTTAAGAAAGAACGGCAGGGTATACAGTACATAGCATTGTACTAAACCAAATAAATAAACAAAGAAGAGTACGACAGTAAATTCAGAGAAAAGCCTAACAGACAATATAATTGATGGTCTAGCACACACACACAGGTTACATGAGCATCTTGACATAGAGGTAAACTGAAAGAAGGGTAATAAAGTAAGGCAGAGCTAAAATCCTTCCTGAACAGATGAGTTTTGAGTTGTTTTTTAAAAGAAATCATGGAGTCAGCTGACCTGATTAATTTTGGTAGGTCATTCCAGAGTTTGGGCGCTATACAGCTGAAAGCCCTGTCACCCATGGAGTGTAGATTAGTGTGGGGCACAACAAGATTGCCAGAATCAGAGGACCTTAGTGGGCAGACAGGCACATAGTGATGGAGAAGCTCACTGATGTAGTTTGGCGCAAGGTCATTTAAGGCTTTGTAGGTTATTAGTAGAATTTTTGTATTCAATTCAGTAAGACACAAGGAGCCAGTGAAGGTGAAGCAGGATGGGTGTTATGTGCTCGCTGCTGCTGGTCCATGTAAGGACTCTTGCAGCCAAGTTTTGAATAAGCATGAGCTGTGACATAAGATTAGAAGGGGCACCTGCCAGTAGGGAATTACAATAATCGATGCGGGATGTGATAAAAACATGGACAAGTTTCTCAGCGTTAGAAAAGGAGACGAAGGAGCGAACATGGGATATGTTACGCAGGTGAAAGAAAGAATGTTTTTAATGTGATTTATGTGACCGGAATAAGAAAGGGAGGAATCAAATTTGACACCAAGATTCTTTGCAGTAGAGGCAGGTCTGATGAGATCACCGCCAAGATTGACTGGGAAGGAGCTCATTTTATTAAGTTGCACTTTGGTCCCAATTTGCAGGAGCTCAGTTTTTTTGCAGTTTAATTTAGTTAGTTTAGTTCTGCTCCATCCAGGTTTTAATTTCACTGAGGCAAGTTGTGAGCTGCGAAAGCTCTGATGAAGTTCCACTTTTAACATAGAAATAGAGTTGTGTATCGTCTGCATAAAAATGATAACCCAGTCCATAGCTACGAATAATATGGCCAAGGGGGAGCATATAAATACAGAAAAGCAGAGGACCAAGGACAGAGCCCTGTGGAAGTTAGTTGAATTATTTAGATCTTTAATTTTGCTACGGAAAAAGTGGAGGAATTCCTCACAGACTTCAGTAGACAAAGTAGTTGGGCCAGATGTGGGTTGGAGTAGTTTATTAACTACAGAGAACAAGACCCTTGGGTTGTCATGGCCAATTTCTATTATTCTGCCGTAACGGGTGTTCTTGGCAGTAGTTAGTGATTCTCTGTAAGCTCTTTAGTGGTCAGAGAAAGCCTGGATATGCACGGTGAGGCCAGACTTACGTGACATTCTCTCAAGGTATCGGCCTGCTGCTTTCACAGATTGCAATTTTGTGTTATACAAAGGAGCTGAACGCTTCAAGGAAACCTCCTTATGTTTTAAAGTAGCTGTTTTATCTAATGCTGAATGAAAGGCTGTGTTATAGTAGTCAACAAGACTATCTAGAGTTGATGGAATAGGTGAAGACAGTAAAAGATCAGAAATGGATCCAGCAAGAACAGAGGGAGAGATATTTTTAAGGTTTCTGTAAGAAATTTGTCATTTACAGGTAAGAGTAGGGAGAGGTAATGATACAGTAAAAAGTACTACTTTATGGTCAGAGAGTCCCAAATCAGTGCTGTAAGTGTTGGCAACAGATAATCCAGATGTACAGATCAGGTCCAATATATGGTCCCAGAGTGGGTGGGAAAATCAACATGTTGTGTCAAGTCAAAACAGTCCAGTAAGGATAGGAATTCATTTCTCAGTTTAGATGTGGGGATGTCAATATGGATGTTGAAATAATTCTTTACATTTATAGTATATAGCTCTTTTCTCACTACTCAAAGCACTTTCCACACAGGGAGGACCAGAGAAGTGAACCCACAATCTCCTTACTGCAAAGCAGCAGCACTACCACTGCACCACCTGTGAGGTCACCAAGAAGAATGACTGTCTGGGAAAAGGAACTTCAGTGGGTTAATAGTTCAATCAGATCAGATAAGAAGGATGCATTGTATTGTGGAGGAGGATAAAGAACAATGAGTAAGACACGACCTGATTCTGTTATTAGTTTAAGAGCCAGACACTCAAAAGACAATGGACAATCAATTGGGATTCTTTTGATATTTAATTCCATTCTGACAATTACTGCAAGTCCTCCGCCTTGTCTTGAGCTACGAGGCTCTGTGAGGAAAGTGAAACCAGGTGGTGTCGCCTCCATGAGAGTTCATTTGGTTTTTTCCAGGTCTCCGTTAAGCACAACATATCACGTTTAGTATCAATGATGAATTCTGGCAGCACCAATACTTTGCCATTAAAAGATCTCAAATTAAACAATGCAATATTAGTTGATGAGACTTCTTTTTGCACAGAGCCGTGACCGGAGTTTATTTTCACATACTGTAAATTTGGCACACTGACACTTCTATTTCCAGGGCCATGAGTAGGACGGCATATTCCTGAGCAAATGCTGCCGGTGATCTTTTCATTCGCAGTCTGGCAGTGGCGGCGACCTGACCCGTGATGTACATATTTTGGGTGCTGCAGAATACTGGTGTCTTTTAGGATATTCCAGTCAGACCATTTGCTCTGGACAAACTGTTTAATATGAAGGAGTCTGTCACAAGAGTATTTTAGCATGATACTGAGCAATACTTATCTGATAGCAGTGGAGAAGCAGCACAGCACAGTGGAGCTGGTGAGACGGGCGGGTGCGGATGGCGCACGTGAGCAGCGATAGCAAAGCAGCAGAAAGCATAGCAGGAGGAGCTAGCAGGATTTGGAGGTTCCAACATACAGCCACAAATAAGTAAAGCTGGGTATTACAGGCGTGATCACCCCAGAGCCATAAGCCAGGTGGGTGTGAACATAAGATCAGTTCTTAGTTATAAAGCATAATAAAATGAATTGAGAGCAGACCAGCTTAGCAACTATAATCAAAGAGACAGGTATTGGCTGCGGAGGTGAGAGGACGCTGGTGTTGATTGTTCGCCGATTCTCCCTCTGACTCTTTGTTTAATGTTTTTATGTTTAATGTTTTTACTATTATTTATATTTTACTAACTTTATGAATTTACTATTTTTCTTTTAGTGTTCATTAGTAAGTTTCGTATTTTTTCTGAAAGCTTTCTTGTACTGTTTTAATTGTTTGCCGTGGATTTTACGGATTTTATCAAGGTTTTGTTGCCTACTCACTTGCTGCCTGGATATACTGTTCTACCGTTTGCTGTGGACTTTATGGATTTTATTAAGTTATGTTAAGGTAAGCTTTTTGTTGTCTACTCACCTGTTGCCCGGATATACTGCTTTAGATTTTCGGCGCTGTCTGGACAGCATTCCTCCCTACCTCTTCAGTCTGAATGGCGTTCAGTTATTCTAACTAACAACTCTGCCGACTTAATCCTGCAACCACTCCCGAAATAAACATCTCCATCATCAAAGAACTGGGACTTCTTCGCCGTCCTCGTTACATTCACAGAGGATCCAGCCGAAAGTTCGTCTTCCATAACCACCCAAAGTGTTCTGCTACCAACATTCCTTCTTTCTGGTCATCTGTCGCACGTTTCACGCGTCATCAGAGCACAGTCGCTCCAATTACTATCAACACTGGAAGTATCGTGAGATCTCTGGACTCTAGCATGGGATACACCCGAGCCACTGACAGAAATATCGCGAGGTCTTCACATCCCCGGCTGGATTTATTTTGTGGAATGGATTCTAATCTGCGTGGAGTGGATTTTAATGTTCTGCGTCCTGTACAGAGATTTACTTCACAGTCATTGGTTAAATTTGAACTATTTAATTCTCAATCTATCAGCAATAAATCCATACTGATTGAAGAACACATCAGGGAAAAAGGACTTGACTTCATGTGTCTGACAGAAACCTGGCACCAGTCAGAGGTTTACTCTGCCTTAAATGAAGCCTGTCCACTTGGCTACAGTTACTTGGAGGCAGCTCGCAGCACTGGGCGTGGTGGTGGACTAGCTGTTATCCACCGTCAGGACCTGGGGTTGTCCCCTATCTCGATACCTGCAATATCCTCTTGTGAGTGCCTTGCATTTAAATGTAAGCCCCCGTTTCCCCTGACTGTTCTCCTTATCTATCGACCTCCAAAACCGAATTCTGCCTTTATTCCGGAAATTACTGATCTTCTCACAACACTCTGTGCTACTTCTGCCAACATCATAATCTTAGGAGATATAAATATTCATGTTGACAATCCCACAGGTTATCTCACTGCTGATTTCCTTGAGCTGCTAGATTCTCTCAACCTACAACAACATGTTGATGTTCCCACACATTCTAGGGGTCACACTCTTGACTTGGTCATTTCAAACTGTGCCCCAATCAGGAATCTACAGGTATATGATCTTGGTATTTCAGACCACAAAGTTGTGTCATTGGAGCTGCCCTTTTTCTCCTCCCGTATCAAACCAAAACGACAGATCTACTTCAGAAATCTGAAGAATATCAATGTGGATGCCTTGGCCTTGGACCTTACATTTCTCTCCTCTGACTTTATCAGCTCCCTCTCTGTTGCTGACCTCGTGGATTTTTACAACCAGTCCCTGAGCAGTCTCCTGGACTTCCACGCCCCTTTAACATCTAGGTCTGTCTCATTCTCGTGCTCAGCACCTTGGTATACCTGCGAGCTGCGAAAAATGAAGGTGGCTGGGCGTGTCCTTGAGCGGCGGCTCAAGGCCTCTGGGCTGACTGTCCATAAACAGGCTTACAGAGAACACATGAGAGCGTATGCAGAAGCTCTGAAGGTTGCACGGTCCAAGTTTTATTCCACCATCATCAGAAATGGCTCCAGCAACCCTAAAAAACTTTTTTCAACCATAAATCATCTTCTCAAACCTCCTTTACCTGCCCATTCTGAGACCACTGATGACAGATGCAACATGTATATCAACTTTTTTAAACAAAAAGTTGATAATATCCGTTTACACCTCTCTACCAAGGATATCTTGCCCTTCCCAACTGTTGACTCATTGTCTGAGACCGTCCATCCTCTTTGCTCTTTCTCTGTTGCCACACGGGAAGAGGTGGAGGATGTCATCAGGAAAATGAAACCGTCTACTAGTTCCCTGGACCCTTTCCCCTCACCCTTGCTGAGGGCCAACATTTCTGCCATCTCTCCACTTATCACCAGGATAATAAATCAGTCCCTCCTGGCTGGCCATATTCCTTCTGCACTAAAAACTGCTGTCATCAGACCTCTACTGAAAAAATCCACCTTGGATCCTGAAGTTCTCTCCAATTATAGGCCCATCTCCAATCTTCCGTTTCTCTCCAAAGTTCTGGAAAAAATTGTTGCAGCACAACTTCACGATCATCTCAAACTGAACAATCTGTTTGAAAAGTTTCAGTCTGGTTTTCACCCTGGCCATAGCACCGAAACAGCCCTGGTCAGGGTCACCAATGATCTTCTGATGACGGCAGATACTGGTTCACCTTCACTACTTATCCTCCTTGACCTGACAGCTGCTTTTGACACAATAGACCATAACATCCTTCTTCACCGCCTGCAATACACTATTGGACTCTCAGGAATTGTTCTAAATTGGTTTACATCATACCTGACTGGCAGAACTGAGCATGTCGCCCTTGGCAGCGCAAAGTCCCACACCCACAACGTCATCTGTGGTGTTCCACAGGGCTCTGTGCTGGGCCCTATCCTTTTTACTATCTACATGCTCCCCCTTGGAACTGTCATTGGCAGACATGGTTTATCGTTCCATTGCTATGCCGATGACACTCAGCTTTACCTCAGGACTACTCCCACCTCCTCTACTGCTCCTCTGCCAACATCTACATTGTCTACCTGCCTGGAGGAGATAGAGGCATGGATGAGGCTCAATTTTCTTCAGTTGAACAGATCCAAAACAGAAACCATCTTAGTTGGTACATCACATCATCTTCGCTCTTCTACCATCACCAGTATTACTTTCTTTGGCCAAAATATTCCTCTTTCCACATCTGTTACTAATTTGGGTGTTAGAATGGACTCCCAACTTACTTTTGACACCCACATCAAATATCTCTGTAAGTCATCTTTTTTCCATCTCAAGAACATCGCCAAACTCCGCCCATTACTCACCCTGGCAGATGCAGAGAAACTCGTCCATGCCTTTGTCTCTTCCAGGCTGGATTACTGTAATGCACTCCTCATTGGGATTCCTGGCAAGAGTATCCAGAGACTCCAGTATATTCAGAACAGCGCTGCCAGGATCCTGATGAGGGTGCGAAAGTATGATCACATCACCCCAATCCTGAAAACCCTTCACTGGCTCCCTGTTTCATTCAGAATAGAGTACAAGGTCTCCCTTCTTACCCATCAGTGCATTTATGGACATGCCCCTCTTTATCTACAGGAACTCCTTACCCCTCATAACTCCTTACGTTCCCTCCGCTCTGTACACACTAACACTCTTCAAGTCCCCAGAACTAAGCTCAGCAGCATGGGTGACAGGGCGTTTTCATCGGTGGCGCCGAGGCTGTGGAATGCCCTCCCTGATTACCTGAGAGCCCCACAGTTGACTGAGGCCTTTAAGCGAAACCTAAAAAACTCATCTTTTTAGAAAGTCATTTTGTTAAAGTATTTTATAGACTCTTCTGTTTTTTTATTTTATTATTCTATTTTTACTCTGTAGCACTTTGGGATTGCTAAAATATAAAGTGCAATATAAATAAAATTTATTATTATTATATTATTATCCCAGGCTCCTAAATCGCCAGGTACAAAGAAATGTTCATAGGTCTCGTCCCGTGATCCACAGATTCAGTTGTTCCCAGTCAAAGTAGAGTCCATAAAGTCCGTAAAAAATTAAACCAAATCCATAGAATTCGAGTCAGCTGCATCCACAAACTATACGTACAGTAAAGAAAATAAAACAAGTGTAAAAAAGTGCAGGATTAAGGCAAATTTTGCGAAAAGTATAGTTAACAGGGAAGAGCGGCAACAGCATGTGTGCACCAGCATCCCCTCCTCTGTTATCTAAAAAAGATAAAGTCAAATGATAAATGATTAAAGTCAAATGATTTATACATGTCAGGTGTTGTCACCAATAGAGCTACAATCATAGGGGAAAATAAAAGGACCACTCAATACTGTTTCAATATTTGAAACTAATTTGCTTAAATGTGCTATAATTTTATGTGATTCTATAAATGGGGTTTGTGAGTTGTAAATACAGGAGAATTTTGATGTAAATTTAAATAATCTAAAGCAATCAAGTCCCAAAATGTACAAATGACAAAAAATACAGAAAGACCTGAATCAGTTTAAAGGCTGAAATATGCAACAAAAGCCTTAATTACAAAAAAGGCCAAAATTAAACAAAAACAGCCTAATCAAACCACAATCATTTCCAAAAGGCCCCAAATATTAAACAAAAGGGTAAAATCATCAAAAGAAGGTATTGAAATTAATATAATGCAAATAAAATTATACAAAGGCAAAAAATCTCTCAATATCATAGACAAAGTAAACACAATAAGACAAAAGTTCAAAGAAAAAAATCCACAACCCATGAAGCCTTTAATAGGAGCTCTAATGGTGGTCTCAATCTTTGTTTGGCTGCAGTGGTGAGAGGTATGAACACTGAAGATTAGCTGGATGGCTGGAGGGATACATTTCAAATTTTACAACTTGTTCATCCACATACCAATATTTAGAAACACAGTTATCCAGTCCATTATGTCTGGGGGTCGAAGTCTTTCCCTTCACCATCAATCATAAAACAGAAACCAAAAATGGATGAAAAGCCAAACATGAACACAAACACATTACACTCATTCATCCCTGGACTAATCAGTATGCCAGTATGAGGTTTTCTTTTTGTAAATTTGTAGAAAACTAATATTTTTTTCACACCCAGGTTTAACTTCAATAATATTACAACTATTTAGAAAAAAATCTTTGAGGCAAGATCGATTTAAGAATTAATACTGAACATGTTTTCTAAATATTTAAAATAAACAAATGAAGAAAGAATTCTTCCATCCATTCCCTGAATCCATTCCATACATTACAGGGACAAGGAAACTAGAACTGTCCCAGAGTGCATGAGGCATGTGACAGAAACTAGTTGTTGATGAAATGCCAATCCATCACAGAACACATTCACACGTACCTACTGTCATTCATATAAGGTCAATTTAAAGTCAGTCAACCTAAAACATCTTTTTGAGAAGTGAATGGAAATCAAAATGCCCAAATAGACTCAAGAAAAATGTTTAGAATTCACATTCACGTACCAAAGCTGGCGACTGAACCCAGAATCCTATAGCATCCCTAAATTCATCCATCCACCCATTATCCAACCCGCTATATCCTAACTACAGGGTCACGGGGGTCTGCTTGAGCCAATCCCAGCCAGCACAGGGCGCAAGGCAGGAAACAAACCCCGGGCAGGGCGCCAGCCCACCGCAGGGCACACACACACACACACACACGCACACACACACACCAAGCACACACTAGGGACAATTTAGAATCGCCAATGCACCTAACCTGCATGTCTTTGGACTGTGGGAGGAAACTGGAGCACCCGGAGGAAACCCACGCAGTCACAGGGAGAACATGCAAACTCCACGCAGGGAGGACCCGGGAAGCAAACCCGGGCCTCCTAACTGAAAGGCAGCAGCGCTTCCCACTGCGCCACCGTGCCACCCTCCCTAAATTCATTTGCTGCTTTAATAATCTGTATGTTTTCTTAAGTAAAGAGAGAGAGATTGGGAGCATGCACTGATAGTGTGTTGCTACACCCACTACACAACGACCTGCAATGGAACCCGAGTGCAGCAGGTGACCCTTCAGCACCACTCTGGAACAATGTGAGGTTTTTTTACGGTGGCTTGAGTGGCAATCCTGCCACCAACCCCCAAGCTTTCCCTGTAGGTTGGAGGACCTGCTTGCAGGACTGGATGCAGATTAACATCATACGCAGGATGAAGCAATTGCAGGTTAAGGGCCTTGTTCATGGGCCCAATGTAGCAGAGTCACTTCGGGCGTTTATGGGATTCGAACCAGCTACCTTCTAATTGCTGGCACAGATGCCTAGCCTCCGAGACACCACTCTTAAATAAAACTACTAAATGATATGGCAATGCAAATTCTGCTAAAGCAACCAGGATTATTCTTCTAGTGAAATGTCAAAGATGTAGCGATATTAATCTAATCACTCAACAGCTGCTCTTTGTTCAGTAAAATCCTATATAAAGTTTGCTTCACATAGTTGAAGAAATTACATAAAAAAACATTTTTTATCTGCAATGAATAAAGGGAACCTAAACTGTCAACATTTACTGTATACTTATGTAAAAGTGTCTGAATCATTAAGCAGTGAGGAAACTCAGTTGGAGAACATGTCATGCCAGTTTTGTTCTGCTTTGACATAGGATCAGGCTGCTGCAGTTAATAATCATTCCCTTTTTAAGCATCACATCATATCAATCAGGGAAAAGTTCATGAAATGCTTGGTTTGTTGGAGGTGAAGCTATTTTCCAGAATGGTCATGTTAATAGCTGCCCTCCTCTCGTAAAGATTGGTGCTGACGGCTAGCCTTGAATTCAAATTGTTACCACTCGCCGACCATCTCCTTTGGATCAAAAAAGAGGTTCCCTAGAAAAATACTATAAGTCTGCATTTTACTTTTCTTAAATTAGATTTTAAAGATGGTGTGGGAAACGATTAGTGTCATAAAGCTTCTTAGATTTCAGACTCATGTGGTTTAGATTTTCTTCATTGACACATCAGGAGAAGTGATGCCAGTTTTGTGATGCTGAGTGCTTGGCACCTAGGGTGAACTTTTAGCAGATTAGAAAAGACTGAAGTGATTTTGTATTAAAATGACTTCCATGCCCTACTGTTCCTCAGCAGGCACTAGACACACACATGATAGTGGCCTTACATTGGAAAAAACACAATTCACAAAGTCTTTTTTGTAGACTTTGTTTTTCCTACTTAACATTGGTGTAGCTTCTTGTAATGGAATTCTTTTGTTCTATAATATCTGTCAATGTCCTTTATTCATGTAGAGAGCACATTGCAATTTTCTGTCTGCAGTCAGGAATATATAACAAAATGCCCTCATCACAATGATAACAATAATAATAATTACAATAACAAATTACACATAGAGAGTACAGAGCCATTTTAACAGCCACCAATGTGTAGCACCCACCTGAATGATGTGATGACAGCCATTTTGTGCTAGAGCACCCGCCATATGTTAGCATTTAAGTGATGAAGAGGTGAGAAACAGATACTAACCAGTTAGAGGTAGGGGAAGATTAGAGGGCCAAAAATGATGAGGCTGTGGTGGCCAATTTAGCCAGAACATCAAGAAACACCCTTCTTTTTTCACAGGATGCCAAAATGACACCTTATATTGGCTAACTAAAAAGATTACAATATGCAAGTTTTTGAGGCAACTCAGGCCCCTTCTTCAGGTAAAATGCAATCCCATGTAATCTTTTATAACCTCAGAGAATCAGGACCTCGGTTTTATGTCTCATCTAGAGGACTGTTCTATTTTTACAGCACAGTGTGCCTGTTACAGGACTGGCACATTGGAATCCACACATAGACAATAGGAAAATTGTCTCCCTGATGGCCTCACCAACATCTCTTCAGACAGCACCCCAAGCTTATCCTAGATGGTCTCCCATCTAAGTACTGTCCAAACTCAAACATGCTTAGTTGTAGGTGGATTTCCATGCTCTTCATGGTTGGTCTATAGCTGATCTTAAGAAATCATAAATCCATTGATTCAAGTTTTGTTTTGTGAATGATTTTAAATTAGGCATATTACATCATATCCCAAAATTTGTACAGTGTCTTAAAAGGGTTTGAGAAGTACTCATGCTTTGCACACAACTGCCTGTTTTGTCAACAAGACTGAGTCTTTAAGAGTGAGTCTCACTAAATTCTTCTTCTTCTTTTGGCTGCTCCCATTAGAAGTTGCCACAGCGGATCATCTTCTTCCATATCTTCCTGTCCTCTGCATTTTGTTCTGTTACACACATCACCTGCATGTCCTCTCTCACCACATCCATAAACCTCCTCTTAGGCCATCTTCTTTTCCTATTACCTGGCAGCTCCATCCTTAGCATCCTTTTCCCAATATACCCAACATCTCTCCTCTGCACATGTCCAAACCAACATAATCTCGCCTCTCTGACTTTCTCTCCAAACCATCCAACCTGAGCTAACCCTCTAATGTACTCATTCCTAATCCAGTCCATCCCCGTCACACCCAATGCAAATCTTAGCATCTTTAACTCTGCCACCTCCAGCTCTGTCGCCTGATTTTTGGTCAGTGCCACCGTCTCCAACGCATATAACAAAGCTGGTCTCACTACCATCCTGTAGACCTTCCCTGCCTGCACTCCCTTTTCACCTCTCTTCCACAATCTCCGCTACTCTGTACTGTTGATCCTAAGTATTTAAACTCATCCACCTTTGCCATCTCTACTCTGTACATCCTCACTATTCCACTGACCTTTCTCTCATTTACACACATGTATTCTGTCTTGTTCCTATTGACCTTCATTCCTCTTCTCAATATAGTATATCTCCACCTCTTTTGGGTCTCCTCAACCTGCTCCCTACTCTCGCTACAGATCATCAGCAAACATCATATCATCACATCAGTAAACGTCCACAGGGACTCCTGCCTAATCTCATTTGTCAACCTGTCCATTACCATTGCAAATAAGAAAGGGCTCAGAGCTGATTCCTGACATAATCCCACCTCCACTTTGAATACATCACTCACTCCTACTGCAGATCTCACCACTGTCACACTTCCCTCTTACATATCCTTCTCTGTGACTCCTGACTTCCTCAAACAATGCCACAACTCCACTTGAGACACCCTGTCATGATTTCTCCTTCTCTATACTTCTCCATCAACACTCTCAGAGCAAACATCACATCTGTGGTGCTTGTTCCTGGCATGAAACCGTACTGCTGCTCACTAATCATCACCTCACTTCTTAACCTAGCTTCAGCTACTCTTACCCATAACTTTATGCTGTGGCTCATCAATTTTATCCCCCTGTAGTTCCTACAGCTCTGCACATGCCCCTTATTCTTAAAAATTGGTACCAGTACACTTCTTCTCCACTCCTCAGATATCCTCTCACTTTCCATTCCATTAAACAATCTGGTTAAAAACTCCACTGCCATCTCTCTTAAACACCTCCATGCTTCCACAGGTATGTCATCTGGACCAACGTCCTTTCCATTCTTCATCCTCTTCATAGCTGTCCTTACTTCCTCCTTGCTAATCTGTTGCACTTCCTGATTCACTATTGCCACATTATCCAACCATCTCTCTCTCATTCTCTTCATTCATCAACCTCTCAAAGTACTCTTTCCATCTTCTCAACGCACCCTCCTCGCTTGTGAGTACATTTCCATCTTTATCCTTTATCACCCTAACCTGCTGCACATCTTTGCTAGCTCAGTCCCTCTGTCTAGCCAGTCAGTGCAGGTCCTTTTCTTCCTCCTTAGTGTCCAATCTCTCATACAACTCATCATATGCCTTTTCTTTGTCCTTCGCCACCTCTCTCTTCACCTTATACCTTATCTTCTTGTACTCTTGTCTGCTTTCTGACTATCCCACTTCTTCTTCGCTAATCTCTTTCTCTGCATACTCTCTTGTACTTCCTCATTCCACCACCAGGTTTCCTTTTTCTCATTCCTCTCACTAAATAAGATTCATGATTAAAATCAAGGATTCCAAGGCAGTTTCAAAGCAGCCCAAATTACAGTTAGAATCTGAGATCAGAAATAGAAGTCAATTACCAATAAAATACATTTTTCATCAATTTGTGTAAAGTCTGGTCTGATTCACTTAGAATTCACAGACACTACTTTCAAATCAGATATATACACTGCCCCATCCCATTAATTTTTATTATCAATCTTTAATCTTTAATTTAATATTGTTTATTGTATCAGTATGCTGCTGCTGGAGAATGTGAATTTCCCATTGGGATTAATAAAGTATCTATCTATCTATCTATCTATCTATCTATCTATCTATCTATCTATCTATCTATCTATCTATCTATCTATCTATCTATCTATCTATCTATCTATCTATCTATCTATCTATCTATCTAATTACAATTTTGCTTATTTATCAAACAATCTTGGAAACAAAATGGTCACTAAACCTCTAAGACCCCAGTTTGGGGGTGACACTTGATGGAACATTACTGCTTCATGAATATTCTAGTGTGGTAGCTTAAACTGCTTTGCTGACATGTTATTGTACTAAAAAATATGTCAAGTTTTATTTAAAATTTGGAAAAATCAAATTCACTTCACAAGCAGCTGTCCTAAAGTTTTTTTTTTTTTAATTTGGCAAACATATATTACTACTGTCTAAAAATAATTAAATATCCAGAAACCTCTACTGACCTTTAGGATGCTGCAATATCTTTAAGTAGTTCCTTCATTTTAAACCATTTCATTTCTTGCTCTCTAGAGGGGCAGGGGAGGTAATGTCAGATTTTGTTTTGAATAAGCTAAAGAATTGTATTTCTGATTTTTAATTCACTTTCTGTAATGCAATTTATAAAACTAATAAAATTTATTTGAAAAGTAAACCAGGGTGGGTATTTATCAAGGATCTCTGAATAACTCTTAGGAATTACACTAAAAGTCGGACTAGGGTTATATCCTACCTTAGAACAGAATATGAGAAGTATTTATGAAGTGTCCTACTCTTACTCCCAATTATGATTAAGAGTTTGCATTTGAAAATGAAAGTCACGATTTTTTGACAGCCAAAGTCACAATTGTGGTAGTCACGATGAGGTTTTGTAGCTTCCTTGGATATCATAACACTTTTTGCAACAGATAAAAGATGATTCCAATATACTGGCCATATACCTTTTCCAGTCATCATCCATTTCAGTCCAATCCATTCCAATATCTGTGTTCTTTTGCCCAATTAAATTTTTTTTTTATTTGCAAATTTTTGATATGGCTTTTTCTTTGAAACTTTGCCTCATACTTTAGTCTGGCTTCGCAAATTCATATTTGCACTGTTGCAAATTAAACTAGTATTTAGTGTGTATTTAAGCAAGAAGACAACTGAGGACACGAAAGGTATCTGTTTCTCAAGCTACAGACTCTCATGTACTTATCCTCTTGTGTAGTTGTGCATCTGGGCATTCTCCTTATTTTTCTGCTCTGGTTAGATTCAGTGACATTCCACGCCCCAAGAGCCAGCTTCTGTAGCCGAGGATCAGACTGCCAAGGTCCCCGCCTTCGGCCACCACCCAACTCACACTGCACCTGACCTCCTTGGCCCCTCCCATAGGTGGTGAGCCCATGGGAAGGGGGACCCATGTTGCCTCTTCGTGCTGTCCGTGGCCGAGCCCCATGGGTGCATGCCCGGCCACCAGGCGCTCACCATCGAGCCCCACCTCCAGGCCTGGCTCCAGAGGGGGGCCCCGGTGACCCGCGTCCGGGCAAGGGAAAACGTCGTCCAAAGTTCTGATTCATCATTGAAGGTTTGTTGAACCGCTATTTGTCTCATCCCTCACCTAGGACCAGTTTGCCTTGGGTGGCCCTACCAGGGGCATAAAGCCCCGGACAACAGAGCTCCTAGGATCATTGGGACATGCAAACCCCTCCACCCCGATAAGATGGTGGTTCAAGGAGAGGAACCTTTTCTACCTTTTTTGGGACTGTGTTGTGTGTTTTCTACCTCAGCCTTCCTGGAAAAGTCTATTCGGGGGTCCTGGAGAAGAGGGTCCGTCGGATAGTCGAACCTCGGTTTCAGGAGGAACAGTGTGGTTTTCGTCCTGGTCGTGGAACAGTGGACCAGCTCTACACCCTTAGCAGGGTCCTGGATGGTGCATGGGAGTTTGCCCAACCAGTCTACATGTGTTCTGTGGACTTGGAAAAGGCGTTCGACCGTGTCCCTCGGGGAATCCTGTGGGGGATACTCCGAGAGTATGGGGTACCGGACCCCATGATAAGGGCTGTTCGGTCCCTGTACGATCGGTGTCAGAGATTGGCCCGCATTGCTGGCAGTAAGTCGAACCCGTTTCCAGTGAAAGTTGGACTCCACCAGGGCTGCTCTTTGTCACCGATTCTGTTCATAACTTTTATGGACAGAATTTCTAGGCGCAGCCAGGGCGTTGTGGGGGTCCAGTTTGGTGGACTCAGGATTGGGTCACTGCTTTTTGCAGATGATGTTGTCCTGTTTGCTTCATCAGGCCATGATCTTCAGCTCTCTCTGGATCAGTTCGCAGCTGAGTGTGAAGCGGCTGGGATGGGAATCAGCACCTCCAAATCCGAGACCATAGTCATCAGCCGAAAAAGGGTGGAATGCTCTCTCAGGGTTGGGAGCGAGATCATGCCCCAAGTGGAGGAGTTCAAGTATCTCGGGATCTTGTTCACGAGTGAGGGAAGAATGGAGCGTGAGATCGACAGGCAGATCTGTGCGGCATCCGCAGTGATGCGGGCTCTGCATCGGTCTGTTGTAGTGAAAAAGGAGCTGAGCCAAAAGGCAAAGCTCTCAACTTACCAGTCGATCTATGTTCCTACCCTCACCTATGGTCATGAGCTATGGGTAGTGACCGAAAGAACGAGATTGTGAATACAAGCGGCTGAAATGAGTTTCCTCCCCAGGGTTATGTCTGGGCTTTCCCGTAAAGATAGGGTGAGAAGCTCAGTTATCCGGGAGGGACTCAGAGTAGAGCCGCTGCTCCTCTGCATCGAGAGGAGTCAGATGAGGTGGCACGGGCATCTGATCAGGATGCCTCCTGGACACCTCCCTGGTGAGGTGTTCCGGGCACGGCTAACTGGGAGGAGGCCCCGGGGAAGACCCAGGACACACTGGAGGGACAATGTCTCTCGGCTGGCCTGGGAACGCCTTGGGATTCTCCCGGAAGAGGTAGAAGAAGTGGCCGGGGAGAGGAAAGTCTGGGTATCTCTGCTCAAACTGCTGCCCCCGTGACCTGATCTCAGATAAGCGGAAGAGGATGGATGGATGGATGGATGGATGGATGGATGGATGGATGGATGGATGGATGGATGGATGGATGGATGGTTAGATTCAGTTTGCCTTCTTTTCTCAGGACAGTAATAGACACTTTTGTATGAAAACTTTATTTTCAATGAACAGAATAACAGTTTTCAGTGGTGCTAAAGCAATTACTAATGTTTCTCCAATAAGCAATTAGCATTTTAACATGACTAAGAATAAGCTAAAGGAGTTTACCAATAGGATTCATTCCTTGGCTGCTAAAAAATGGGGCTTGTGTCATATGTGAAAAATAAATTAAAAATCAGTAATTTCATGCAGTAATACAACAACAACAACAACATTTATTTATATAGCACATTTTCATACAAAAAGTAGCTCAAAGTGCTTTACATAATGAAGAAAAGAAAAATAAAAAACAAAATAAGAAATTAAAATAAGACAACATTAGTTAACATAGAAAAGGAGTAAGGTCCGATGGCCAGGGAGACAGAAAAACAAAAAAAAAACTCCAGAAGGCTGGAGAAAAAAATCTGTAGGGGTTCCAGGCCACGAGACCGCCCAGTCCCCTCTGGGCATTCTGCCTAACATAAATGAAATAGTCCTCTTTGTAGTTAGGGTTCTCATGGAGTCACTTGATGCTGATGGTCATACAGACTTATGGCTTTTAATCCATCCATCATTGTTGGAACATCATGGTGCTTTGAGTAGATGGTGGTGGCAAAAGGACACTGGAAAAGGAAACAGAAGAGAGAGTAGGGGTTAGTACAGATTTTATAGCCACCATAAATAGTTATTATAATGAATTGGATATACAGAGTATCAGGATTTAAATTACAGTGAAGTTATGAGAAGGCCATGTTAAAGTAATGTGTTTTCAGCAGTTTTTTAAAGTGCTCCACTGTATTAGCCTGACAAATTCCTATTGGCAGGCTATTCCAGATTTTAGGTGCATAACAGCAGAAGGCCGCCTCACCACTTTTAAGTTTTGCTCTTGGAATTCTAAGGAGACACTCAGTTGAGGATCTGAGGTTACGATTTGGAATACAAGACGTCAGACATTCCGATATATAAGATGGGGCGAGATTATTTAAGACTTTATAAACCATAAGCAGAATTTTAAAGTCAATCCTGAATGACACAGGTAACCAGTGTAGTGACATCAAAACTGCAGAGATGTGCTCGGATTTTCTTTTCCTGGTTAGGATCCCAGCAGCTGCATTCTGCACTAGTTGCAAACGATTTATGTCTTTTTTGGGTAGTCCTGAGGGGAGTGCGTTACAGTAATCTAGTCGACTGAAAACAAATGCGTGAACTAATTTCTCAGCATCTTTCAATGATATAAGAGGTCTAACTTTTGCTATGTTTCTAATAGCCATTAGAAACATTGGTAATGCTTTCTCTGTATTTATACATAAATGTAATATTTTGATATTACAATATTAATATTAAGGCTTCAAGAAAACCAACTTTATTCCAATCAAAATAGAAACAGGGTATTTATTCAAATAGGAGCTACCACTTAAATACATACAAACAGAGCAAACAAGCAAAGACAGGGCCAGGTCAGTGGTCAGTTGACAGACGTGTTACGCAGGGGAGGCTGTGAACCTGTAGTTGCCTCAGTGGCGCTTGAAACCTACATAAATACAATTGGAATCCCATTTTAATGAAATTCATGGGACCATAAAAATATTTCATTATAACACAAATGGGAAAATACATATACTATGGACAGCTCAGTAGGTGCTCTGCTGTGTCTGGTAAACCACAAACCAAAGGCAAAGTAATTGGTTGTCCTCTGCAGGGTAAGGCTTACTTTGTAATGTGCTTGTAAAATGATGTTTAGAACATTTAAAACCAGGCTCTGACCTGCTCTTTCTCACAGTCTCCTGGTCTGCCATAACGGTGATTCCAAGCCGCTGATGTTCATCTAATCTGAAGATGGGAGCAAAAGCAGGACAACTGCCCCTATGTCGTGGCTCCTTTCAGCTCCTATTTTGAATGAAGTCCTGAGACTGTACCTGCCTTCTCTATACAGTAACTCTCATGCAACTCTGTGACCCAAGCTTGACAATACCTGTACAAAAAACAGCGCTTCTTAAATTGCAAAATATATTTTATTTGAAAATTAGACATTAGATATAACTTTTTATAAGAAATACGGGTTTGAAAATACAAAATGAAAACGAGACATTACATGAAGATGAAGGCAAGATTCCATTATATACATACTTTAAAATAAGCCTTGACACAAGACAAAGGTTTGGGGCAGCCACCCGTGTACTTGACCTTGGCTGCAAAATAAGAAAATTATTCAACACAATAGTGTACAGAGCTGAGTCCAAAACAGAACTGATCAACAGAAGAATGGAGCGGGTTTTTATAGGGAGGTTGGCGGAAGTGATGTGGTCCTTGGGGCTGGGACAGGAAGTGATGTGGTTCTTGGGGCTGGGACAGGAAGTGATGTAGTCCTCGGGGCAGGGACAGGAAGTGACGCCTTCAGAGCTGAGGCGGAAATGATGTCTTCGTATTCAGGTGGAATTTCCCGTGTCTGGTCTGCGGGGACAAAATAAGATGGTTGAATGCACCCCACCACTCTCTGGCTGGGCATGGAATATATATATATATATATATATATTGTGATATGAGACGCTATATTGCGCCTGACCCGGCACAGACTACACAGAGGTATGTGTAAAACACACAAAAGACTTTTATTTTCTTCAGCTGGAGGGCACATCTTCCCCGTAATCCCTCCAGCCACAACACAGTCCCAAAAGCACTCACAGTAAATCACACAATACAGTTTCTTCTGGCACCACCACTCCTCCCATCAAGTTTCGTCCTTCTCCTCCCGACTCTGGCCACTGAGTGGTGGTTGCTGGCCCCTTTTATAGCCCACCTATTTCCGATTGCACTTCTGGGTCGGGGCTGGAGAGTTGTTCATGCAGGCTCAGGGACCCATGCAGCACCCCCTGGCAGCCACCCCAGATCACAACAGGGCTTGGAGAACTCCATCTCCCATGGAGCCCTGTGGGAAACTGAGGCGCCATCGTATATATATATATATATATATACACACAGACAGGAGAGGCCAGTGTAATGACGCAAGCAAATTGGCCAGCAGGACAAGGAAATAAATTTGTACCCAGCTGGTATGCTTTAACGGACGGACTGAGAAGAGCTGAGGATTGGGAATGGTTCTATTTCCCCATACATTTGGTGGCACTGGTCCTCATATGGTAACCCAATCGGGACACCAGCAGGGTGCTTGGAAGTTGGAGTCCAGAAGTGCAGCCCTGTCAGGGTCCCTGGGGATCAATAGAGTGTGTTGTTGGGAGAGGCCCTCTCTCGTTTTTCTATTGCCTGGAAGTGCTTCGTTAAGGATACAGAGTGACACCAGAAACATTCCCGGGTCTGGTTTAAAAGGAGACCACTGCATCACATCAGGGAGTCAGATTTAATAGACAGCGGGCAATACTGAGTGGAGGATGGAAGGAGAATTGTTTAAATTTATATACTTGTGGCTAATTTCTGGAGAGGTGATTGAAAAGTGCATTGTAAGAATAAAAATATTTAATATTATTCTAAAAGAGTGCAGTGTATTGTTATATATTGAAATGTGGTAGGTCTAACATCACTTTTTTTGGTGATGTGGATTGACAAACTGTTTCAAATAAAATTAAATGTATTTTGAGAAAAAAGAAAGGAATTCACTATAATGTTGTAATGGGGTGAACGCGTGAAAAGGAGTATTCAAGAACTGGGATTAATCGTTAATAAAAAACATTATATTTATTGAAATGAAATTGAAATATAACAAAGTGCAGTTATTATATGCTCCATGTTACAATTGGCAGCTTTTATTAAGCACAGTTCAAAATAACCCAAGGGTTAGTATGAGCAAATAAAATTAAGCAATGTATTTTGAAGGATTTTTTTGTTAAAATCACCAAAAAGGTTGTGAAAGACAATATATATGAGCAAGCCAACATTTTAGACACAGTGAATTAACCAAAGAAAAATTCTTTACCATGATTGATTTTATTAGTTTTAAGATAAGAAATAATTAATTCCACTGTAATACAGGGATCAATATATTCAACAAAAGGCTTAATGATTTTGGAATTTCAACATAGATGCCCTGAACATCAGTGACAGAGCAATAGGCATGATTAGGAAAATGCTGACTAGAAATTAAAAATCCCTAAGAAAATCAAGGCTTAATATATGTGACAATGCAGGTCCGCTCCTATTGTCCTTACGGGGAGCCCTGAACCCAACATTGTCGGTAATGTCACCAAGATGAGCTGACAAATGAGGACACTTCTCAAAGGAAGCCAGGGGATATTTACAAAAAGTGCCAAAGTGCTTTTTTAAAAACAAAACAATCAAAACAGTGTCCAAATAAAAAGTGCAGTGCATCATAGGTTCAATAAATCCATAAAAACAAGTGTTCAGTGGGGATAAAAACCATAAATAAATAAATCCGATAAAATCTGAGGTTACAAATGCAGTCCCTCTCTTCCCGATCACAACCCACCTCCGTCTCTCATTCTCCCCAGCTCACCCATTGCTCCCGCAGCCGGTGGAGACCCAACAGCCACAAGCTCTTTTCGACCGACCTCCATCTTGGCTTCCATTAAGGACATCACTGCCAGACTGAATGAGGTTGGCTCTCCTCCCTTCATCCTTTGCGCTCACGCAGTCGCTCCTCAGATCCCTTGGGAGTACACCTGCCTTGCTCACCGCACTCCAATAGAACATTCAGTGAGGTGAACTAGCCCTAGAGCGCTACTAACAAACGCTCCTTTGAGGGGCCCCAGCTCATGCTGTCTCCTCCTTACAGGTGTCCAGATCCTCCTGCTAGGACTGCTCTTTCCTGTCCTTTAACCTCCCTCCCATCTCTCTATCTCTGATTTCACGATCCTTCTCTTCACCTTGATCAATCTATCCATCCCCTCTTTTCTGCTGTTGACCCGTATATACTGTATATTATATATATATATATATATATATATATATATATATATATATATATATATACACACACACACAACCACCCCCGCGCCTCCGTGGGTGCAGCGCCTAAATCACACGCTGCAGGAAGCCAATGAAGCAATTGAGAATGATCGCACCCACACGTGCAGGTGCGACTCGCTCCAACTACCTCATTGTGCAATTGCGCCCACGGAGAAGAACACGGCTTTACGAATTTAATACCTGGCCCTTATTTTTTTAAAGCCGCGGACCCGCTATATCACAATATAATTTCCAGAATTATTCCAGGGTGGCATATGTGTGAAAAGTGCTAGAATGCTGCCTGATAAAGAAAGCAAAGCTTCATGTCAATTTCACATTAGACACACTGATGTTTTAGAGTATAAACCAGTCATTAGAGACCCAGGTCATGGTAAAACCAGCTGTTTTGTGTGAGTTTAATTAGTTCCTAAAGTTAGCTAAAGTTGCTGCCCAGAAATGTAATAGAATTTGAAATAATGGAGCTATTCTACATCCAATTCAAAGAAGTTGTTAAACCTGATTACTACCAGTCATAGCCGTACTTAGTCTGCTTCATAGATGCCGACTGTTTCCAGTAAAGGATGCCCTTTGATGGGTGGGAGCAATGTGTGCAATGCCCATAAGGTGGAAAACTTCTTGTATTATAATGGAACTGTAGAAATGCACTTTTATATGTGTATGTGTTTTGGTGGATGGCCAGTGCCCTTGCGCAGCCGGGACGCCACTGAAATGGAAGGATTGGGGGAGGGCTTTATCTCCTGCAGATCACTAGCTGGCAGCCCCCCTGGATTGCTACAGCATCACAGAATTTGAGTTTAGTGGCTCAACTCTGTTGGATTCCGGGGCTGCCGCCAGGGGTTGCTAGAGAAACTCTTGAGCCCTACGTCATCAGGCTTCCACCTTATCTGGAAGTGCTTCTGGACAAATCCTATGGGACACCAGAAGTACTCCCAAGGATTACACAAAAGGAGCCAGCTGCCACTGCTCTAGCAGCCAGATTCGGGAGAAGATGAAGCTTGCTGGAGGAGAACTGGAGACAGAAAGCGAGAGAGAAAGACAAAGAAAGAAGAAAAGTTGCTGTGCTGTGTACTTTATTTGCTATACTGTGCTGTGCAGGTGGGAAGCAAAAAGCAAGAGTTTACCACAGCTAAATAAAAGGCTGTGTGTTGTGCTGAGCTTGTGCTTTGTGTCTCTCAGGTTTGGGGAGATGGCGCTCTCCCTCCTGGCCACATTGTATATATTTATATACTGTTGTTAATATTTGCTGACATTTTGCTACAGTTTCAGAATCATTGAAGGTTACCTGTGACAATACTTTAATGTGTGAACACTATTTCTCAGGGAAATTGCTAGCTCACTCTAGTTTCTCTAAACAAATTAATCATAGAAAATTCCTGAGTTATTTCACAAATTTCACAGGTCATGAGTGTAAAAGAAACTAGTAATAAGGGAAATGATGGTGTAAGCAAGAGCAGTAGCACTACTTTAAGCTTTGCATGGGGCTGGGGGCGACTGTATGACTATATGATTGTTCTTTCACAAGTATTTACCATGTTTGGTTACTTTGCATAGGAATCAAAAGATTAGTGGTGCATAATTGTGATTGCTGACTTTTTATATACCTTATATGCTTGACATATCTCAATGATTATGGTCATTTTTTAATTGGATTTAAATAAACTTTAGATAATGAGGTTGGGGGGCTAACTTATTTTTTTGACTCTAGAGCCTATCAAATTATAGTTACTTTACATCCCTGACCAAGGAAGACATGAGGTTAGAAAATGGACTTAAACAAGTCAGAAAATATATGTACGGCTTAATATCTAGGTGCATTCAAGGACTTAGTTAACTGATTGGGGATATGGAGCATTACTTAGTTAATTCATCAAAGGGTCAGTTATTACATTTTTGTAACAGTGATTCATATTCAAAAATAACAGCAATAACAGAAAGCAAAAACATTTGTTTATGGACTACATTAAATATTTGTTTGTTAACAGGACTATATAAGGTAAGGTAATTAAAAATGGAGCAAAAATAAAGAGTCAGACCCAGAATGCTGGGTCACAATGACAGTCCTACAAAAAACATAACAAGGGTTAAACAATAAATACTCAGTAGATATAAAAGGCCCCACAAAGTCTTCACTAAAAGCGTAGTTCTTTTATTTGTTTTTCCTTGCATTTCCCCGTCAGCCTTAAGCTACCTGTGTAACAATTTGATAGTTTTCCCACTTTTAAAATATACGGCCCATCTTTAACCCAAATGTATTTCCTTTTATGTACATTCAGAAAGGGGTGGAGTTGTGGCTCTGAGGCTAAGGAGCTGTGCTGGTATCCAGAAGGTTGCTGGTTCAAATCCGCGTCACTGCCAAAAGAGATCCTACTCTGCTGGGCCCTTGAGCAAGACCCTTAACCTTCAATTGCTCCAGGGGTGCTGTACAATGGCTAACCCTGCCTTCTGACCCTAAGGGGTATGCGAAAACTAACAAATTCCTAATACAAGAAATTGTATAAGATGAAATAAAGAACAAAAAAAAAGACAATGGAATATAAGAAAGTATTTGATAACAGATAGAGTATTTAAAATAAAATATACCACTTTCTTGTGCTGCCTAGGTGCCAGTTAAAATGTTTTGGCTTTTATAATTATTGTTATTATTAGTTCACGGCAGAAATGAAACAATTTATGAGCAGTCAGAAATGTTTTACATAAATATCTTATATTATTTTAGCAGATTTCAAAGCAGCCATAAATTATGAAATCTTTTGGGAGACAATTAATTCACTCATGAAAGCTAATGATGCAGTAATGCAATGAAAACATGTTCTGATAATTCACTACAAACATTTATTTATTTTTCACATACTCGTACTAAGTACCATATAACTTTAATATAACAAAAGTCAAAACTCAAGGGCAGCAGCATTGCAATTTTAAAGTAATGGGATACCTGCTCAGAATTTTCATCTGAAAAGCTCAGGGTAGGTGTTTCTGACTTTAAGGGTCACGATAATGTGTCTCGAGAAGCTTTAAAAAATACATTTTGTCATGTTTTAACAGGGTTTGGCTTTAAATTATGACCTACCCTTGATTCTCAACTTGATGCTCAAGTGAACAAAAGTTCCTTTTTTCTCAAAATCCACTTTGACATTTCTGGTACAAATTCATTTAAAATGGCATGATCCCCTGTGTGGCAGAATATTCAGTGGTTGATATTTAATATTTTTTAATATTCTTCTTGTTAGCAAATATGTCTCTAGAAACATAACCTGGGAATGTTGTAGACATATTACTGTAGTCTAAGATTCTTTTTGTGTGACAAATGAAACACTTTTACAACTATGAGAGATCTACTCTACTTACTGTATTTCAGTACCATGAATTAAGTTCTTATTTAAATCAATGTCTTGATTCAAAAGATCCATCCAAGCAAATAACTTAGTAAGACGGAATATCTTTGACAACTTCAAAGCATTCAGCATTGCAGTTCAATTTAATTAAATGCATTTATGAAAGAGCACCTATCCACAGGAGAGAAAATCCAACTGAACTAGATAGATTTGTAGAGAGTGGTGTGAGCATTTAAGAAATGCTGTATAGTGTGTAAGTGAGCGGGAAAGTTCCACAAGATGTGGCAGAGATTTATGAAGAACTGGCTGCACATATGGTTGCTTATCAGTCTTGGTCCTAGTGCAGGCCCCTGGCTATAAGTTTCATGTTATCCTGTTTGTTAACCAGATGAATCAAATGAAGAAAACTGTATTTAATTGACCATTTTGTTCAATTTGTTACTTTGTTTGTGCTCTCAGTTTGCAGCAGTAGCAATACTCTGCAATGTTTGATGTTAGACTTTTGTTGGAGGGTTTAATACAGAAATGTATGAATTTCTTTGTTTGCTTAAGCATCATCATTATTTTACTGATTGTTTATGTCTAGATGTTATCGATTGTTCCTTTTAGATGTCATCATGTGGGATGCACAGGTTAGCAATGATGACACTGAATTAACCTCATCGGATTGCTGGCAATATGTGAGGAATTTTCTCTGTGTTGCTGTTGGTTTTATTTGGGTGCTTCAGTGTCTTCTCATACTCCAGGACTTTCAAGTAAGTTTAACTGGTAAGTCTAAATTGTCCTGATGGGCAAAGTATGTGCTAGGCTGCAGAATGGCATCTTGCCCAGGTTTATCCCTTGTCTTACATGTGATACTAACATGACATATGCTCAAGTATCAAACCACACAGTGTCTTTATATTAAATATTTTTCCTTTCTCTATGGACACCTTTACATGTATCTATGTAATTTGATTTTGCACAATCCAGCCCAATTGTAAATCTTGTTTGTGTCTAATTATAAGGATTTTGCTGCCTCTATGAAGACCTCCAGTTCATCTAATCTCAACTTCATATTTAGCAGAAATTAGGCCAAAAGGGATTGATGTGCTATGTGGAACTGAATGGCCTGCTCTCATCAAGGCTGTCCTTCTGCTCTACTTTAGAGTCATGTTTAAATCTTTCCATCCTGCTTTAAATCAGGGCATCAAGGTGGTGCAGCTTCAGGGTCCTTGGCTTGAATCCCAGACTGCCTGCATAGTAAAAGAGTGGGCTACTTAAATAAAGAGTAGAAGCAGAATGACTTTAATTTAATTTACGAGGGGGAGTCAAGTTAAAGTTAGAAAATAGGATTTATTAGAAAATGGAACAAACCTTAACAAAACTGATAATGTCATTTCTCAATGTAGTCTCCACCCTTTTCAATGCAGTTGCGCCACCTGCCTGGAAGTGCCTGGATTCCAGCAGAATAAAAGGTTTTGTCTTGTTCTCGCAACCACTCGTGCACCCGAGTTATTGTCAAACACTACACGCAGAGGGGTATTACAGTCACTAGTGCAAGTTACTATAACTTGCTGGAGACCGATGTGAAGCCTGCTATTCGATCTGCTGTCTCAAGGAGTCCTTTTGCTGCAAGATAATGCCCGCCCAAACAATGCTAAGAAGACCAAGGCTTGTCTGGAGAAAATGAAGTTTGAGGTATTGCCACATCCTCTTTATTCGCCAGATTTGGCACCCTGTGAAATCTACTTTTTTGGACCACTAATAAAACATCTGGGTGGTTGTCGATTCAAGACAGATGAAAACGTGAAGGAAAACGGTGCACAAGTTATTGTGAGCACAAGACAAAACCTTTTATTCTGCTGGAATCCAGGCAAGTCTGATTTCTGAAAACTCAATTAATACTTCAATGGATTTCAGAGAACACAAGCTAGTAATCTCTTCCCATCTGAACGTTTAAAAATGACAAGCTTTAATACATGGCTGTACATTTAAGACAGATGGACCATACTGATAACTTTCCTTAAAGTAAATTTCTTGATCATGTTAGCTGCAGGAGCACATTGGTCAGTATAGATTCCTCAAAGCTACCAATGACAGTTTGGAGTCCGAATGCAGATACCTCCGCTTTTTGAGGCATGGGGTTGTTTACATGTAATCTAAGTGCTACTGTACAAATGTTCAAAGGAAACTAGGGGCAATCCATTTCTCCTTTTATTTTCACATCTTGTGTATGTACTGTACATTTCCTATTTATTTATGATGAAAAGCAGTATCATGCTAAATAGCTACAGACACATGCCTTACTTTGACATATTCTACTCTGGTATTTCTAATTTGAGCATAGATTATGTTATATTGGTGATTGTTTACATGAAAACATCATCCATGCCATTCACTGTGGATAAGGAAACAAATGTGTACATGACCTTCTTTCAGGAAAGTTAGTAGCAATGATAATTGATGAAAATGAATTACTTTCATCTTCCTTTTATTCTCATAAACATTAATAAGCAAAGCATGTCTTTTGAAACTGTAAATTTAGCTGCTTCAAATTGGATGTATTTATAAGTTTTAATGCTTTGTTGCTTTTGCCCTACAGGTCATCAGTGCAATCCACTTATGAGACAAATGTTTTTTTTATTATTTTTTTAGATTGAAAAATAATGCTTAACTTAACAACAAAAGTTACCAGAATAAATTAATGTGTTCATGACTGTGAGAAATAACTTTAATTCTAAAGTAGCAAAGCTTTTCTTTACAAATGACAGCATTATCTACTAATATCTACTAGTAAACATTTCAACTGTTATTTCCTGCATTTAAAATTATTCATGTGATTACGTCACTTTCTGCATTTAAAAGTGCTAAAAGGGCAAATTTTGTTGCATGAAAATTTAGAAAATGCTTTGATTTTTATGTTTTTTCAAAGTGTTTATTGCAAGTAATGACGAGTGAGCAACTGTTATGGACAAAACTTTCTCACTATTCTATGCTATTTGTATGTGTATTTATAAATTAGCTAAAAAACCCTATTTATAAATTGAAAAGAGCTGTGATGGACTGGTGCTCTGTGTATGGGTGGCTCTTATGGCCCTCAAATAAAAATTAAAATTGGTGCTTTCCAAAACTGTTGTGGGGAGCTTATTGCATTAACTTATTTTTAATGTTTAACACATGAAAACCATGTTTTAAGTGTGATATTTTTTAAGAGATCGAAAAGATTTTCCCTAGGCTAAATAAAACATAGTTGAGACTTGTAACATTTTCTTTTCGTTAGCTGTATAATCTTGAAGTGCATTTGTAATAGTGCATTTAAAGGCTAACCAGGTTGACTTTGAAGGGATTGACTTTTTTATTTATGAGATGTTGGCGCCCTCTATTGACACCAGTTGCTCAGTCACTTCACTATATTTAATCAGAAGTGAAATTAAACATAGTAACAAACTTAATAAAAAAGTTTTAGATTTCTTTATTTTCTATTAATGACTGACGTGGTAAAAAAAAAAAAATAGAAAAATTCATCTTAATGAGATCCCAATAACTGCAATGTATTATGTATTAGGTGTACAGTTGTTGATACAATATGCATAGCCACTGCAACAGCATTTTATGTGATCAAACTTATTTTCAATGCACTTGTAGATCTTAGTAACTAATTAGTAATATATATTTTATTATTGCATATTTTTAACTATAAATTATGTTCAGATAAAGGCTTCTGAACATACACGAAAACAGAAAGTGGCCTTCCCCGTGAATGCAATAGAACACCTTTGGGATGTGTAGAATAGGAGATTTGCAGAATGAATGAATTGCATAATTGCATAATGTGATCATGTCAACATGGGCCAGAAACTCAAAAAAAAAGTTTCGAACATCCTGTGGAATCCATACCATGAAGAATTGAGGCTGAGTGCAAAAGGAGGCTCTACCCAATATTAGTATAGTTCTGCTGAGTGTATATTAAAAAATCAATATATAGATGCATAGAAAAAAAGGGAAAGTACAAATGGTCCATGGTATGGACAGGGACCATCTCAGTCATAAGCAAAAGCTATTAGTTTAACACCAGGAAGACACTGCCAGGGAGACATTAAAGGTTGTTTAGAGAATAACTATTCTGTAACGGCCGACCCCTTTACCCAGCCGGCAGCTACACCTCCAAGACCTGTGGCCTGGATAATTTACTGAGAAAGAATCTAACTATCAAGCCGTACTTCTAACCAATTAAACTTTTCCCCACAATCGACGGTGTAAATATAAGTACACAAAAGCAGGTTGTAAAATTTAACGGAATAAATGTATTAAATGAAACAAGACATGCAAAAAATAGAAAACAGATATAAATATAAATATCCCTCCACTCCAGCAACAACAAGACACCACCAAATATAAATACAACAAAAACCCTCCCTTGCCCCTGTAACATATAAACACACAACACGAATAACAAAAATTGAATGATATACGGAAATGAATGTGAACTTGAGTCCAGTTATAAAAAACTGTCCTGAATGCGGTTGACTGAATTAGCGAAAAATGAGTCGTTTGATTTTCCCTGGACAAAATGGAGCAGCCTTACCGTGAATCCTCGGTGCGTGGTGGATGATTAATTCCGACCCTGGGGTCTCTCGTGATGAGGTTCTTGAAGCAAGTCCGGCGGATAGAAAAACAAACTGGATGGAAATGCGCAGTGTGGAATATAACAGGTATAGATGGCTCGTGGTCGTGAATGTGAAAAATCTCCTTCTCTCCTCTCCTCTCTTCTCCTCCTGCTGGCTTAAATAGTCCTGTGACGGCAGTAATTGATTAATCGTGAACAGGTGTTTTCCAGGGTAGCAGCTGTGGTCTAATTCCATCATCCGTCCCCCTTTACGGGGACGGCATTAACTGATACACATACAAACAGCAAACGGGACAATGAAACGAGACGCACGCAGAACTGACATTTAACAACACTAACTATGTGGCCCCGCTACATTCCCCCCCCAACCTTGGACAAGGGAGGGCCGAAGTACGGCTTGAGATTGGCCACATGAATTGTGTCTAGCTTGGAGTCAGTGCCGATACCCCTTTGAAACTGGAAATTAACTGGACCTGTTTGCGAGATGATCTTGGCTGGACCTAACCATTTATGCACTAGCTTGGCGGAGAACCTTTTGCTGGCATCTGAGAGATGGTGAGCTCTAATCCAGACCAAATCACCCGGCTGAAAGTGCGCTTCCTTACGCCGGGCATTATACAACTTGGCATGTCTGGATGTCGAACTCACCAACCTCTGTTGGATTCTCCGCCGTAATTCCTCCATTTTAAATAAATTATTGTAGCTGGTGGTTTCTGGACTAGGGGCTCTGGGAAGGAGTCGATCAAGCGGGCCCTTTAGCTGTCTGCCCAGCGCAACCAAAGCAGGCGTCTCACCTGTGGCTTCATGCACAGCGGTGTTCAGGGCAAACCGGAGCTCGGGGAGCCATTTATCCCAATCCTGATGGCGTTCACCCACATAGGAGGCGATCGTGTTCTTCAGGGTCCGGTTCACTCGCTCTGTCATGTTGGCCTGGGGATGGTAAGGTGTTGTCAGGTTTTTCTTCACTCCCCAGGCTGTATAAAGTTCATCTAATACAGAGCTCGTGAACTGCGGACCCCGGTCTGAGACGATGTTCTTCGGCACCCCCTAGCGGGTGAAGATTTCGTTCTTCAGGGTGGAGCATATCTTGTTAGTTTTAGCATCCGTTAATGCAAACAGCTCCACCCACTTTGAAAAATAATCAATCACCACCATCAGGACGGTCTTCCTCGAGCTGGTAACAGGAAATGGCCCCATCAGGTCGACTTCCAAAGTCTCCCCCGGTCCATCCGCGATTGTCGATTGTAAAAATCCTGCCGGTTTACCAGGTGGGTTTTTGAGCTGCTGGCAGGTGATGCACTTCTTCACGTGGTGGCAAACGTCTTTCCGGACAGACGGCCACCATGCAACCCCCAGGATCTTTAATAAAGTTTTTGTCCTTCCAAGGTGACCACCTAAAGGACTGTCATGATAGTAACTTAGAAAGTCGGGGATGAGCTCTTCCGGAACCACAAGTTGGTGTTGCAGACCCCCGAGAGAGGATGGAGTGGTCCTGTACAGAACCCCCTGGAGGTCCACGAAGTGTACCCGGTTGGTACGCTGCTGCTCCAGTCCCTCCCTGATGCTCTGGCAGAATGGACTGGTGGCTTGTGTTTGAGCCAGGTCTTCAAGGCTTCTTGGCAGAGGGAGGATCATCTTCTTTGCCTCTGCCAAACACACCATCCCCGGTGGCTCTGACACCCTGGACAGAGCATCAGGCACGATATTGCCACAGCCCTTCCGATAGGTCACCTTGAAAGTAAAGTTCTGGAGGCGGAGTACCCACCTGGTTAGACAGGAGGAGGTCTTCGGGTGATTAAATACCCAGGTCAGAGCGTGATGGTCTGTGTACACTTCAAATTCAACCCCCTCCAGATAGTGTCTCCATTTTTCCACAGCCCACACGACAGCCAAACACTCTTTTTCAGCTGTCGTATAATTCAGCTCAGCGCCGTGCAAGGCTCGGGAGGCGTAAGCAATGACATGTTCAGCCTGGTGGATTTTCTGAGTGAGCACGGTGCCAAGCCCCAGGTTGCTGGCATCTGTTTGTACCTGGAAAGTGAGGTGCGGATCTGGCTGGGCCAGAACGGGCGGCTCTTGAAGGTGGCTCTTTAGTTTCTCGACCGCGTCCTGGCACTCTGTTGTCCACTCCTACGGGACATCTTTTTTTCTTAAGTTGTTCAAGGGAGCCGCTATATCAGCCATCCTAGGAATGAACTTATGATACCACCCCACTAACCCAAGGAAACGTTGTAAAGATTTCAAATCCGTGGGCGTGGGGTAGTCTCGGATGGCTAAGGTCTTCTCGGGGTCTACAGCGACCCCCTCAGATGAAAGAATGTGCCCGAGGAAGCGGATGTGGGGTTGAATGAAGGTACATTTCTTCGTGTTCAGCGTGAGGTGCGCTTGATGAAATCGTTGGAAGATGGTGTCCAAGTCCTGGAGATGTTGTTTAATAGAAGGGGAGTAAACAATGACATTGTCGATGTAAACAAAGCAGATCTTGCTTATCAACCCCCTCAGGACTTGTTCCATGAGCCGCTGGAAGGTGGCCCCAGCATTTTTAAGCCCAAAAGGCATGACTTTGAACTTGAACAAACCTTCAGGGGTGATGACTGCTGTCTTCCTCTTACTCCCCTCGTCCATCGGCACCTGCCAATAGCCACTGCGGAGGTCTAGTGTGCTGAAAACTGCAGCTCCATGCAGTGACTCCAGAATCTCATGAACCAGGGGCATGGGATATGCGTCCAGGCTCGTCTTCCCGTTAACCCCCCTGTAGTCCACGCAGAAACGATAGGTGTCATCCGTCTTCTTCACGAGGACCACAGGGGACGCCCAGGAGGAGGAAGATGGTTCGATTATTCCCTCGGCGAGCATTCAATCAAGATGTTCTTTAATTATGCCCTTCTTTAGTGGAGAAACGCGGTAGACTTGGTGCCTTATTGGAACTTCGTCCGAGGTGTGGATCACGTGGGTAACTCCACGGGTGACTCCTAATTTCTCAGTCCACACCTCGGCCCACTTCTTCAGCACCGGCCTCACCTCTTCGGGCTGTTCCTCCACAGAGGCTGCCGCTGAGGTGCTTGCGTCACTCCTCACTGCCGCGTAGAAGCCAATGAATTCTGAGCCCAGATCTTCTTTTGATTTATGTATGAAGTCGCATACCCCTTCCCCTGGCACCGTATACCCCCTGGGACTGAGATGGATGGTCATCCTCATGGTGGTTAAAGAATCCAGCCCAAGGAGTAACGGGACTGACAGGTGCCGGTCATCCAGGACATATGTATCCATTTCCCAGGTGGTGGAGAGTACACTGTACCTCAAGGGGACTTTGCCCAGGGCCCTGTGTTCACTCCCATCTGCCAATACAAATCAGACAGACGGGGCAGATGTTAAGTTGTCTGTCGGTCGGCTAATCTTCTTCCACATGCTTGAGCGGATTAAGGTGTGATGGCTCCCTGTATCCACCACCGCATCCACCTGCCACCCCCGCAGCTTCACTGGGACGATCAGGAGGGACGTACACGCTTGCATGATGGTGAGATCGGCTTCCAACCGGCAAGGTTTGGCTCGCTGGGGTTTTAGGGGCTGGGTTTCTCGTGTACTGGCTTGTACCTTGTTCCAGTACGTTTTTGAGTTTCCCCAGTCCCGTTCCACTTGTGAGCTCACCTTCACCAGGTCTTCCACTGACCCCACAACCCCCCTGAGACCCCCAGCTAACCGCGGGTTACAGGCATTAAGGATGCGGCGGACCACCTCTTCTTCAGACATAGCCGGCCGCCACTTCAAATACAAAGCCTGATATTCATAGGCGAAGTCCCGGATGGTTTGCGAAGGCAGTTGCAACATGGATCGCAGCTTGTCCTCCAGTTCGGATTCATAATCTTCCGGAAGAAAAGCCGCGAGGAAAGATCGATGAAAGGATCCCCAGTCTTTAATATTCTTCTTGGCCGTCAGCCACCAGCTCCGCACCGGCCCCGAGAGGGATGCCCCTATCACCCCCATAAGCTCTTCTGGGGTTAAAGGGTTAACAGCCAGATACGCCTCCCCGTCCTCCACAAAGTTGAGGACATCATCCATGTTATAAGGAGCCCCCAAGTTGGGAAAGGAAAGGCGCACCCCAGGAACAGAGGGCCGATTGATGTATTCACCCCCCCCCCACGAGACCCATACGGCGTTGAATGACAGGGTGACTGACGTAACTTCTGGAGACTCCTTTGGACCTCCCCCTGAAGAGTTTCTTGCCAGCGTTGATCCCGCCTCTGGAGGCACAACACGATTTCCCACCCCAGGAGTTGAACTTGCTCATTGAGGTATTCTTTTATTTCCTCCTGGGAGCTGCTGATGCGAGCCCGCAAGGCATCTCCGCGCCCGAGCGCTCTTTCAGCAACCTCGCGGACTTTCTCATCCAGCCGGGTTAGTTGTTGCGCCAGATCTTAACACGGAGGCGAGACATCTTCCAGGCATTCCTCCTCAGGTCCATGGTGATCTTCGAGGTACAGCGACTGCAATGAATCCACCACCTCCTGCACCGCTGAACATGCTCTGACCGTGACGTGCCGCGCCCCGGATACTCCATCATCACACCGTGGCAAAGCAATGGTGTCGTCCTGCTCGGCACGCACTATAGACATGTTAATTGGGGAAATGTTTAAAGGCAGACAGCGATAGTATTTATTAAGATTCCTCAGAGAGGGCACCACTTATGTAACGGCCGACCCCTTTACCCAGCCGGCAGCTACACCTCCAAGACCTGTGGCCTGGATAATTTACTGAGAAAGAATCTAACTATCAAGCCGTACTTCTAACCAATTAAAGTTTTCCCCACAATCGACGGTGTAAATATAAGTACACAAAAGCAGGTTGTAAAATTAAACGGATTAAATGTATTAAATGAAACAAGACATGCAGAAAATAGAAAACAGATATAAATATAAATATCCCTCCACCCCAGCAACAACAAGACACCACCAAATATAAATACAACAAAAACCCTCCCTTGCCCCTGTAACATATAAACACACAACACGAATAACAAAAATTGAATGATATACGGAAATGAATGTGAACTTGAGTCCGGTTATAAAAAACTGTCCTGAATGCGGTTGACTGAATCAGCGAAAAATGAGTCGTTCGATTTTCCCCGGACAAAATGGAGCAGCCTCACCGTGAATCCTCGGTGCGTGGTGGATGATTAATTCCGACCCCGGGGTCTCTCGTGATGAGGTTCTTGAAGCAAGTCCGGCGGATAGAAAAACAAACTGGATGGAAATGCGCGGTGTGGAATATAACAGGTACAGATGGCTCGTGGTCGTGAATGTGAAAAATCTCCTTCTCTCCTCTCCTCTCTTCTCCTCCTGCTGGCTTAAATAGTCCTGTGACGGCAGTAATTGATTAATCGTGAACAGGTGTTTTCCAGGTTTGCGGCTGTGGTCTCCTTCCATCATCCGCCCCCCTTTACGGGGACGGCATTAACTGATACGCATACAAACAGCAAACGGGACAATGAAACGAGACGCACTCAGAACTGACATTTAACAACACTAACAACGTGGCCCCGCTACAATTCTATGCTCAAGGACCTAAAATAATAGAAAAGGGAGACTGGCGGAAGAATGAATGGAGTCTCACAGGTGATTAGGGAATAACATAGTGACCCAGTGGGGAATATTTGGAATCCTGCTCTCTGGACCAACAAACATGTATTTCTGTTAAAGAAGATTAAAACTAGAAGTTGTTTTATTTCAGAAGTGGCAAAAGTCTTAGTAGAGAACAATGAAATCATACCAGAGAGACAAATAGGAGTCAATCAGTTAAGCTATAATTTATCGGGCTTATTTGGAATTTTAAAAAGCAACCCTAGAATGTAAACAAAACACAATTCATAGTTATGAAAAACCAAATGTGGAAAAAATATTTGTAGTTTACAGAACCCTTGCAATTGTTAGTATGTGATATTTAATTACACATTTATTTCTGTAGGACTTGACTGAAACTACTCCTGTCTGGGGCCTCGTGTATAAACACCATGCCAAGAATTCCCACTAAAACATGGCGTACAGACAAAAGCAGAAATGTGCGCACACACAAAAATATTCCGATGCATAAAACTGTGTGTAAGCAAAGCTATAAATCCCAATTAAGTGAATTTTATTGCACATGCACACGGCTACAGCCCCACTCTAACTCCTCCCAAAATTTTACATATTTGAATATGCAAATCAATATAAATAGCCCCCTCTGTTCAGAGTTTTGTTAAAAAGAAAAATGTCGTCAAATGCAAAGTGAATGTTCTACTCAATGAAGTGGAGGCAAGGAGAAACAAATAATTTGGTGGCTTAGGCAGTGGTATGAGCACCAAAATGAAATTGATGGAGTGGCCCTCAAACGTTCAAGATCAGAAAGTTGCACAGTGCCCAAAATAAAAAAAGATGTGGTCAGATGTCAAAGTTGAAATGAAAAGGCAAGTATTTGAGTGTCATACGGAAGCGTATTAGGGCCACAGAGAAGAAAAAAAAAAATAAGGACACAATGAAGAAAAAAAAAAGGTCTCTGTCAAGATTAAAGTTGAAATGTCGATTTTAATCTCGAAATTTCTTCTTTAATCTCAGTTTATTTTGTCATTAAAGTAGAACATCGTAAACTTCATCTTAAAATCAATTTTTAATTTACTAGAGTTTCTCAAATCCCATCGTAACTAAAGTAGCATGTTAAATACTTCGTATTCTAAGTGTTCCCCGACCCAGTTTTTATTCACTATGTGCTTCTTAAATGGGCTTTCTCTTACGCCGATAGGAGTGCACAGGTAGTGACAACCACACAGAATAAATTACATTTATGATATTACAGCTACCTGAACATTTTAGAATACTATGTTTTATACTTAATGTCATTTTCATGATGAAATGCAGTAAATCATATAATAAACATGTTAAACAGGGCTGTGCCAGTCCCAGCAAGCATACAGCGGGATGCAGGAACAATCCCGAATGGGAAGCAATCTCATCACTACCACTGTGCCACCGTGCCCCCACATGTTTAATTATTAACAGTATACATTATTTAAATGAAGTTAACAATTTATCCGTAAAATGTATTATACATACTTTAATGCATTTAATCATTAAAAAGATATCAAGTATACATACTAGTAATCTATCAGCATACAGCTTCAAGAGGATAACTCTTGTAAATCTAAATTGACTTAGAAGGCAGTCATCATCAACTGTAAATACACACTTTCTTCTATTGAAATGAATTAAATTCCTTTATTGTCATTGTATGGCATGATGAGGTTCAATATGCAACACCTAAACTTATTTTCCTATAAAATAATAAAAACATAATAATAATACAAAAAACAATAAAAATATACAATATGAAAGCATAAGTACAATATACATGTACATATAGTGCAGATAGTGCAAATGGTTCATAAAGTGGCTCAAGTTATTCTATAGTTGTAGGGCAAGTTTATAGTGAGGTAATTATAATTGTAAATACAAACAGTTCTACCAGGAGCACTTGATGGATTGATTGAATGCATTTATAGCTCTTGGGATGAAACTGTTTCTGTGCGGGATGGGAGAAGTTCAAATAGACTGTGGCATTGGTGATCATTGGTGGAATCCATTCAGATGCTGCTGACTTTCCTGAGGCAGCGTGTGCTGTAAATGTCCTCCAGGGCTGTAAGCTGTATCCTCTACTGTAACTTGTAATCCTTGCCTACTGTTTAGCTTTCCGATCAGCTGTTGTGCAGCTGTGATGCCACACACAGATACAATGGGTTAAAATAGTTAAGCTGTCATTTATTGTGCTTATACAGAATTCAAAAAATCAACCCTTGAAAGCAAATACAAAACAGTTTTACTGAACAGTCAAGCAGAGGTTTAGACAAGGGATGTTGTGTTTTAATAACATGCTGGAATTCTATGAGGAAGTAAAGAAAAGCCAAGCAAAATGACACCTTTTATTGGCTAACTAAAAAGATTGCAATATGCAAGTTTTCGAGGCAACTCAGGCCCCTTCTTCAGGCAAGATGTAATGATTACATCTTTGGGAATTTGGGAATAACTGTAAATGTGAGTGGTGTTTTGAGATAATGGAACTGGAAATTCTCTGATCTGGAAACTTAAAAGCTGACACACAAATGCTGGTGAATCTGCCTTCTTGGTATTTCATTGTCACTTGAATTTTTTCTATTCAGTTTTATTGAGTGTTCCTGCTCACGCTGAATTGTGGTCCATGATGTCAAAGCTTCACTGACAAAAAACAGAGACATAGGTATATATGATATTTGGAATAATTCATTTTATGACCTGTATAGTACATTTCACAAAACATTGTGGCACTGATGCAACATTATCCATATTATTCATATTGTGGCACCCGGCTGGGGTTCATACCCGGCCGGGACACCCAGGAAGACAGGAGGAGGGCTCATGCCTCCTCCAGACCACGAAGGGGCGACCGCCCTGGTTGTATTGGGGGCCATAGGTACAGGGCTTGGAAGCTCAACCCTTTAGGGGCCCGTGGTCACCGCCAGGGGGCGTCACCATGCCTGGAGGACCCTGGACCCCAGCATTTCCACCACACCAGGAAGTGCTGGGGGGAAAAAGAGAGGGGACACCCGGAGTGCTTCCAGGGAGACAGCTGGCACTTCCGCCACACTGGGGTATGTCCGTGGGAGATTGCCGGTGCACACCTGGAGCACATCCGGGTGGAGATAAAAGGGGCCGCCTCCCTTCATTCGAGGCTGGAGTCGGGTGGAAGACGGACAAGGTCAGTGAAGAGAGAGAGAGAGAAGGAGGCGGTCTGAAGAAGGCATAGTGTGGTTGGCCTGGACTTTGGGGGAGATTGGGGTTTGTGTGGCACAGAACTTGTAAATATTAGTAGTGTAAATAAACGTGTGGTGGTGAGTAAAACATGTCTGCCTGTCTGTGTCCGGGGCTCGTTCCACAATATTCATTTGCAAACCTTCTTGCGGTTTTAATCAGTGACTGCCTTTTTTTTTTTCCGATCTTGCCCAATCTCCACATTTTGGTGCATGGTGGTGTTTCTTTTGTTATCCAGGACATGCAGAGTAAAGAATAGTACAGAGAGGTCAGTTCTACACTATATGCAATCATCATATTCAAATGTTAACAGTTTCCACACATCCAAGGGCCTTCCTTCCTACATTTATGACATGTGTACCTGTTGCAATGTACAGACTTCTCTCTATGCTGTGGTTCCTATTAAATTGAAGAGGCACCTGACATTGACTGAGTTTGCTGTCCTGGGAAAAGCAGCGGTCTTGGAACAAAAGCTTGTCAATGTTGCATCCTCTTTTTCTTTTTCCATTGCCTTTTCTTGTAAGAAGTGACAACGAAGTTCCTCTGCAAAGTGAGCAAAGAACACTTTTATTTTCTCAGTGGACCCTTGCATGCCTTGTACAGTACATACGCGTTCATCGCCGCCAGGTCAAGCATGTTGTAACACACAGCAAATGGCCACCTCCATGTTCCTGTTCGCACTGAATAAGCTCACGCCTTCTGGTCCATGATGTCAATGCAGCACTGGGGAAAAAAGAAAGAGACAAATGTATGTGACATTTTGAAGAAATCATTTTATGACCTGAATAGTACCAATCAGAAAACATCATCGCACTAATGCAATATTATTTGAAAATGAACAACGTCAGATCAGATTATTTTCTTTAGCGATCCATCGTAATTGATGAAACATGAGGTGCACCTGTACCAGCAGGTTTTTCTGTGAATGCAGGTCAGACTGGTCTTAACTTTTAACCATTGGTGTGGCAACACAATTTGGCGAGCAACTATGGACATGTTGCTACTTCAATCCATTAGAGCAGATATCTTATGCCCATTGACAATTACCACTGCTGTACAAGGGAAAGATAGTGCATTAGCTAGTGCACAATACCTCTCCTCCCCCGTCCCCCTGTATCCCCCCTCTTTGCTGAGCAGAGAACACCATTGCATATCCGGAGGATTCGACATTTGCTCCGGGTGGTGACGGGTAGGCATGGAAGTAGGAACACATTCTGTCTGGGTTTGACAAAGGGACTGTTCTGCTCTCCCAGATTGTGAAGTTGCCCTATGTCCCTCTATGATCTCAATGAGACCAATCATGTTTTTTAAAGGTTGACCGGTTGGGCGAAATATTCAGGCAATGAATTTAATAGAAAATAGCAAGAAATTTGTTCAATGACCTGCCGTGCATTATTTCTGTCTGGCTGTAGCAGCTCCCAGCCCTGCTCCTTGAGGCGAATGCCAGGGAGTGGGTTGCCGCTCTGGGTCAAATTTCCAAGAGCTTCCCCTGCTAGTTTGGGGGTCCCCCACTTATCACAAAGGTCTCTGCCTTTGTGGGGTTATGGGAGGTGGTCTTCTCTACTGAGAGACCATAATAATCCCTTTGAGTTTCCCCTGGCACAAGTATTGTGTGCCGATACTTGGGACGGAATTTGCGCCTGGTTCCTCTGAAACACAAGACATGCCTTATACTCAGTAATTAGGGTACAGTATTCTCCCAACCCAGTCACAGGGGATGCACAAACCAGTGTTTCTTAGTGTCGGTCCCAAGCCCAGATAAATGGGGAGAGATACGTCAGGAAGGGCATCCGGTGTAAAATTTTGCCAAATCGATATGTGGACAACAATACAAATTTCCATACCAGATCGGTCGAGCCACGGTTAACAATGACCGTCACCAGTACTGTTAGCCAACAGGGTGCTGGTGGAAATTGGGCTACTGTTGGCCAAAGAAAGAGAAGAAAAGGGGGGAGACATGTCCAGAGGCAGGAGGAGAGGGGGAAGGTAAAGAGAGTGGAACTGAGGGTAGGAACTTTGAATACTGGCAGTATGACTGATAAGGGGAGAGAATTAGCAGATATGATGGAGATAAGGAAGGTTGATATACTGTATTGTGTATGCAAGAGACTAAATGGAAGGGGAGTAAGGCCAGGTGGATCAGAAGTGGTTTCAAACTGTTCTATTATGCTGTGGATGGGAGGAAAAATAGGGTAGGGGTTATTCTGAAGGAACAGTATGTCAAGAGTGCTTTGGAGGTGAAAAGAGTGCCACACAGAGTAATGATTATGAAGCTGGAAATTGGAGGATTGATGATGAATGTTATTAGTGCATATACCCCGCAAGCTGGGAGTGCGATGGATGAGAAAGAAGATTTTTGGAGTGAGTTGGATGAAGTGATGAACAGTGTACCCAAGGGACAGAAAGTGGTGATTGGAGTGGATTTTAATGGACATGTTGGTGAAGGGAACAGAGGAGATGAGGAGGTACAGAAGAGTCAATGCAGAAGAGTCAATTTGAAGGAGATTGAAGACTGCAAAGTGGTGGCAGGGGAAAGTGTAGTTAGACAGTATAGGATGGTGCCTGAAGGATGACATTGGAGATCAAGAAAGGAAGAGAGTGAGGGCAGAACCAAGGATCAAATGGTGGAAGTTGAAAAAGGAAGATTACAAGGTTGAGTTTAGGGAGGAGGTAAGACAGGCATTGGGTGGCAGTGAAGAGATACCAGACAGTTGGGCAACTACAGCAGATGTAGTAAGGGTGACAGCAAGGAGGGTGCTTGGCATTACATGTGGACAGAGGAAGGAGGAAAAGGAAACCTGGTGGTGGAATGGGGAAGTACAGGAGAGTATACAGAGGAAGAGGACTGTGAAGAAGAAGTGGGATAGTCAGAGAGATGCAGAAAGTAGACACAAGTACAAGAAGATAAGGCGCAAGGTGAAGAGAGAGGTGGCGAAGGATAAAGAAAAGGTGTATGATGAGTTGTATGAGAAGTTGGACACTAAGTAGGGAGAAAATGACCTGTAACGATTGGCTAGACAGAGGGACCGAGCTGGGAAAGATGTGCAGCAGGTTAGGGTCATAAAGGATAAAGATGGCAATGTACTCACAAGCGAGGAGAGTGTGTTGAGCAGACGGAAAGAGAACTTTAAGAAGCTGATGATTGAAGAGAACGAGAGAAAGAACAGGTTGGATGATGTGGAGATAGTGAATCAGGAAGTGCAACGGATTAGCAAGGAGGAAGTAAGGACAGCTTTGAAGAGAGTGAAGAATGGTAAGGAATGGTCCAGATGACATACCTGTGGAAGCATGGAGGTGTTTAGGAGAGATGGCAGTGGAGTTTTTAACCAGATTGTTTAATGGAATCTTGAAAAGTGAGAGGATGCCTGAGGAGTGGAGAAGTGTACTGGTGCCAATATTTAAGAATAATGGGGATATGCAGAACTGTAGTAACTACAGGGGGATAAAATTGATGAGCCACAGCATGAAGTTATGGGAAAGAGTAGTGGAAGCTAGGTTAAGAAGTGAGGTGATGATTAGTGAGCAGCAGTATGGTTTCATGCCAAGAAAGAGCACCACAGATGTGATGTTTGCTCTGAGGATGTTGATGGAGAAGTATAGAGAACACCAGAAGCAGTTACATTGCGTCTTTGTGGACCTGGAGAAAGCATATGACAAGGTGCCTTGAGAGGAGTTGTGGTATTCTATGAGGAAGTCAGGAGTGGCAGAGAAGTACGTAAGAGTTGTACAGGATATGTATGAGGGAACTGTGACAGTGGTGAGGTCTGTGGGAGGTGTGACGGATGCATTCAAGGTGGAGATGGGATTATATCAGGGATCAGCTCTGAGCCCTTTCTTTTTTGCAATGGTGGTGGACAGGTTGACAGACGAGATTAGACAGGAGTCTCCGTGGACTATGATGTTTGCTGATGACATTGTGATCTGTAGCAATACTAGGGAGCAGGTTGAGGAGACCCTGGAGAGGTGAAGATATGCTCTGGAGAGGAGAGGAATGGAGGTCAGTAGGAACAAGACAGAATACATGTGTGTGTAAATTAGAGGGAGGTCAATGGAATGGTGGGGATGCAAGGAGTAGAGTAGGCAAAGGTGGATGAGTTTAAATACTTGGGATCAACAGTACAGAATAATGGGGATTGTGGAAGAGAGGTGAAAAAGAGAGTGCAGGCAGGGTGGAATGGGTGGAGAAGAGAGTCAGGAGTTATTTGTGACAGACGGTTATCAGCAAGAGTGAAAGGGAAAGTCTGCAGGACAGTAGTGAGATCAGCTTTGTTATATGGGTTGGAGAAAGTGGCCCTGACCAGAAAGCAGGAGACAGAGCTCGAGGTGGCAGAGTTAAAGATGCTAAGATTTGCATTGGGTGTGACGAGGATGGATAGGATTAAGAATGAGTACATGAGTACAGAAGGTTAGTTCAGGTTGGACGGTTGGGAGACACAGTCAGAGAGGCGAGATTGTGCTGGTTTGGACATGTGCGGAGGAGAGATGCTGAGTATATTAGGAGAAGGATGTTAAGGATAGAGCTGCCAGGTAAGGCCTAAGACGAAGGCCTAAGAGGAGGTTTATGGATAGAAGAAGAAGAGGAAGAAAAAGATTCTCCCACATGGACCCTTAAGGACTGGAGCTCAGATGAGTAGGAAATTTAGGAGGTCTCTCAGGTCCTGTTCCCAGGTTATCTTGGAGCCAGTCATCCTGCTGACTATGCCACTGTGAAATGATGTGAGGGACACAACAAAAAGGTTTGGGGTAGCCACCCCGCACTTGAAGATTTGGTTGAAAAAGCAAAGAAAAATCAACAGTATCTCTTTGCAGAGCTGAGTCCACAACTGAACTAATTTGTAACAGAAAAAATGACGTTTTTAAAGGCAGACAGGGGAAGTGATGTCATCGGGGCTGGAAATGGAAGTGATGTCATCAGGCCCGAAAATGGAAGTGACATTGTTAGGCCAGATGGTCCCAGATGGAATTTCCTGTAGTTGGTCTGCAGAAGAAAAGGAGAAAGGATCAATGCTCTCTGCCGCCCCCCTGAACCGGCATGGTAATACCCTTTTTCGAGCCCTTTAGCTGCCTGCCATTCACTTGTGTGTGACAATATATGTATTGATAATATATATATATCGTGGAAACCGGGATTCTCCAGATGCCCAACCCTAACACAGACAGGCGGAAACATGAGTTTCAGCACAGCACATGTTTAATTTACAAGTGGGGAAGCGCTTTTCCCTCGCTTCCCTCAGAAGCACTTTTCAAAGCACCAATACACAGTTCCCTCTCTTTCTCTCCTTTCTGCCTCTACTCCTTCACTGGCAAGGTTCATCCCTCTTTCTCCTGATTCTGGCTCCTCGAATGAGTGAGGTGGCTCCTTTTATCTTACCCTGGGCCTAATACCTACACTTCTCCAGGTACGCCAATCAGGGTGCCACCTAAGACAGCATGCGTCTGGTGGCTTGCTGCCTTTGGACCTCGCCTAGCCTTCTTCTTCCCCATCGGAAAGAAACGGAGCTTGCATGAGCCTCTTTCGTGGCTTTTTAATGCAAGCTGCAATGTGCATGTGTTTGCGCTGTCATGTTGGGTTAGCCATAAGAAAATTATGTTAAAATGGGTCTCCAGCCCGTGGTGCTCCAACCTCCCCAATTCTGACACAGACAAGCTGAGACATGAGTTCCAGCACAGTGCGTGTTTATTTACAAGTGCGGAAGCGCTTTTTCCTCGATCCCCACAGTAGCACAGTAAAAAGAGTCACCAAATAAACAGTTCCTTTTCTTTCTCTCCTTCCTGCTTCCACTCCTCCATGGTCAAGCTACATCCCTCTACCTCCCGACTTTGGCTCCCGGAATGGAGTGAGGCGGCTCCTTTTATGTTGCACCTGGGAATGCTCCTAGTGGCTCATCAGGATTTACTGGAACTACTCTCAGGTGTGATGGAAACCCAAAGGAGCATTCTACAGCTCCCCCCTGGTGGCCCCCACGGATCCCAAAGGGCTGTGCCAAACTCCAACTCCCAGTTGGCCCGGGGGGAATCAGTGGTGCCACAGACACCCCGGATGGCTGCCCTCTAGCATCAAGATGAAGGTAGTGCCTTGTGGATGCTATCTTCCTAGGTCCTTCCATCCAGCTGGCATCCCGGCCAAGTAATGGTTGTGGGCACCCATCACAATATACACAAACACTACATATACACTAAAATAAACTTCTAACTTAGTAGTTACAGTCACAGTGAGGTGTTATACAGCTGTAATGCCTTTGGTGTAAGGGAGGCCCAGAATCGTTTCTTGATACACGTCTGCTAGATAATTCATTTCCTGAAAGTACCTGGTGTTCGGGTATCAGAGAGAGGATGTACAGCACTGTTAACAATGGTAGTCAGTTTTATTTTAATTCTGTCCCTCACTACTGCCTCTGGGGGCTTAAGAGTGCATCCCATAACTGCACCTGCCTGTTTAATTTGATTTGGTGGGCCTCTCTTGAAGTGATGTTATCAGCCCAGAACAACACAATGTAGAAAATCGTACTGGCCATCTCAGAGTTGCAGAATATGTGAAGGATGCCATTACCACCATTAAAGGAATGCAGTCTCTTAAGAAAAAAATATTCTGTGCTGCCCTGTCTTATATATTTCCTTTATCACTTCTCTTTTTTTGATGCCCAGTGTCTCAAATGAGACCTTGTCAAATGCTTTCTGAAAATCAAGATAAATAATATTATATGCACCTTTTTGATCATATCCTTATCCCTGATACAATTCCAGAACAACAGTAAAACACAACATGCTGCTTAATGTTCTCCTTAAAATTTCTTTTCATTAATTTACCTGTAATTCACATTAAGCTGGCCTATAGTTACTTGGATCTGCCCAGTTTCACTTTTTTGTATTTCAAGATATTTGCTAGTTTCCAGTCCTTTGGAAATTCCTCAGTGTGCAGTAACGTTTGAAAAATATGCATCAAGGGCTTAAATATGCATTCACTAACCTCCTTAAGCCCTCGAGGATAAATGTTATCTGGTCCTGGTGATTTGTTAGATTTCACCCTTTTTAATATAATTTCAGCTTATCTATTCTAATGAAATTCAGTGAAATTAGAATTTATGGGTTCAAATATGGAATTTGTAGTTTATATTTCGAATTTCACCCTTAAAGAATCAACATCCTTTACACAGAGATCTAGTGGTAACCTAGTATGACTTTATCTTTATCATTTAAGGGAATCCTCTCATTTAAACAGAACAATGTCTTCTGAAACGTCTGCACCCACTGTCTAGTGCACTTTACTATTTGCACTTTTTGGTTAGATGCTAAACTGCATTTTATTGCACATATACAATGACAATAAAGTTGAATCTAATCTAATGTAAATGTGAGGTTTACATATTCCATCTGAATTCATGTGTTTCCCCTGCTTGTTCAAACACATTCTGATAAGTTATTGGCTACTCTAAACAGTCAGTTTTAATATGGATGAAGAGCTTGTCAAGGGTTGGTTTCTATCTTGCACCTTGTTTTACAAGAATAGGCCCTGGCTTTCCATCAACACATTGTACAATTAAAGAAAAGATTTAGAAAATATTCTCTGCATTTTTATATTTTTGACAGATTTGGTCTAAGCTTTATAAACTGCTCAAAAAAATTAAAGGAACACTTTGAAAACACATCAGATCTACACTGATATGGACTGGGTAATGTATTAGGAACAAAAGGATGCCACATTGTTTGATGGAAATGAAAATGATCAATCTACAGAGAGCTAAATTCAAAGACACCCTGAAAATCAAAGTGAAAAAATAATGCGTCAGTCTAGCCCATTTTGCCAAAATTTCATTGCAGCAACTCAAAATCTTACTTAGTAGTTTGAATGGCCCCCACGTGCTTGTATGCATGCCTGACAACATCGGGGCATGCTCCTAATGAGATGACGGATGGTGTCCTAGGGGATCGTCTCCCAGATCTGGACCAGGGCATCACTGAGCTTCTGGACAGTCTGAGGTGCAACCTGGCAGCATCGGATGGGCCGAAACATAATGTCCCAGAGGTGTTCTATTGGATTTAGGTCAGGTAGGTGTGAGGACCAGTCAATGGTATCAATTCCATCATCCTCCAGGAATTGCCTACATACTCTCGCCAAATAAGGCCTATCATTGTCATGTACCAGGAGGAACCTAGGACCCACTGCACCAGTATAGGGTCTGACAGTGGGTTCAAGGATTTTATCCCGATACCTAATGGCAGTTAGGGTGCTATTGCCTAGCCTGTAGAGTTCTGTGTGTGCCTCCATGGATAAGCCTCCCCATACCATCATTGACTCACCACCAAACCGGTCATGATGAACAATGTTAAAGGCAGCATAACATTCTCCACAGCTTCTCCAAACCCATTCACGTCTGTCACATGTGCTCAGGGTGAACCTGCTTTCATCTGTGAAAAGCACAGGGCGCCAGTGGTGGACCTGCCAATTCTGGTTTTCTGTGGCAAATTCCATTCGAGCTCCATGGTGCTGGGCAGTGAGCACAGGGCCCACTAGAGGACGTTGGGCCCTCAGGCCACCCTCATGAAGTCTGTTTCTGATTGTTTGGTCAGTGACATTCACACCAGTGGCCTGCTGGAGGACATTTTGTAGGGCCCTGGCAGTGCTCATCCTGTTCCTCCTTGCCCAGAGGAGCAGATACTGGTCCTGCTGATGGGTTAAGGATCTTCTACGGCCCTGTTGAGCTCTCATAGCATAACTGCCTGTCTTCTGGAATTTTCTCCATGCCCTTGAGACTGTGCAGGGAGACACAGTAAACATTCTGGCATTCTGCCACTTAACTGACCAGATCAATATCTCAGAAGTTTCATTGACTTGATGCTATACTCTGATTTAAAAGTGTTTATTTAATTTTTTTGAACAGTATATATTTCTTATTAACAAGTTAATATTGCCTAAGTGAATAAGCATTTATGTTTGGAATAGTATTTTCTGTTTTTTATTTGTAAAATCATCCATCCATCCATTATCCATCCCGCTATATCCTAACTACAGGGTCATGGGGGTCTGCTGGAGCCAATCCCAGTCAACATGGGGTGTAAGGCAGGAAACAAACCCCGGGCAGGGTGCCAGCCCACCACAGGGCGCGCGCACACACACGGGACAATTTAGAATCGTCAATGCACCTAACCTCCATGTCCTTGGACTGTGGGAGGAAACCGGAGTTTCCTGGAGGAAACCCACGCTGTGGGGAGAACATGCAAACTCCACGCTGGGAGGAACCAGGAATCGAACCCGGGTCTCCTAACTGCGAGGCAACAGCGCTAACCACTGCACCACTGTGCCGCCCTGCAAAATCATCTCTATAAAAAAGTGTACAGTAAATAGTTCAAGCTTACTGTCATGTGCACATAGAATGATACAATTCTCCTCAGAATATTGACAGTCATTCAATGCCAACAAAAGACACATAGCAAACAACCAGCTGTACATATAATGCAAATTTAAACAGAAATTTAAACCTGCTTCGCTCTCAAAAACAACCTCTCTGCTGTAGATGAGAATGTGCCTTCTTAAGTCTATGATTAACTACTTGGTTTTGCCGTCATTACGGGTGAAACTGGTGTCCTGACACCATTGCATCAGCAGATACACCTGATCTTCGTAAGCTGTCTCATTATTTGTGGTGACCAGGCTGTTGATGGTGGTATAATCAGCATATCTAATGAAGGAGAGGGAGCTGTGATTGGCCAAATGATAATAGCTGAACTATGAGTACAAAAGGGGGTTCATTACATTGTGCTGAGGGTAAGTGTGGAGGACATGATGCTGAAAAATCTTCAAATATTGAGGTCTGCCAGTTGGGGAAAGCAAACTCCTGTTTCAGATTGAGACATTAAAATTCAAATTGAGAAGTTAGGTTGTTAGCTTTGATGTCACAAAAGTATTAAATTGTAGACTATAAACAAGCATAGCATTTTTTATTATCCACATTTTGACATCTGGATGGCATCCTATTTGGACCAATTTTGATGTTAGGCAAACTAAACGTGGTCCAGACTACCTGCAATATTCTACTTAATCTGAACCTGCTGCAGCCCTGATTGAATGCCACTGGACTGTATTCATTTAAGTAGCCCACTTTTGATGTCTTAGGCATAGGCATAGGCATAATTATTTTCTTTTTGAAGTGGGAAGGTTGGGCACGGACCCTCTTAGCAAAATATTAAAAACATCAGCTAATTGGTCACTACATGGTTTTAAAATGCTCAAGCCTTATGGACATTAACTTGCTTAAAAATGCTCCCACACCATGCACTGGAACAGGGGAGAATGAATCGTATGGTGCTGCAGGCTTTTGAATGGTGGGCTGCTTGTTGTAATGATCAAAATAATAGGGCTTAGAAAATAGTAAGTGAATAAGATAACAACAGCTCAGTGTTTAACATGCTAAATGTCAATTCTTGGTATTCCCTCTGACATTTAAAAGTGTTTGTAGACCATCAGTTATAATCATGGTCATAGACTGCAAAAAATAATGTAAGTAACATAATGGTATGAATAAAACTGTTGCCACTCTCCATTGTAATGGCTGTTTAGTGCATCACAGTTAATGGTGTCTCTCAGCTCAGTCTGACAATCTAGGGATTTCTATGGCCAGCTGTTTGAATAGGAAAGCAAATCAAAAGGGCTAAGTTGTAGAAGTCATGACCTATATAAATGTCACAGATGTTTACCAAACATATTCACAAGCCTTTCAAAGTCTAGCTATGATAAGCAATTAATTATTTATGACATTTAGTCAGAAAATTGCAAAAACAATTTGTAAAGCTCAGAGAGTTATTCCTGAAAAATGCAAAAGTATGGAATCATTCTGGAAATGACTGTCCTGCCCAAACCACTCCAGAGAACAAAGTATAAAATGGTTTAGGAAGTAATAAAAAAGACTCACTCTCTTTGCATAAAGTCAGTGTTTATTTTTCTGTCTCTACAAAATCACTTGTCTAAAAAAATGAAAATTATGGTTAATTGACAAAGTAGTAACCATTGCTTACTTTGAGGAATACTGAGACGAAAACAGAGACAATCATATTTATTATGAAATGATTTTTGGGCCATAAGCAGAGCTATTCGGAAAACATTTGTCCATAATGTAAAGATGAAATTGACAAGTTCTTCATTCTTTGAGGGCTTTTCTCACTTTGAACATGGATTAGTATCCAAAAGGAAGAAGAAAAACATAAATTTGGCTTTGTATCACAGAAGACTGAAAAATGTTGTGTCATCTGTTAGTCACTTGAAGCTGTAAAGCTCTTGGAGCGTAATACAGACTCCAAATTTACAACACATTAGCCAGAGAAGAATTAAATACTGTATTTTGTAATGGTCAGCTCACATTTCTGCAAATAAAAATGTGTTAAGGCATGAAATGGATAATTTATACTAGAAATCCTTGAAAACTCATTAAGGTGAAGAAGATGTCTTGGCAATACAAGATGCTGATTTATAAAAGTGGGAAGCATATACGTGAAAGAATGCTTTAGAAATTCAAAATTACTAATGGATTACTGTTCAGATGTATGTTTTTTGGGGTAATAACCTCATATTATTCACAATATCAAATGTAAATTCACACCACTGATCTTAAACCTGCAAAGTCGAGTCTTGTCTGGGCAATAAATGGAGCCCAAGTAAAAGTAATGGAAAATTAGACCTTTAAAAAGGAAATGGCAACATGTATAGTAATAAGTTTACTAACTCTTTTACTGGGCTATCAAAACAACATAGTGAACGAATTAATAGCACACGCACTGTTAATTACTCCATCTTTGTACCTGATTTTTCATGGCTCAATTAAGAACAATGAATGATCTACTAAATAAAAGCAGGGGTTGTGCAGAGGATCATCCGTAAGGACTGCTAGGACGTTGGATATCTCTGGGTCCACGGTTCTTGAGGCTGATACTCCAATTAGCTGTGAACCACCCAATCTCACTGAGATTGCACAGGTGGTGAACCAGCTGAGGGGGGGAAAGGCTGCAGGGATCTGTGGTATCTGGGGTGAAATTCTCCAGGCTGGTGGTAAGGCTGTCCTCATGGCATTGCAAGCAATCTTTGCTTCCATTTGGAAGACTGGCATCATCCCAACTGACTGGAAAACGTGACTTGTCATCCCTACCTGGAAAGGGAAGGGTGATCGCCTGGATTGCAGTAACTACAGGGGGACAATGACATCTTCGGCACAACCAGTGTGTCTATTTGCGGAGAGAGTGTTGACCTTGTTGAGAGGTTTACTTACCTGGGCCGTGACATTCATGTCTCTGGTGACTCTTCCTATGAAGTCAGTAGACTGATTGGGAGAGCATGGGGGGTCATGAGGTCACTGGAAAGGGGTGTGTGGCACTCCCGATATCTATGCAAAAGGACGAAGGTCCAAGTCTTTAGAATCCTGGAGCTTCCTGTCTTGCTATATCCAGTGACCTGAGACGAAGACTGGACTCCTTTGGTACTGTGTCCCTCCAGAAAATTCTTGGGTACCGTTGGTTTGACTTTGTGTCAAATGAGCGGTTGCTTATGGAGTCCCGAATGAGGCACATTACCTGCATTGTAAGAGAGCGTCAGTTACGGCACTACGGCCATGAGGTGCGGTTCCCAGAGGGTGATTCAGCTCGTAAGATCCTCATTGTTGGGGACCCGAGTGGCTAGACCAGACCAAGGGGTCGCCCACGTAACACCTGGCTGCGGCAGATAGAAGGTCATTTCCAGAGGGTGGGACTGGACCGCGTGTCTGCCTGGGAGGTTGCAAACCGGGATCCCAATTTGATTCGTTGTGTAGTGGGTGCAGCAACACACTGTACCAGTGCATGCTCCCCAACTTGACTTGACTTGTTGTACAGACATTTCATATAAGCCTGCCTGCCTGCCATTAATATTGTTTTACATGTATACTGTGGTGTTTCAAATTTCCACTTAGCCTTAAAACATTTCTCTGTTTTGTTAAAGAAAATGGCATGAGCATGTAATTCACAACATTTTACACGTGGCCCCAGAAGTCCTGAAGCTGGTTTCAAAATGTTATTACAGAAAGGAAAATCTTGCTTTTTACTTTTAGTTGTGTTATTAACCACTATCTTCTGCTTTAATGTTAATGTAAATTGTGAGTTTTTGAAATGTATAGCTTGCAATTTTGCAAAAAAAAATATTTTCTATATGATTATGCTTATTTACAGTAATCTCTCCTCCTTCGCGGGGGTTGCGTTCCAGAGCCACCCGCGAAATAAGAAAATCCACGAAGTAGAAACCATATGTTTATATGGTTATTTTTATATTGTCATGCTTGGGTCACAGATTTGTGCAGAAACACAGGAGGTTGTAGAGAGACAGGAACGTTATTCAAACACTGCAAACAAACATTTGTCTCTTTTTCAAAAGTTTAAACTGTGCTCCATGAGAAGACAGACAGTTCCGTCTCACAATTAAAAGAATGCAAACATATCTTCCTCTTCAAAGGAGTGCGTATCAGGAGCCCATCATGTCACAGCACCACGGCACAAAGCTGTTGAAGGCGGCAGCTCACACCCCCTCCGCCAGGAGCAGACAAAGAGAGAAAGAGAGAGTTTGTTTTTCAAGCAAAAATCAATACTTGCCCTTCGAGCTGACATGCAGCTGCACAAAAGATAGCCACGTGAAGATAATCTTTCAGCATTTTTAGACGAGCGTCCCTATCGTCTAGGTGTGCGAACCCTGCTCAATCCCCCTACGTCAGGATCAGAGAAAGTCAGCGCAAGAGAAACAGAAAAGTAAGCCGGGTAGCTTCTCAGCCATCTGCCAATAGTGTCCCTTGTATGAAATCAACTGGGCAAACCAACTGAGGAAGCATGTACCAGAAATTAAAAGACCCATTGTCCGCAGAAACCCGCGAAGCAGCGAAAAATCCGCGATATATATTTAAATATGCTTACATATAAAATCCGCGATGGAGTGAAGCCGCGAAAGGCGAAGCACGATATAGCGAGGGATTACTGTATTACCATTCTTCTTCTTCTGGCTGCTCCCGTTAGGGGTTGCCACAGCGGATCATTTTTTCCATATCTTCCTGTCCTCTACATCTTGCATGTCATCGCTCACCACATCCATTAACCTTCTTTTAGGCCTTCCTCTTTTCCTGTTGCCTGGCTGCTCCATCCTTCTCCCAACATACCCATCATCTCTCCTCTGCACATATACAAGCCAACATAATCTCGCCTTTCTGGCTTTGTCTCCATACCATCCAACCTGATATTATAAATCACTGACGTGTTTTTTTTTGCTTCTTTGATTGGAATTATTTATTTAAAATAATGTACTACAATGTTTTCCCAAGACGAATTAGTAGATTAATGGATTACAATAATTTTTAGGCATTACACATTAGGTGCATTACTGCCCAGGCTTAAACAGCTTTTCCAATGACACTAAATGGCTTGACTGTTTCTGGCCTTAACATTAATGTTCACATTTTCAGTGCTTAGCAAAAAAATGACATAAATGATTAGCCTTAATAAAATGCAATGCAGTTTCCGAAATAAGTAGGTAAAATGTATGATGGTACTGGGCTAACTGACTTTTTTGGTTAGTGTGCCACATCTATGAAAACAGGAAAAACTGAGAATGTACTGTGCACAACAGGAGGATCAGAGTCCCGTTTTCATGCACATCACTTTCTTAAATCTTAAAACAAGCATAAGGCAGGGTGGGGGATGAAAATGAAGAGACATTGGTTAATCATGGCATGTTGTGAAACAACTTTAAGTAATTGTACAGGTTTATTAGGTGAGTCAATGGTTCATTTCTACTCTTAAAATGTTGCTACAGAAGGTTATTCATTAATTATCTCTGCTCATGAAGTTAAGCAAATATTGTATTTTTATAAAGCTGATATATTTCTTCATGGTTGTTTTGGTATACTCAAGACTGTTTTTATTCTAATATAAAAAATAATGTATTATGAAATGAATCAAAGTAATGAAATTATTTATTTTCTAGCAATAAATATATTGATTAATTTACAAATGAAAGTAAAGTATACCGCACTTTTCAGAAATATATCAGAGGTATAGATTCTATTAATCCACCTTGTTTACACACTGACGTATTGTAAAACAGAACTGTCTCATAAAAACCCTTGCAGCTCTTTAGCAAATGCTCACCTTATCAATCTTGCAATAATATAAGATGCTGGGTACAGCACCACTGACAATTTACATTAAATGTACAATACAGTGCCAGGATCATCTCCATAAACTTACAGATGGACTATGTGCTAAAAGCTGCATTTTCAAAGTCTAGGTAGGTTTTCACTACTTATCTTTTATTTCTTTGTACAGTCATGTCAAATGTATACAAAATGTTCTCTCAGCTGGTTTGATTTGACTTTTAATTTGAAAAGGTAATGCATTGAAATCTGAAATCAAACTTACTGAGATTAAGAATTAAAAAGAAAAGTCTAAAAATTGAAGTTGACATCAAGGGTATTTTTCTTTAAAAACACTTTTGGAATGTTTCTGAATCCTCAATATATTTCCTTTAAATTCCTAGTAAATTAAATGTGAATTGGTAAATGAAAAACTTGCATGGATAAAAGGCAGAAATGAAAGTTTTGTTAGATTGTAAACATTATTTAAATGAGACCTTTTTGTAAATAATTAAAAGCATATATTTAAAGTTCTACTAGAATGGCATCTTTCTGGCTATGTTCCAGTGTTGCAGTCTCAGACAGACAGAAAGACAGACAGATTAGATAGATAGATAGATAGATAGATAGATAGATAGATAGATAGATAGATAGATAGATAGATAGATAGATAGATAGATAGATAGATAGATAGATAGATAGATAGATAGATAGATAGATAGATAGATAGATAGATAGATAGATAGATAGATAGATAGAACTTTATTTGTCCCCAGGGAAAAATTTGCCATTCTGTTTTAACACTAGATAGACAGGAATAAATGCCAGAATATCATAGATAGTTGCACTCTTAAAATAAAGGTGCAGAGTGGTTCTTCACAGCAATGGTAAGGGGAAACTATCTTTGGTTCCAAAAAGAACCTTATTTATTTAGATCTTTAACAGACTCCATAGAGTAAATAACCATGAACAAATGGTAACAGATTTGTGAAATACCAATGGGTTGTGATTTTAAAAGGACTCATGCTGCATGAATAAAGTAAGAGTCCAGATTTCCTTAATCAGTTAGTTTCTGTGAAATCTCTTAGTTTTCAGTTTTTTTTCCCACATATTAAGAAGTTTTTCAAAGCACAAAGAACCATTTTCAGTTGCAAAAAACCCTTCCCAGAATTAAAATGGTGCTTGGTCAAAATAGATAGATAGATAGATAGATAGATAGATAGATAGATAGATAGATAGATAGATAGATAGATAGATAGATAGATAGATAGATAGATAGATAGATAGATAGATAGATAGATAGATAGATGTGCTTTAAAAAACAAATTTATTATACTGTAAATGCCTGTCATCCATTCTATGTTTTCTATTGATTCTAATATCTACAAAACCTTTTTCCTAATCAAATAATAATCTTCTTCAAATGTACAATATTATTATTTAAATAGTACACACTGTATTAAAAATCTCAGTAGAACAGTGTTTTCTTCATTTCTTCATTTATGAAACCAAGTATTGTTCTATATATTGGATTCTGTTAATGAACGAGAAGCTGTTTGAATTAAATAGACAATACAGCACATTACTCCCAAGCTAAACTAAATCAATTCACTCTAATGTTGTGCACCTCTGATTATTAATTCAATAAACTTAAATTTACAAAAAATGTCTATGACAATGACAGAATGTAAGTACAAAGATTTTGCATACAGTTAAATATTCAGCATTTCATTGAAATGGTGAACTTAATCCTCTACTATGAAGATTAACTTAATATCTTTTCATAAAAATCAAAACATTAAAGTAGGTTAAAATTTGTTAAAGCATTATATTTTTTTCTGAATTGGAAAACTTTGTAATTTTAAGTTTATCTAAAATTATTTATGTAACTTACTAGTTGTGACTATTAAATTAAAGTGACAGCACATTACTATTTTACAGAATACATTAACTTGCGTAAATGCCTCCCTAAATACAAATGAACACTGAAATGCTTCAAAAAGGTTTTATTAGAATGATTATACATAGTCTTAAATGCAGAAAATGTACTATTGTTCTAACAGGCATTTTAGAAGAATCTCAAGGATTTCAGCAGATGAAATTCACTGACTCTTTTTGACTGACCTTGACAAAGTGGCTTGTCTTACACAACTTGAGCAGCTTCTAAATATAGCACAAGTTTGATTGCTGTTTTACAATCGCTGAACTGAACCACCTTGTCTTTTCCATCAGTTAGTTTGGAGCATATGAAGTTAAGTATTGATTTAATCAATTATTACATTTTATGATTAAAGCAAGCTGTAAAAGGTACTTTAAACACAGATGAAAAAGATGCCAACTTTTTACAACTACTGTACTTTTCAAAATCAGCTTGTACTGTATGACCCCTATTAGCTGCATATGGGAAAGATGGCAACATGTAAAAAAGTTAACGACAGGAAAATTAAATTCAAGTTCTATAAGCTATTTGGAAAAAAATACAACACAACACTTAATAGCTATCTGAAAAGGGGCCAGCTAGGTTATCAGAAAATGAGGTTTCTTACTTTATTATAACAACCTCTTTGGTATGCTTTATTTTCTTTTTTTTCCTCATGAGTAGCTTCTCTTTATAAATATTCCTGACTTCCTATTAGATTCTATCTTTTACTTTTGGATTTTTTCTTAAGTCTGCGGTGGGTTGGCACCCTGCCCAGGATTGGTTCCTGCCTTGTGCCCTGTGTTGGCTGGGATTGGCTCCAGCAGACCCCCGTGACCCTGTGTTCGGATTCAGCGGGTTGGAAAGTGGATGGATGGATGGATTTTCTCTTAAGTGTAGCATTTTAAACATTTTCGAGCTTTTGCTTTAAGGATTTGTTTTGAAACTCAGGTGCATAGGGACAGCTGTAACTTCTGCTTTTCATCCCCACCAGTCCCTTAATCAGAAACCAATCAGAAACCTTTCCGAGAAGTCCAGCACATGTTGTTATTATTTAAAGTTAAACTATCACATGAACTGAGACTAGTTCTTCAGTGATTTATAGGCGTAGTATTTTAGTGAAAATCTTGGAGATGAACAATGGCACAGTGTTTTAGTTCTACTATCTCACTGTAAGGGTCCTGGGTCCAAATTGCAGGTGGGACACAACTTCTGGCTTTCATCCCAGAAACATGCATGTTAGGTTTATTATCGATACTGGGTTGGCCTAGTGGGCTTGGCTCCAGCAGACCCCTGTGACCCTGTGTTCGGATTCAGCGGGTTGGAAAATGGATGGATGGATGGATGGATGGATGGTTGGCCTAGTGTGGGTGCAGTGCACTGGTGTTTTGTACAGTGTTGGTTCCTATCTCATCTATATCATCAAGTCCTTCCATGAGAACCCTAAATACAAAGAGGACTGTTCATTTATGTTAGGTAGAATGCCCAGAGTGGGCTGGGCAGTCTCATGGTCTGGAACCCCTGAAGATTTTTTTTTTTTCTCCAGCCGTCTGGAGTTTTTTTGTTTTTTCTGTCCTCCCTGGCCATCAGACCTTACTCTTATTCTATGTTAATTAGAGTTGTCTTATTTTAATTCTTACTTTGTCTTTTTTTCCCTCTTTTCTTCATCATGTAAAGCACTTTGAGCTACATTATTTGTATGAAAATGTGCTATATAAATAAATGTTGTTGTTGTTGTATCTTGTGTCCAGTGCTGTCAGTACAGACACTGGCTGTCTGTAGCCATAAGGTGGATAAATGAGTTAGAAGGTGGAAAAGTTGAATATATGAGTTATTCAGTTTCCTTCACTTGAATGCCCATTAATGTTAAAGATAGGTTATCTTAAATTATTGTAACCAGAACTATTAATTTAAAACTGACAATTAGTAACTTGGAAATTCAGGTGCATACATAAATTATATGTACATGTAAGTGTGTGCTAAAGAGGAAAAAACCCTGCAGGTTTATATAGCTGTGTTCTATCTTCTGTTTGGTTTTTCAGGTAAATCTGTCTTTTTTGAACTAAGGTTTATAACATATTACTGGCAATAATAGTTTCAGTGTAAGAATCAGTCCTGGATGGGATGCCAGTCCACCCCAGGACACACTAATCCACACACAACACAAAACATACTCACACTGAGCATATCTCAAGTCAGCAAAAGTCAGATTTTTGGAATGTGGTGTGAAACTGAAGTTCTGGTATGTCCCCACACATATAAGAGGTTCACTCAACAAAGATGTTGAGAAGATAGAAAGTTGACCTCCAAGTACATGAACCCTTGAAGCAGCTGGATTTAACAAGATTACACTTTTAGACAATACTTAAACCATGTTTACAAAATGGGAGTGCCTGGGGAAAAAATAACACAGTATATATTTCTGTGCAGAAAAGCTCTCACATTACTATTTTAAGCAAACCAAGAATCAACTTAGTTTCAATTTCCCTGAGATGCTACCAAAATGTGATGTCTCTCATTTTTGAGAGGATTCCAGGTATACAGTACCTATCTATCTCAGTGAAACGACTGTGAGTGATGTTTCTTCAAACTATAATAAGATGTTACTTGACTGCTGATGTCCTGTGTCTGGGCCTGCAAATGTACTGTACTTCTCTGAGTACCACTGACAGCTTGGGTTCGAGCCAACATCTATAATAAATAGCACTTGCATCTACTATACCCATTTCAGTCGCATCTTTTCAAACCCATAAAAAAGCAATGGTTAACATAGTGATTTAACAACTCCAGTGACCTGGGTTCACATTCACTTCCTGGTCAGTCGTATCCACTACCCACATTTCCATGGGTAGGGTATTCAAGTTTCCTACACCTACATAAACAATTATGTTAGTCAATTGATGACATGAATGACTCCAATTTTAGATGAATATAGAAGTGTGTGTGTATGTGTGTGTGCAAGAAATTGCCCTGCAGCAGACTGGTGTTTGATCCATGGCTGATTCCTACCTAGTGCCTGATGTTGCTGGAATAGGCTTTGTCTCCTCCCGTGAAAAAGGCTATTGCATGCATGAGCAAGCGAATGACCAGCATGTCTGGAATAATGCTTCCACAGAAATTTATATATATAAATTTATATATATAAATGGGGTGGGAGGGGGGTGGCTAAGTCAGTGTGATGGGGGGGGGGGGGGTATTGAGTGTACAGTTTATTTATTATGAACATGTTCTTCTTAAGTTTGCATATGCTGGATTTATGTCCAAGTGTCTGTTGATGGCGTTCTCACACTGACTTAGCCACCCCCCCCCCACCCCCTCCACGTAATGTTTTGCTATATATTGCCTTTGATTCTTGTAAGTCTAAGCATTATCCTCTGATGAAGACCCCTGGCATCGTCGGAATATATAAAGTCATTCCTGAATAAATAAAGTCAAAACTTGAATATATAAAGTCATTTCCAAATATATAAAGTCATTCCTGAATATATAAAGTCAGCGTTGGAATATATAAAGTCAGCGTCTGAATATATAATGTCACTCACGAATGTAAAAAGTCAAAGCTTGATTATATAAAGTCAGCATTGGAATATATAAAGTCATTCCTGAATATATAAAGTCAGCGTCGGAATACATAAAGTCAAAACTTGAATATATAAAGTCAGCGTCAGAATATACAAAATCATTCCCGATTATATATAACGTCAAAGCCTGATTATATAAAGTCAGCGTCTGAATATATAAAGTCATTTTTGAATATATAAAGTCAGCGTTGGAGTATATAAAATCATTCCCGAATATATAAAAATTCCGTTCTTGTCATTTCACTCGTACTAGTGAAAGGTAAACTTCAACAGAAGCCACTCAGAGTCGATCGGGCTTCTGAGGTTCGTCCAAAAATGCACCCATACAAAAAGAATAAATCAATATAGTGTTCAAAATGCCGGGCACATAAATCATTTTGAAAGAATTAACTGAACAGTGGTTTTTTTTTTTAATATTTTTCTGAAGATGTTTTTGTTAACTTATTTCATTATGTTGTATTAGGAACTCATTGAATTTACTAAAAATGTGCCTGAGTCGTTTCAATCAATATCAATATAATCTCACTTTAAATTTATATTCAGGAATGAGGTTATATTTTCTGACTCTGAATTTATATATTCGGTAATGACTTTATATATTCTAACTCTGACTTTATATATTCAGGAATTACTTTATATATTCCAATGTTGACTTTATATATTCGGGAGTGACTTTATACTGTATATTCGGACGCTGACTTTATATATTCAAGTTTTGACTTTATATATTCGGGAATGGCTTTATATATTACGACACTGACTTTATATATTCAGGAATGGTTTTATATATTCCAACGCTGACTTTATATATTCAGGAATGACTTTATATATTCTGACGCTGACTTTATATATTCCAAAAATCATTGTAATTGCCTGTTTGGCACCCCATAATATGTATATATATATATATATATATATATATATATATATATATATATATATATATATACAGTAATCCCTCCTCCATCGCGGGGGTTGCGTTCCAGAGCCACCCGCGAAATAAGAAAATCCGCAAAGTAGAAACCATATGTTTATATGGTTACTTTAATATTGACATGCTTGGGTCACAGATTTGCGCAGAAACACAGGAGGTTGTAGAGAGACAGGGACGTTATTCAAACACTGCAAGCAAACATTTGTCTCTTTTTCAAAAGTATAAACTGTGCTCCATGACAAGACAGAGATGACAGTTCAGTCTCACAATTAAAAGAATGCAAACATATCTTCCTCTTCAAAGGAGCAAACAAATCAATAGGGCTGTTTGCTTTTAAGTATGCGAAGCACCGCGGCACAAAGCTGTTGAAGGCGGCAGCTCACACCCCCTCCGTCAGGAGCAGAGAGAGAGAGAGAGAGAGACAGATAAAAAAATCAATACGTGCCCTTCGTGCTTTTAAGTATGCGAAGCACTGTGCAGCATGTCGCTTCACGAAGCAGCTGCACAGAAGGTAGCCAACGTGAAGATAATCTTTCAGCATTTTTAGACAAGCGTCCGTATCGTCTAGGTGTGCGAACAGCCCCCCTGCTCAATCCCCCTACGTCAGGATCAGAAAAAGTCAGCGCAAGAGAGAGAGAGAGAAAAGTACGTTGGGTAGCTTCTCAGCCATCTGCCAATAGCGTCTCTTGTATGAAATCAACTAGGCAAACCAACTGAGGAAGCATGTACCAGAAATTAAAAGACCCATTGTCCACAGAAATCCGCGAACCAGCAAAAAATCCGTGATATATATTTAAATATGCTTACATATAAAATCCGCAATAGAGTGAAGCCGCGAAAGGGGAAGCACGATATAGCGAGGGATCACTGTATATATATATATATATATATATATATATATATATATATATATATATATATATGGTTGAAATAGTTTACTGTCAAATAATGCAAAGAGTACGCGACACGTGTTTCGCCCTAATTCTGGGCTCATCAGGCGTACACACTCTACTGTACTCCCTCTCGGGAATCGAACCTCGGACATCAGCGCCAGAGGCGAAGCCCCTAACGTTGCGCCACGGCGTGTGGTTCGTTTATTTGACAGCTTGCTGGGAGGTGTGGAGGAGGGAATTGCATTATTTATTGTGTACTTATTATTGTAATTATTATTACTACTTGCCTGTGTATGGTGGTTGGGGTGCTTAGAGGCACTATTACAAAAAAGGAACAAATTAAAGAACCTTTTTGTGCTTTTACCTGGTGTCTTGAGCGTTTGTCTGTCGGATTAGAGGAGCAACAGCACCCTCTAGTGTCACAACAGAAAATAATTTTTGTCTGCCTTTCTGTTTCTGCAAAATCTTGGTAAATGGTATTGTCCAACTATGAATATAATATATATAATTTAACATATATTTTATCTGTAATGAGGGAAATCAGTTAGAATAGCTAGATATTTTAATTAAACACACAGGAAATGGCACATTTAAGGGGAGGTCAAAGCTTTAAAGAAGCATAATTCTAAATCCAGAAGCCCATTTGTTCTTGCATCCTCAATTATTCTTCCTTGAACATGCCAAGGAGTGGTGAGTTTACTTCTGTTTATTGAGAATTCTGTTAGTCATTGGATCTCTGACATGTTTTGGAATCTGTTTTTGGACTTGTTTGATTTGGATTGATTTCTTGTTTCAGTAAATCCATTTTACCTTTGTGCTACATAGAGCTTCATTATAACTGGAATATTTTTGTGAGTAATGAATCTTTAATTCAATAACGATTTGGTACTTCTCATTATAACTAACCAGGGTTTCACAGTGGAATCCCCTCTACTGGGCATTATTGAAAGTGCTTTGAAATTCTTTAGTACTTGGGACTCATAGTTCTGGACAGAAGCATAATCTATGTTGTTGTCTGTTTAATGTTTTGTGAAAATACTTCCAGCCAATCTATCTCACTGTAGTATCTAGTGGTAAGTAAAGCCTCATGAAATCATGTACCCTAGCAGCCCTGCCTTCTTGGGAACTCTGGCTTTCCTCCCACATTCTCAAAGACATGCGTGAATGTGAGTGTGAATATATATGTGAGTGGGTCCTGCAATGGACTGGTGTTACTGCTCCAGGCTAGTTCCTGCCTTGTATCCAATGCTGCTAAAATAGGCCCCAGGCCCTGTAAGCTTAAATTGTATTAGTTGTTATGTTAACTAATACCAGGGGAACACTCTGGTGGTGTTGTTGCATACATCCACATCCATAACAGTTTATGGAGATTTACTATATTAAACTGCATTTATTACAATGATAAATCAAATTAATTCAAGGTTCAAGTAAATAAAACAACTACATCTCCTATGTAGACCTTAAATTTCTAATGTTGTTTAAGCTGCCTCTAGGTTGTTCCTGCTATAAGTAACTGTGGGCTGCAGGGCTATGACTGGCCTCATGGAGTGCCTTCTGAACCACAACCTTAAACTTAAATAAGCAATATGCTCCTTGCTATTCTGGTTTGCTAGAATATACTTCCCTCAGTCAAGTGAGAGGTATTTTGGCCTTTCAACCAGGTATTCTGAATGCAATATCTTCCTGAGTACAATGGCCCAGCACTCCTGATTTACATGTCTCATACTGGGCTGCAACATTCTGAATGAATCTCTTCTGATTTCTCAACAGGCACCACTCTCTCTCCCTCTCTCTGTCTTGTTCTGTTGCTATCAAGTATATTACTTCTGGATCACCCTTTATACATGTAGGGCCTACAGCTTTCTAGTCACGTTCCTGTTTTGATACTCAAACACAATGTCCCAAAAACTTCCAAAAATGTCCGGTAAAGGGTGATATTCTCTTCAAACCCTGGATAATAAATAGAGCAAACATAGGATCTAAATAAAAATCTTCATTATTCAGAAATGCTACTGAACAACAGTAATCTCCATGGAGCACAATGGGTGATCAAAGAAGATCAAAGTCCCAATGCTAAGAGCCAAAGTCACAAAAACAGAGCACAATTTCAATAAATTCAGTACATCACAAAAAAATTCAAGACCACAGAAAAGTACAGCAGAAGCACTCACCAACTCTCATTCACATTCAAGTGAACTGCAAGAAACTGTGGCTTGCCCCTGACTTTATAGAATTGAGTGCAGTCACTTGTGGTGATGGACAGGTGGTCTCATCTCTTGGGAAATCACCCACAAAACACAAGGTTCATAACAAAGGTATGAATATGGATACATAAAACGCAAAGAATAATACAAATTTTAAATAAAATCAATATTAATATAAACAAAGGAATAACAAATAAATAAGAAAGACATAAAAATAGCATTTGTAGCCCAGCCAGAGGGTGAACCCTGTCTTATAAACAACAGCATCTTTCCTCTCAATGAAATATGTGGATGAACGTTTCATCACCAATGTCAATATCTCTCTCTGTCTCAAAGCTTGTACCAGGCGTTTACATCATCCTGTGTACATTATGACCTAACCACCTCTTGCCAGTCAGTTCACCTGTCACAAGATTTTAATAAAAGTTTTAACTAGTTTGAATTATGAGGAAATCTCATGAACAGATACCCTGGAATGAACACATGGAAGTCATCCAGGCAGCAAAGTAAAATATGAAAATAAAATTAAGTTAAAGTGTTTAAGTTGCTAAAAAACACATTCCATAAGGTTATCCTCCCATGCAGTATAAAACAATAAAATCCAAAATTGCATCAACTTTTCTTTCAATGGTGATCAGCAAATACTTTTGCTCAAGACCATGATAAGAAAATGTTTCCCCCTCTTTATTTGCATCAGAGAGGCTGGAAACACAATCATAAATTATACTCTGTTAGATGTTTTTGTAGTTTCTTTTTTGTCTGTGCATGATTCTAACTATTAGCAGTCCCTATTACACACTATGACAAATGTAGATTTGTTTTCGAAAACGTCCAGTACAGGAACTCACAGCTGCACTGGGGGGTTTACTTTCCCTTTATTTTGGAGTGAAATACAGTAAAGATTTTGAATAAATAAACCCCTAATGTAGAAGCACTACATTACAGTATATGCAAGATACATGTACTGTACTTACAGGTCTGTGGTATTTAATTCTGTTGTCTCACAGCCCAAGTGTCCTGGGTTCAAATCCTTGTTGGGCTCTTTCTGAGTGGAGTTTAAATGACCTCCCAATGTCTGTGTGAGTTTCAGCCAAACCTGACTTTACAAAGACATGCAGGGGCCTCATGTATAAACGGTGCATACGCACAAAAATGTTGCATAAGAACATTTCCATGTTCAAATCGTGATGTATAAAACCTAAACTTGGTGTAAAGCCACACACATTTCCACAGTAGCTCATACCCTGGCGTACGTAAGTTCTGCGCTCAGTTTTGGAGACTGGCAGCACCCAGTGTCAAAGCAGTGCTACTGTTCCTGTGTGGTTACCCTTTCTTTTTTAGATCCACATCCCTGACGCGGCTTTATAAATACACTGAAATTAACCGCATAATGTTTATTAGTTTAATTCATCTGATTGTAATTAACCTGTAACAATGTAATGGTCTACAGAATGGTCAAACTATTCTAAATACCATAGTTGCTTTAGCGTTGTTACTCTCACTGCACCTTCTTCTTCTTCTTCTTTCAGCTGCTCCTGTTAGGGGTTGCCACAGCGGATCATCTTTTTCCATATTACTATCACTGCACCACTCAGAGTATTTATATCACTGTATCTGAGTGGGGAATTACAACTGTACAGCAGCTGATCAGAAAGATAATTATCAGTATACAGCATCAAGCACACGCTGCCTCAGCCATGCTGTCTATTGAACTGCTCTCATACAGCAAACGCTTCAGAGCCTTTCCTGTACTGACCTCGCGGTTCAGAAACAGTTTCATCCCAAGAACTACAAACACACTCAATCAGTCCATTAAGTGCTCTTTGTAGAACTGTTTGTACCTATAAGTACAATTACCTCACTGTAAATTTACTATACAGTTATAATATGCACAACCTGAGCCTCTTTATAAAGTGCGTATTTACATATGATGACGATATAGTTTTTAAGATGAAATGCCGCAAAATAAGTTTATTATATTATACAGATAAAACTTTAACTTAATTTAAATAATCTATATTCATAATAATAAAACATGTGAGGACATGGTGACGCAGCGCTAGTGAGGCGCTGGTGCTCTGTTCACAGATTGTTCCTGCCACGCGCTGTATTCTTGCTGGTGCTGGAAGGATAGATTGATAGAATAATTAAACACGTACTACGAAGATATTTCAATGTTCCTTAAAAGTTTTGAAGAATCGGCGTTCTAAGCTTACAGATGGCTTAACGTCTATTACAGACCTGATTGTATGGTGATTGGGTATTTGGAGAAATAAAAGTAAGGACAGGAATTGGGGGTTAGTACATTTGAAAGAGATAGTACTGCTACAATAAAGTATTTCATCAAAGGTCGTGCATGGCGCAGCAAGAATCTTGCGTGAGGCATATACAATCACTGCACCACCGTGTTCCCATGTTTAATAACATGCTTTAACTCCTATCATCTTGAAAATGATATCATGTATACATTTTAGTATTTTAATTATTCAGAGAGCTGTAATATTATGAATGTAATGGATTCTGTGTCCTGTCAGAGGAAGAGAAAGCCCGGAAGCACGTAGTGATTCACACACATAGAGCACATAGAAGATCAAATATAAAACAAAGCATTTAACATTCTACTTTAGTTACGATGGGATTTGAGAAACTAAACATTAAACAATTTTAAGATGAAGTTTATGATGTTCTACTTTAATGACAAAATAAACTATGTGATTAAAGTGGAAATTTCGAGATTAAAGTTGACATTTTGTGCTTTTTTCCCAATGTGTGCCTATTTATTTTTCTCTGTACCCTAATAAGCTTTCATATGACACTCAGACGGTGGGCTATGACTCACCTTTTCACGGTGACTTTGATATGTGACAACTTCTTTTTTATTTCGGGCACTGTGCGACTTTGTGAACTTGAGCTTTCGAGTTTCTCTGACACGCTATGTCACTCGATCAACTTCCTTTTGTTGTTTATACCACTGTTTAAACCAACAAATAGTACGTTTTTCCTTGCCTCCACTTGGTATTCGCTGAAATTCTTCTATTTCCCCTCGTGCTTTTGCCATTGTCTTTTCACAGAAGGGTGATCTTAAAGGCTATTTATATTGATTTGCATATTCAAAGAGGCATAATTCTGGGAGGAGTTGGGGCAGGACAGCAGGTGCTTGCATGTGCGTTACTTTTCACACTGACCGGAAATTATGTAGCGGAAGAACGTGGAAATTAGTGTTCGCACAGATTTATGCATCTGGATTTTTTTGTGCGTAAGCACATTTCCGCTTTTGTGCTTACATCATGTTATAGTGTGAATTCTACGCACGGCGTTATGCATGAGGCCCCAGGTTAGGTGAATTTGCAATGCTAAATTTGCCCTGGTGTGTGTATATGTGTTTGCTCTGTGATGGACTGGTGCCTTGTACAGGGTTTGTTCTTGCCTTTCACATGGATAGGCTCTATCACCTCCCAGCGACCCTGATCTGGATTAAGCAGGTTAGAAAATGGCATGACATGATGTATGATCATCAGTAGGCTGTATTACATAATTAAAAATTACGTAATAAATCATTCTCAGGTCCACAAATCCAGTTATTCAGGGTTGTTGAAGGCCAGAGCCTCCTCTGGGAGCATTAGACACAAGGCAAGAACCGGCCCTATGTAGGCTGCCAGACCATTGCAGACACTGCCCCACTTAAGATGTCCTTCCATATTGTTAAAATAGTGATTTTTAATTTGAAGATGACATGGATTTTTTTTAAGGCAGCAGGTTTTGGTGTGGTGTGCAATCATGCACATGGCAGTTAACTGCTGGAGGCTTGGACAGATTTAGAAGCTACAGCTTAGAGCCTCAGATTTTGAAGGGCCTCTCACAAATTCTGGATTTCTTTTCATTTTTTAGTTTTATGATAATTCGATATATGAAAGTCTACATACATTAAACCATGCTGATTTGCTCACATGTCCTACATTAATTGACAAGACACACTTTTCTTACAAGTAGCATGGTGGAATAGTGGTAGTGCAGCTGCCTTACAGTAAGGAGATTGGGGTGTGTGTCTTGGGTGTTCTCTGCATGGAGTTTGTATGTTCTCTCTGTGTTTGTAAAGGTTTCCTTTGGTTGCTCTGATTTCCTTCCACAGTCCAAAGACATGCAAGCTTGGTGAGTTAGACTTGCTAACTTGGCCTATGTGTATGCATTTGCCCTGTTATGGACTGCCACCTTATCCAGGGATTGTTCCTGCCTTGTGCCATATGATTGTTCGGAGAGGCTTCAGCTGCCTCGTGACCCTGCTCTGAATAGGTGGATTTGGAAGATGCATGAATAATTTGCATCTGAATTCATTTATTCTGTTTAAGGATATATAATACTACTCACATGTTGCCATAACATGACTTTTATCTTACAAAAAGAGAAAATATCATTAACTCACTGATTTAGTATGGTTTGTGAATGCTAATCATGTGACTGTTTGCAAACTGTATTTGATTTTCCAGTAATTAAGTTTACAACTGTAGTTTACTTATAATCACTAGAAAGAAATGTGTGGTAATATTTTCTGTTTAATAAATTTCTTGAAATTAAATAATTAAAAGCTATAGCGTAATGAAAATTGCATAATTGCATAATTAGATCTGGACCACCCTGTATATATCAGAAAATCCCTAGCCACATTAGGACATAGTACATTTTATTTATTTATTTATTCCCCAAAATTTACATGGGACAGAGCCTCCTTGTTTCCTAGAGGTTAAATATGCCCAATATCTCTTCCATACTACATGACCCTGCACTTGGTCCATAAGGGTCTCCTAATATAATTAAAAATTAAGCAGAGGTTTGTAGGGAAATATGGGATCACAAGTTTTTTCATTGTTGTTAATGACCTCTGTCACAAACTGAGTTTTATCAGCAGGGTCTAAAACATTGCCCTTATATGAGAATATCCCGTGATCTTAATTTTCCTTGTGGGTATTGCTTTATGCAACAGTAACAAAGTAATACAGTAATAAAGGAACACAATTTGGTCCTTCCAATTTTAAACATTTGTTTTGAAAATGAATATTAGGCATATACACATGGATTTTGATCACTTAAGACTAATTCAACCCTGAAGATTCATTCAAGCTCATCTGATGTAACTTTCTACTTGTCAAATGGAACTTTCATCAAAATCCAACAGAATGATTGAAAGAATTACATGAGTGTAGACCAAATAGGAAAGAAAAAATCAACATTAATAGCAGCTGGATGTGTACGAGTAACACTTATCTAGCTGCCTGTTTTTTCGTCAACCTCTTTTATCAGCCAGAAAGCTAGGTGAAGATTCATGGTGTCATGCCCATCAATGACACAGAGTCCTAGTCTTTTAGCTCATGATCTGGTTTGTGTTTCTTCTGACTCCAAATTGACACAAGCTCTCCAAAATTCTGAACCTCATTCTTCAGAAATTCAGGTGACTGCAATCATGTCTCCTCCACTTGCCTCTGAACTGTTCAGTGAAGTTGCTGATGTGGTGAGTGAGTGTGTTAATCAGTTGACATAACCTTTCAAGAGTACTGCATTTCAGAGAGTATTATTTTAAGCAGGATTTGTGATATGAAGGTATGTCTCAAAATGCACAAAATTCTATTGGGTAATCATGACATTATGAGGTAACTCCATTATGTCAAATAATATGAACGGCAATAAAAGTATGTCTGTTTGAAACAACAGACATGTGTTTGTCTGCCACAATACATCGCAGTGCATGTGTTGGTATGACTCTAAATCAAGGTTACTGAGTTTATGTTTTCATCTTGAGACAAATCAATAGGGTTATCAGTAATGTATGATTAATTAAGGTATCTTCTTATAATTTAATATAGTTTTCCAATAACTATCTAGTTATCAAAGTTCAGAGTTCGCTGTAAGTTAAAAGTTGTATAAACATTTACTTTATATGATACATTCATATCTTTGATGTAATTGATAATAATGTTGCAATGTCATTTATATTGTGAAGTTCGTACACTAAATACATGTGTAGTATGCTACTTGATCTTATATTGTTACTAATAATCCTACTTTATTGCCTGTCATTTGACATGGATGACTGTAATCTTTACTGAGCACTATGCAGTCACCCTTTGCTTTTATTGTGGAGCTTTAAGAAGATGATTAGGGCATCCTTCTCAATATTATACAAAACACTAAATGATAGACTTATTTATGAGGAAAATAATATGAATTATGGAAATGCAATTTGGATAAATACTGTCCTGTAAAGGTAAACTTCAATGAAAATATCATTTCACAATCCCTTAAGTGTCTTTATTTAATTAAAATTATTTTTTAGCCTTCATTTAACATTATCAGTTAGCAAGAAGAACTATATAATATTATTCTAAAGAGGAGAGCACATTTATACATAAAGATAAAGATCTTTGGACTGTATCAGGGTGTCGCTTTGGTTTCCTCCAATTCACACTTATGTGATTATAATAAATTGGTCCCGTCTGAGCAGTGGTGTAGCGTAGTGGGGGCGGCAGGGGCGGCCCGCCCCGGGCGGCACTTTTAGGGGGCGGCAAAATTTCACAATAAATAATAATAATATCTTGTAAAAATTTGAACCATACCTAAATAAGGGGGCGGCGGAATTTTCCTCCGCCCCGGGCGGCTGACACCCACGCTACGCTACTGCGTCTGAGGAAGGGTGCACTTTGATGGATTAGAGTACTCTCCAGATTTTTTTTTTTAGTCTGAATAGAAAATGATCATCCAGAAATCAAATTATAAGTAAGACATTGCAAATATAACCTTTTAATGGATTTTCCCATTTTCCATGTGACTTTTAAGAACTGAGCTGGACTTTGTAAAAAGTATGTCATCTTTTACAAAGGTGTAGGATAACCCATGGACCACAGGAATCATCTGTAATAGGGGGCACTGGTAGGGGCTATAGGCATTGGGACGTGGGGATTGGTGACTACATATTATTAGAAAACAGCAGTATTATATTATTTTTTTGTAATGAATAATTATAAAACTGAAGATATTATGAAGATGATTCAAATTTGATTTAAAATTTATATGAATCATAATGCTGAATTATTATCTCTCTATATATAAAAGGAAATCCTGGAATGGAAAGCAAATGCAAGGCTACGATACGTGATAATCTCAAAAGACATTTTATCTTTAATCTTTAATCTATGACTTTTTGTTAATCTAACTGATATTCTTCTAACTTTGCACAGTTTTTGATAAGCGGATCAGGATGCATTTCACTGCGTGTTGTCCTGTATAACTATGCATGTGACAAATAAAGAATCTTGAGAATTTATAAAACGGAGTTTACCGCACATGTATTTATTGGTTACTTTGTTAGTGTATATATATTTATCTGTCAGCTTATTTAAAAAGCTAAATTTACACCAGGAGTCAAAAACGTTCTGTCTAGCCCTTGTACAAAAACGTGGACAAAAGCTGGGGTATCACCTTGGTAACCCCATGTACTTTTGGAACTGTGAGAGGAAAATAGCACGACTTTACAGACAGGAGTCCAATGCAGAACTCTACTTACTTTTTTACTTTGTAAAAAAAAAATTATTAACTGCTGATGATGTAGATCGTTTTGTCTGTGCTGAAATTCCAAACAGAGAAACCTGTCCTGACCTTATTAAAAAGATTCAGCATATTGGGACTGGCAAGATTACAAATATTGTTTTTACAGAAGTTCTGAAATAAAAGTGAAACTAATGAAATAGCAACAATTCAAAGAAAAAAAAATCTTAAAAGTGTGTATCTGGAAAACCGAACACGGGGGTTGGCGAGCAAAGCGAGCAGGGGGCAAAGCCTCCTAGTAATCTAAAATTATAATAGATTCTTCGTAAAAAGAACCTGAAAAAATGTCTGCCAACAATAAAGAGTAAAAATCATTCTCTTTCTACTATATTCTGAACAACTAGTCATGAACAAATTGCACTTTGTTCTTTTTTACCATGGCATATTTCTATTGCACTTAGTAATAAAATGCAGGATACAAAATCATCGTCTTTTAAATAAATTTAAGGCTTTGCTCTGACAAAAACAGTTAATTTCAGATTACATTGAAATTCCTATCTGCATATTTGACCATGACGCTGCCACCTGTCAGTGGCACGGTGGCGCAGTGGTAGTGCTGCTGCCTCGCAGTAAGGAGACCTAGGTTCACGTCCCGGGTCCTTTCTGTGTGGAGTTTGCATGTTCTCCGTGTGTCTGCTTGGATTTCCTCCGGGTGCTCTGGTTTCCTTCCACAGTCCAAAGACATGCAGGTTAGGTGCATAGGCAATCCTAAATTGTCCCTAGTGTGTGCTTGGTGTGTGTGTGTGTGTGTGCCCTGCGGTGGGCTGGCACTCTGCCCGGGGATTTGATCCTATCTTGTGCCCTGTGTTGGCTGGGATTTGCTCCAGCAGACCCCCGTGACCCTGTGTTAGGAGATAGTGGGTCGGAGACAGTGACGTAGCTGGGGGGGGGTGGAAGGGAGACATCTGTCCCCGGGCACAGCATCTGGGGGGCGCCAAATTGATGTTACGAAATTTTAGAATGAAATGTTTTCCATTCTTAAATGCACTAAAAAGTAAATAAAAAACATACCCAACAGACAATAATTTATCCCCTCCACTACTCTAACATGCTTGACTCCCACCCAGAAACATTTTTGACGTTATTAAACAGGTCACGCGACTGACATGAGGCATTAGTGTATCATTGTCTAAGTTGTTGCAAACGCCATTTCTGTGTGTCAAGTGATTTGTGTTTAAGTGTTTGATAGAAAATTGATTGGGCTGTGGTGAAGTATTCTAGTAGATGGCTGCAAAAGTCTAGACGTTTTCCCATCATATTTTCGTACGAATAAATTGTAAGTAATGCAGTTTTTATAAATATATAATTATTTTGCTTTATAATTTGCTATATACTTTCTTTAAAATCATTTTTAAATGCGGAAAACAAATTTTTTCTTACAAAAACTAGAAAAGATTGTCAGCCTTGGCTTTGCTGAGTGTGGAGCGGGAGGTTACCGACAGCATACATTTTGATGAACTAATCGATAAATTTGCAGCAGCAAAGGCTAGGAAAATTTCTCTTTGAAGTTAATAATTACATTTAAAGCATTATACCTCAAACTATTTTTTTTACTTTATACTACTTCATTTTCAGGTTATTATATTATTATATCCATCCATCCATCCATCCATTTTCCAACCCGCTGAATCCGAACACAGGGTCACGGGGGTCTGCTGGAGCCAATCCCAGCCAACACAGGGCACAAGGCAGGAATCAATCCCGGGCAGGGTGCCAACCCACCGCAAATTTAAAAATTTAAAACTATTTAAAATAAAAAATATGAAATTTTTTCCTTAAAATACTATTATTTTAAATACATTTTTAAAAATTTTCTTTCCCTTCCCCATTGCATTTTGGCAAACAGGAGGGGGCACAAAATCTTCAGTTGTCCCTGGGCACTGAAAACCCTAGCTGGTCTGAACCTCACAACATTGAGATTAAGTAAAATATCACAAAATTGAATAGAACTGAATGAGCAAACAGCAGAGATTCCTTTCACATACAGTTTTGAGAAATTGAGGCTAAATGTATTTTTCATGTGACGTTGCAACTTTGAAACTCATTAAAAAGATTTTTTGTAATCTTTAAAGTTTTCTTTTTTGGGGGGTGGAAATAAACAAACATGATGCTACTTAAGGGGCTGGCAACATCATACAAACTTTTTGGTCATGGATGTTTCCCAGAAAAACATACGAATGAAATGAAAAGTGTAAAAAATTTCTCTTAGAAACTTAGCATGGCAAAATACAACCCACAATGAGACAAAAAAGACTTACTCTGAGATACAAGTTGTAATCCAAATTAGATGAGAAGATAGTTGTGGTCTTAGATGAGACCTTCTTTTTTTTGCAAGTGATATTTAAAGGCGTCCTCCCATAAGCTCAAGCACATTCCTGCTGCCTGACCATTGCCCCTGTGTCAGCACTACCATTAAGTTTGCTGCAGATGAGATGAAAATATTGGGAGAAATTGGGTTTTTATATATACTGTATTGTGCTATACAATTTTCTTCTTGGGTCAACGGCACTAATCTTACTAGTCATTAAATGGCATAGTTTTGCTTTTTTTCTACAAAGTAAAACTTGTAACATTTGCTACAAATACAGTTTTGCTCATTAATAGTAAACTAAAAGTAGCCTAGGCCCAGGACTGGGTGGCCCGCACTGTTCTACACTCTATGGGATAACCTAGAAGAAAGGTTTAAATTTAAAGCTTGTTTTACAGAATAAAATACATTTGAAATGTTATTGATTCAGTATTTTAAATAAACCATAAAACGTAAAATCGTTAAATATGGAAATAACCTTGTTAACGAGTCCATCATGGTGGTATAGTGGATAGCAGTTCTGCGTCACCTCACAGCTCCAGAGTCCTTAAATCCTGAACCAGCCACTGGAGCTTGCCGATGTCACCTTGTTCTTTTTTATTTTTCATGATAAATCACTTTTTTTCTGTGTGGCTTGCAGTGTTAATTTAGTTACAGTAAAATCTTGGATTGCGAGTAACTTAGTCTGCGAGTATTTTGCAAGACAAGTTAATATTTTTTAATAAATTTTATCTTGATAAACAAGCGAGGTCTTGCAATACGAATAGTACGTATACGCTTTGCCTGCCGAGCATCACGTGTTCACAACTGAGCTGATGGTTCTTCTCTCTCTCTCGCTGCAGGATTGTGGGTAATCATCTCCCATTCTCAGTCTCAGGCAGCGTGCCTCACTCATATAGTCAACATCCCTACGAGCGTATGCTGTTTACTATAGCATTGTGATCACGTGTGTGTTGTAACGTGTGAGTCCCTGTCTTGCACCCCAAAATACAAAGGTACTTTTGCAACATCAACTTTATTTAGCTTGAAACAGAAACAGCACGGTTATTTATTGTAGCGGGGTCTGCCACTCTCCTATACACAGACACAGCAGTCAGGCAGGGTCATGGCAAGGTTAGTGGCCAAGTAATACTGTGCCCTGCATTTATAATGTTTCTTGTATCACCCATCACCGGCAGGCACTTATAGCATGTCCACGATCTTTTCGGATTCGCTTTTGCGGTGAACTACTACAGCGCTGGGAGCCTGCGGTTGCTTCAGGTCGCTCTTCCGCGTGTTGTCCCGTTGGGTGGAATCCCAAAAGAGTTTAGAAACCTTACATTGCATAAAGCATTTTTTTTTATTTTGTTACCAAGTGTAGTGACTCTTCAGGTAAAAGCAACTGTCATTGGATAGGTTCCTTGTTAAAGTCGCAAAAAAAGAAGATTCCAGTGAGCCAACAGATAACAGGGATTCCGTTAGTTAGAGTGAAAGTCATTATACACAATAACCCTACTCCTCCTCTCTCTCATCTCCCTCACACCAGCCACAATTCATTTCTAAGGTAAAGTGCAGATTAATTTGTTTTAAGTATTTTTACTTTATATTTTGTATTAATCATTTTTATATGAATAGTTTTGGGTTGTGGAACGAATCATCTGAGTTTCCATTATTTCTTATGGGGAAATTCGCTTTGATATACGAGTGCTTTGGATTACAACCACAAATCCAGAATGAATTATGCTCGCAATCTAAGTTTCCACTGTATTTGTTTTGCTGCATGTGTTTTCTCTAATAAATTAGATGTTATAAATTAGATTTGTTTTTCTTTAGTATATTTTGAGTCGGTTTTGACACTAGGAATATTTGGAATATATGGCAACAAATGGAACAAAGGGAGAGTATAAAAATGGCAAATGTCTGGAACAAGAGCAGGGGTGATAGCATGACAAACAGAAAAAACATAAACAACAAGCCCTAATTTTGCTTTTGTTTTATTGATTCTGTCTTCAGTTAAGTTGTTCTCCATGAGCTGTTAGGATTATGCAAATTATTTTTTTTACTGCTCTTCATTTTAAGAAAATAACACTAGTTATTTTATTTTTGTCCTCACAGGTGGCACAGTGGTAGTGCTGCTGCTGTAAGGAGACTGTGGAAGATTGTGGGTTCGCTTATATAGTTCTTTGAGTACCGGGAAAAGCACTATATAAATGTAATTAATGAATGAATTACTAGTTCTAAAAACAAAAAAAAAAAAAAAAACTATTGTTAACCTGTGTGCATGGACATCCCTACACCTGCTTTGATGAAATTGACAAGACTGCGCCCGTTAAGCCTCATCAAATGAATGTTAAGCAGTCACCAAATAAGGTTAGAGAGAAACCAAATAAGTGCTGAAGCTCTGTGCTCCAAGTTTCTGGATGAGGTGTTCCACAGTAAATGGAAAGGGCTCTCTTTTCTTCTTTGTTCATGTTTGGTGATTACTAACAGCATAGCATACTTTACAAAGAAAACAGATACAGAACTTGTAATCTGTTTTAATTTTTTTTTCACAGATAAACTATGTGTTAAGTGAATAGTTTAAGGTCACTTAGAGTTGAAGGCAGGATTGTGGTTTAAAGTCCAATGCCTGCAAGTAATGAAAGTTCTTTGTTTCTTTTTTCCACTCATCTGAGCAAACCGGTGCTGTTTTAAAATGTTTCCATTCCAGGAATAAATCAACCCAAAACCTGACCTCTACCAAGACTGTGCATCTTATTTTTTTCTTAGTGTCTTCCTAGGCTGACTTGTAATACAAAATGAAGGGTTGAAAAGTCACCAGGTGCAGTATAGTTAAATTACTAATTTCTTCTTAATATTTGACAGAATGCTGCCATTTTGAATGAAAGGAAAGATGAGCTGGAACAATTCAGTGTCAAATGGCCTTGAATGAAAGAAATGAAAATAGGGTGGAAACATTCTAAGTTAAATTAAGTGTGCCCAATGAAAACGTTGTTGGATGTTGAAATGCAAGCATTTCAGGGGTTTATAAAGAAGAAAGCAATTCTGTCAACATTTACAAAAAACTGTAGGCATTGAAATGCAAAAATAGTCAATGTTCATCAGGAGTCATTGAAAAAATAAGTTCTTACAAGCCAGTAGACTTTAAATTCGAAACATTGCTACATCGAAAGGGTGACTCTACAGCGAACTAAAGCAGCAGGGGGCATGGCATTACGTAACTTTAAAGCATTTCAGGGGTTTATGAAGAATAAAGTGATTTTGTCAACATTTAGGCAAAAACTGTAGGCACTGAAATTCAAAAATAGTCAACATTCATTAGGGGTCATTGAAAAAAATAAGTTCTTACAAGCCACAAGACTTTCAGTCATTGAACATGTCACGAAAGCATTTCCTATTATGACATTGCCTATACTAGCTGTTCTTTTATTTGGGAAAGCACTGCACTTACACTCTTTATAATTTATATTGTTTATTTAGTCTTTTTATGGATGTTTTTGGTCAGGATGTTCTCTGAGACTTTTCAGCTGTGTTTGGAAATTGTGTTCAAATGTCACCAACGTATCGTGGTCAGACAAATGGCTGTATAAAAGATAATACTTTAATGGCCCAAACATTCTGTAAAAAGCTGCTACAGTGGATAGAGGACTTATCAGTGACTAAAAAGTAACATTTACCCCCCACCCCCATGTTTTCATGTTGAAACTATTTGTATTTTTAAAATTCTATCTTTCATGTGTTAGAAATATCAGAAATTAATTAATTCACTGACAATTCTTTGATATACTGTACATAATTAGTCCCACTGGCCTTGAAAACCACAAAAATTAGACCTCATTAACTATCATCCAATCTCCAACCTTTCATTTTTATCTAAGGTTTTGGAAAAGGTTGTTTTGGTTCAGCTTCAGGATCACCTCAAAAAATTCAATCTGTTTAAAAAATTTCAATCTGGTTTCCGAAATTCTCACAGTACAGAGACAGCCCTGGTCAGAGTCATCAATGACCTCCTGATGGCTGGTGATCAGAGCTCCCCATCACTCCTTATCCTCCTGGAGCTCACAGCTGCATTTGATACGGTAGATCATAATATTCTCCTTCATCATCTTCACTATACAATTGGACTTTCTGGAATTGCTTTGGATTGGTTCGAGTCCTATCTTACAGATAGGGCTGAGTATGTGGCCTTGGGGGATGCTAAATCTCATACCCACTGTAAGCTGGAGGGCTGATTGCACCCTCAGAGGACACAGACACCCCTGGGAAAACCCCTGAAACAGCTGACAGTCTACCTTCACATTGCTCCTTACCCTTCTTACTTGCGCTATAATGTGCGATAAACCTCTCGCGCGGTATTCCGCTTACTTAAAAGCCTTGTACAGTGCCTGTCAGTTTTGGAATTGATTGTTTGCTTCTCTCTTTCTCTCTGACATTCTCTGCTCCTGGCGGAACTGTCATCTCTGACTTGTCATGGAGCATGTTTAAACTTTTGAAAAGAGGCAAATGTTTGTTTGCAGTGCTTTGAATTAAGTTCCTGTTTTTTCTACAACCTCCTGTGTCTCTGTGCAAATCTGTGACGCAAGCGTGACAACACACTGACACCTGTGGGGTCCCACAAGGATCATCCCTTGGGCCAACACTCTTTAATATCTATATGCTACCCCTGGGTCACATCATCCGCAAGCATGGAGTTTCATTCCATTGCTATGCCGATGATACGCAGCTCTATGTGAGACTGGATTTGACTTCTCTTACACCTCCATCAACTCTTTCCTCTTTCTTGGATGAGATTGAGGCCTGGATGTCCAAGAACTTCCTCAAGCTGAACAGCACCAAAACTGAAGCTCTTTTAATTGGCACCCCCCATCAACTTCGTTCCTCTGTAAATTGTATTTCCTTTTCTGACCATACCATTACCCTCTCCCCTTCTGTTACAAATCTGGGTGTCAAGTTAGACTCCCATCTGTCATTTGATATACATGTCCATCACCTATGTAAAATTGCATTCCTTCATCTCCAAAACATATCCATACTCCGTCCCTACCTCTCCCTCTGTGATGCTGAAAAGCTGGTTCATGCATTTGTCTCATCCAGACTGGACTATTGTAATGCACTCCTCATTGAGATACCCAACAAGAGCCTTCAAAAGCTACAACAAATTCAAAATAGTGCTGCAAGAATGCAAGAATCCTGATGAGGGTGCAGAAATATGAACACATTTCACCAATCCTTCGGTCACTTCGTTGGCTCCCTATCCATCTCTGTATCGAATACAAACTCTGTTTGTTTACTCACCAGTGTATCCATGGAAATGCTCCACAATAACTCAAGGAACTCCTTATATTACAATCCACTGCAAGAAACCTCCATTTTGCAAATACCTACTGCCTTTGCCACCCTGTGACCAAACTTCATACAATGGGTGACCGAGCCTTTGCAGCCGCTGCTCCACGGCTCTGGAATGCCCTACCAGAGAGCCTAAGAACACAGCAGATTGTGGGCTGTTTTAAAAAACAGCTAAAGACTTTTCTATTTAGGAAAGCTTATTAACAAGAATGCTATAATTATTGTTGTTTTATCTCTGTTTTTATCTTGCTTTGCCTTTGTTTAAACTTTTATGTTGCACTTTGAGATTTACTGCTAATGTAAAGTGCCCTATAAATAAAATTAATTATTATTATTTATTATTATTATAATTGATTGTTATGATTTGCTTCCTGTGGCTGAGCAGTCAAGAAATGTTCTTCTTACTACTGATATAGATTTGTCCTTTTTTAAATGCTGACATGGATGCCAAATTATGCTAGGGAGTTTTCATTCCTTAGCTCTCCTGTTCCTAGCTTATCCAACGATCTTAAGGTATCACAAGCAAATCTATCCAATCTATCAATTTCCTGAACATTCCGTAACTCTCTACAACACACTTTTGAGAGTCTACATCAAGATATTTAAAAAGTTTATTTACAAAAATTATAAACACAGGTGTATGAGGCCATTGAAGTCACAGGGTATAAAAAACAGAACAAACAAAACCCTACAGCCAATCTGGGCCAATTTACACGAGAGTTCACTGTGCTATGTTTTTGGTACAGTGACTGGTCCACTCACCTACATTAATACCTTTTTCCAGTCTCTTCCTGCCCTTATTTTTGACATTTCCATCCTCTTCCTAGCTTCTCTTCCTCTTTTTTAAGTGTTTGCCACTAGCTCTCCTCCAGACATCTCACTCAATGTTTGACTGACTGGAAGCCTTGGCAAGAAATACTTTTGGAGAGAACCTGATAATTTTGAGATCAGGAATGACTTTGTAATCCCTGGAGTCATCCTTCCAGCACTCTCCCTATCAGCTCTAAGTGTCCCTGCAATTTTTGGGCTGCAGGTCTAAATTAAATAATCAGTCAACCCCAAGCTATCTGCCCAATAAAACTGATAGTGGGGAACCATGTATACCATACAAGGCCCTTATGCCAATTATTGGACTGTAATGCTTAAGACATAAACCTCTATGCCATTGGAGTTTTGAACTGTGTTAGCCTCAGCTGCCACACATAGTGGCATCTTCTAGTTTAATATGCCTAGTATGTGGTAGTCAAATATTGGGTTGATTGTCATCTAGTATCTTCTGGGAACATTTCCATTAATAGTTATTCCATCCTGCTTTTTGTAGACATTCCTACAACCAAATGTTTCAGGAAATTATACATGACTTTGGGGTACAGCACCTCCTGATATGAGCAACTCAACACTGCCACATTTGTCATTGCTGACTGGAAAAATTAAACTAGGATATCTTCCATCCTAACTCCAGTTCCAGGCTTTATTCAACCGTCTGTGGCCCCTATCCCAAACGGAATTCCTTATCATAGTGTTTTATCACTTGCAGGAAGCTGGAATTGATCTTGGCAAGAAGAAAGTACAGAGCCCTCTCGCACCTACACTTTTGCACACTTTGCAAATTGACCTAATCTGCATGTCTTTAGTGGAAAAGTGAAGTGCATCAAGAAAACAAAAAAGTCAAATGCCACATCAACAGCACTTAGTCAAACAAACAGACCAAAGTTCATAGTGCTGTGAGGCTGCAATGCTGCCCAGTGTGCCATGGCACAACATTCATTCATTTCAATAGCTGTTGCAATAGATCTTTTAACCTACTTGTTTTTTCATCTCTAAAAATTTGACGTTATTGACCTTTTTTGGCCAATTTATGACATACACTATAATTTTATACATTTTGTGTAAACCTCATCGTAGCTAACCAATTCAATAATAATACACATTGAGTAATCATACATTCATTCATTCATTTAAATCTTTTTAAATCATCTTTTTTGTTTCTTTTAGTGTATTAGAACAACAAAAACAGCAAGCTAAGTATTGACAGAAAGGCATTTGTAATAAAATGTTGAAGTTGTCACACTGATGTTGTAAGTTTATATTAATGGTGATCTTCACTTGATGAGATTTTGCAAGAGTTAGATGAAAAGGAATTGACAAGCTATTTTTGGCGTTTTCCAAAAGACTGATCTTATGTCCTAATCTATGGTGTGAATTTGGATAGCTTCATAAATCAATCAATTTGCTTTTAGCTCCTATCTTCTTTGCTTTCGGCTTCTTTCTTAATTGAAATTAATCTTCAGTCCTTGTGCTTACAGTCCTTTTACACAAGATACTGAACTGGATGAGCTAAAAAGATTCTGTCAACACCAGATTGCCTGCATCATTTTTATCTGCATAGGTGACAGTATCATCATATACTAACAGCTCTATAAACATGAAATGGTACTATAAGAAATTATTTGATGGCTCTCTCTCACTGTAGAGTTGTAGAATCACTCTTGCCTTCAACATACCAGTTTTGGCCAAAGTAGGCCAGTTCTCACTTTCCTGCTTCTTATAATACAGTAATCTGTTCTATTTAAACCTTGTAGCCAACAGAGTTTAAGTGTCCAGCATGAGATCATACTTCAGTGTAGCTAATGATCTCACATTTGAGCAGGAAATGTACAACTTTTAAGCTATTTGGCTTTAATCAGTGAACCTGTAAAGCCTTCCTGAAATAAATGCCTCCACTCAGCCATAAAACAAGTTAATAATTCTAAGAAAAGTCACCCACAATAGGTGTTGACAGAGTGTAGGTTGACTTTAAAGCATTTACAAAGCAAATGTTTACCTGTTGGTTTTAGATTAGACTAAAATAAACATGAAAATCAAAACAAACATACAATAGTTTTCTTGTAACCCCTGAAACCACTGGCTGGATTTGTTTCATATTTTTAAAAGTATTTTTCCTTTCTTTTGTAGCAGATGTATTGTATTATTACCATTTAATTGTAAAGTCTTTGTTTTATAATACCTATATAATTTACAAAAATGTAAACTGTTTAACAGACAAATATCCCTCGAGAGGTGCAATTATGGAGTTTCTGCCTTGAAACGTCCCTGGTATGTGTGAAGTTTGTATGTTCTTCCTGTGTCTTTGTGGATTCTCTTTTAAGTTGCAAAGACATTTGGGATAGATTGCCATTGCTAAACTGGACCCTGATATACTGTATATACAGTATGTGTGTGTGTACGTATGTATGTGTGTTCATCCTGTCTTGTGCCCAATGCTTACTGAGAGAGTCTCTATAACTCTCTAACCTATAACTCTGTTGTGAATAAGCAGATTTTGAAACTGGATAGATGGACATACTTCCTTTCTTAAAAATTTCCTCCTGAGTTTTTATTGACAAGAAGAAATAGCTATTTCCTTTTTAACATTAATTTGATATTGCTATATGTGATATGATGACTAGTGCTGCTGCCTCACAGCACTAGGTCACTAGAGTCATATCCAGATCAGCTGCTGTCTGTGAACAGTTGATATACTTCCTCTTCTGTGGGAGTTTTCTCCATTTATTTCAGTTTTTCTACCATATGGAAAAGAAAAAATAGCTACTGGCTCCCTATGGCTCATAATGGGACTAATCAAGTTAAGAAAAATGAAAAACAAGTTTATATTTCAGCTTATTTCTGCACAGTTGATTTGTTACTAAACCAAAAAGTCTGTTTAAAATATGCTTACATTAAAGAAAATGCATCAAATTGAAATCGTCTTATACACTATAAAGGAGACTGGTTCAGAAAAATGTAGGTGGAACAGTTGCAACTCAGTATATTATTTCCAAATTACACTTTGACCTACTAAAATTGTTAACAATAAGTACTGTAGTATATGCAATATTTTGGTTATGTGAATTCTCACTGGGAATATGAAGAAATTAGCAGTCCAGTCTAGAACTAATAATGTAGGCGGCTAGTTTGAGCATGCTGATAATGAATGGTGAAACTGAATTTTACATTGGGGACTAAGCAGTTAAATACACTTGGCCTAAATACAGAATAAAAGGGTGGTTTGGTATACAATAATTGTGGAACTTATTTGTTAGCCTGCTTAAGGGTTTGTTTTTAAGAAAATCTTTTTCTGTTTAATTATTTCAAGGAAACATTATTGAGTGTTTAAAGTCCTATAATTAATTATGTTTCCCCTAACAGATATAATATACTATACAATACTATTTTTAATTCTCAGAAAAGCTTTAAATGCCAAGTATTTTTATCTCTTTGACTTGATTCTGAGTAACAAAGCATGGGTTACAATTGCTGAATATTTGTGATATCTCTGAACAGAAAAATGTTGATAAATCGGCTTTAAATAGAAATTCCTCTTTATTAATTCTTATGGGGAACCTTAGTGCCATCTGCAAAAATAATACAAAAGTATTTATGGAATTTGGTGTGATTGGTACAATGGAATCTTTTAAAATAGAAAGATTTAAGAAAACTTCATAAAGTAGTTTTAAGGTGGTCTGACTGAAAAGTGAACTAGTGTGGTATAACAGGTTATTTTAAGTGAAGTTTCTTTCAACCCATGTCTGAACCTGGCTGGAGCTGGAGCCAAGGTGGGGAATGACCCTGGAAGGGACATCTGTCCATCATTCACCCTCACACAAAGATCATTTTGGAATTGGATGTTGACTGGAGTGGCCAGAAAGAGTGTCACTAGTGTAAGGATTCACATTCATTGTGATGTAAAGCAGTACTAGGGTGTTGTACCGTGTTAGCCATTATGAATGTAGAGAAAAGCCAAGCAAAATGACACCTTTTATTGGCTAACTAAAAAGATTACAATATGCAAGCTTTTGAGGCAACTCAGGCCCCTTCTTCAGGCAGAAATGTAAAGCAGAAATGCTGACCCCTTCATCACTGCAAAATTTTCTTTAATCTTTAGTAAAATACAGAACAGTGGATTACAAACAAGATAATTATTATCAAGTTCTCTTATTTACTTAAAACACATGACATGGGTTATGGATTGAAACCCAGAACATCACACAAAATGAAATTACTAAATTATTCTCTAACCCACTTAATTCAAATCTGGGTTGCAAAGAGCTGGAGCAAATCCTGACAGTACTTCTAGCAAGGCTGAATATATCCTTTGAGAGGGTGGAAGTCCATTGTAAAGCCCACTCACATGTGTGCCAATATGGAATTGCTAATTAATCTAATTTGCAGGTCTTTGGATATTTGTGAAGAAAGCACGCTATAATGTACAGGTAGAAGGTGTACAGTCCATCTGGCCGAGCGGGGGATTTAAACCATCAAAGCAGCAGCGAGGTAACCAATGCACTAAAGTTCTTCCTGATGATGAAAAGGATGACAAATATATCAGTTTTTTTTTTATTTATTGGTCCGTGTTAACTGTTAGCACCAAATACATTTCTTTTACATATTTCATATATGAACCTTTGACTCATATTTTTAGAAAGTCACTGTGCACTGATGAAATTCCAAAGTACTGGAAAATGGCAAATATTATTCCATCATATAAAAAGGGTGACTGTGCAGATCCAAGCAACTATAGGTCAGTATGGTTAATGTGCATCACAGGAAAATTAATGGAAGGAATTATTAAGTATAAGACTGAGCAACACATGGGAACTACAGAAGTTTTACTGAACAGTCAGCATGAGTTTAGAAGAGGGAGGTCATGTTTTATTAACATGCTGGAAATTCAACGAGGAAGCAACAAAAGGATGTGATCAAAGTGGAGCATATGATGTTATTTATCTTGACTTTCAGAAAGCATTTCATAAGGTGCCACATGAGAGGTTGTCCACCAAACTAAAAGAAGTGGGAGTTCAGGGTGTAGTGTGTAGATGGGTGCAGTACGCGCCAGCCAATTTGTGTCTCTACCTTTCACGTTGTAATGGGGGGGAGGGCTGAAGCCACGCTAAGGAGATACAGAAGGATCAACTGCTGGCTTGCTGCTCCTGCTGCCAAGCTGCGTGTTCTGCTTGTCGCGCTGCGCGTCGATTATTTAAAAGCCTGTACAGGAGCTGTCCTCACTTCACTCGACTCGTGGCGCATTATGCACCAGCCACTTTGCTTCTCTGCCACTCGCATTGTGAAGGTGGGGGCTGAACGCACTCTAAGGAGATGCGGACGGATCAGCTGCTGGCTTGCTGTTGCTGAGCTGCATGTTCTGTTTGTTGCACTGCGCGTTGATCACTTAAAAGCCTGTATAGCAGGGTCCTTTTGTCTCACTGCCTTGTCTCGCAGGGCATTAAAGTGTCTCTCGCAGAACTCTCACAGGACATTAAAGTGTCTCTTGCGGGATGTCAAAGTGTCTTCTGAGAAGATCACGTCTCGACCCAAGTTTTTTTTATTATAATAGCGAGACATGATTTGGATATAAATAAAAGTAACAATTTGGTTAAGTTTGCAAATGATACCAAACTAGGTGGATTGGCAGATAATTTAGAATCTTTTGAATAATTTTAAAGAGGACTTGGACAGCTTACAGGCCTGGGCAGATACATTTTTATGTAAGTAAATGAAAAGAATTACACGTAGGAAGTAAAAATGGGAGGACTGAAAATCAAATGTACATCTTATGAGTTGGATTTAGGAGTCATGTGAATGTTAGATTGTTAGCACGATGTGTGGAGTAGTCCAAGAAGGTTACACTCAAGCTTTATAAAACACTGGTGAGTCCTCATCTGGAGTACTGTGTGCTGTTTTGGTCTCCAAAAAAAAAAATGGACATAGCAGCCCTAGAAAAAGTCCAGAGAGGAGTAATTAGGCTGATTCCAGGGGTATAGGGGATGAATTATGAGGAAAACTTTAAAAAAAATGAGCCTTTTCAGTTTTAGCAAAAGAAGATTAAGAGGAGACATGATTGAAATGTTTAAAATTATGAAGGGAATTAGTACAGTGGATCAAGACTTATTTTAAAATGAGTGAATCAAGAACACAGGGACAGTTGGAAACTTGTTAAGGGTAAATTTTGCACAAACATTAGGAAGTTTTTCTTTACATAGAGAACCATAGACACTTGGAATAAGCTACCAAGCAATGTGGTAGACAGTAGAACTTTAGGGACTTTCAAAAGTAGACTTGATGCTATTCATAGAATTGTCAATAAACTGTCATTGTGAAGCTATACTGAACTGATCTGTAATTGGCTTGTCAGAATAACATAAACACGTTTTCAAAAATTTAAATAAAACATATACCATTTAAAAGTTACAAAAAAAACTTTTTATCTCATTCACAATTTTTAATATGTATACATCTCTTTTCTGAATTCACCAGATCACCAGGAGCCACAGCCCACATTAGAAGCATCATATGTTAGATAGCAGCAAATCCTGAATGCAACACCAGATTGCTACAGGGTGCATTCATACATGCAGCCAAGTGCATCCACACAAATGCAAATAAACTAGGTTCACATTGTAATATGAAGAGACATGAGACATGGCAAAGGTTTGGGGCAGCCACCCGTATAATTCTGTATCCTGGCTGCAAAAAGTAAATCTTTGAGGTTGAGTCAAGTTTACAAGACAGAGTCCAAAACAGAACTGAACTCCAGGGGAAAGGAGTGAGGCTTTATAGGAAGTCTGGGGGAAGTGATGTCGTCCTCGGGGCTGGGACTGGAAGTGATGTCGTCCTTGAGGCCGGGGCCGGAAGTGTTGTGTCTTGAGTTGAGGCAGTGACTCCTGGTGGGATTTCCCGGGAAAGGTCTGCAGGGAACTCAGAAAGAACGTTGGAGTGCAGTCTTTCTGTTTATTGTATGATCCTTGGCTTCTGGTGTTCTGTGTTGCTACTTTTCTGAGCTTGCAGTCTTTTGTTAAGCCCTTTGTTATGCCATCTGCAACTTAGGGAAAAATATTACTGTTTCTGGCACAACAGTTTAGGTGCTGAAGTTCCCTTCTTGAAGTAATGGCCATCTCTCATCCTTTTCAGCCCACTGGTCCACATCTTGGCTAGGCAGAGAGACTGTCAATTTTTGATGCACAAAGAGAACAATTTTGTCAGTTCTCTGCTCCTCAAACAGAGAACGGCTCATCAGCTCTTAGTTTCAGAGTGCAGGTTTCAGTGGTTTTCAGTCATTTTGGACAAAAAAGTCCCAGAGAGGTTGTCTCTTGAGAATCTCCAGTGACTTCAGTAATAGTGTCCAGGAATATATTTGATGGGATGAGTGCAACTAGCTTTAAGGGAATGTATAACTTCTCGTGAATGGATTAAAGTCACTTCCACTTACAAAATCAGAGTCTCATCATAGGTGAGTTCTTCTGTCCATCAGAATTGTCATTCCTTGATTTATAGGTTTATGTTCTCTGTTTGAGTCAATTTTGCACCTTCTGCCTCAAGATGCCTGAAGATGAGGCCTCTGGAGAGATATCAGTTCAACTCTGATTTACAACTTTGTTATCAGATGAATTTCAGACAGATCCTAGTATAAGGAGGAGTTCAGCCACTTAGTTTGGAACCAGTAATTTAGCATGTCTTCCTTACTCATTTGTGTTTTTTAATATAAGAAGGTATGTGCATGTATGTATGTGTGTACATATATGTGTGTGTATGTGTGTTTGCACTATACACAGATGTATACTTATTTGCATATCATTTGCACATCTCCTTTGAAAATTCACTTTTTTGGAACTGTTTGTAATGTATGTAGTTTAACGTATGTTACCTTTGCTCTCTGTATGTGATATTATGTTACATTATAAGCAGCTCCAAAGCTACCAAGCTAAATTCCTGTACATTAAGTACTGGCAAATAAAAAGTGGTTTTGATTCTTATTTTGGGATAAGAGAAATTGCCACTACCAGGGAGAGACAAAGTGTCAGACCTGCCCTGAAATCTTCCAAAATCCTATACACTATCATACACTGTGATCATTAAATGGTCAAAAAATGACAGAGTGGTAGGTAGATTTGAATTAGATATAGCTTTCCTTGCTTGATTCAAAGAAATGTTGGCCTGAGATGGTTTCTTTTGCTGGAGTCTGTGTCAAGCTGAGTTTTGTTTTTCTCTGCTCCTTTGCTCATGCTAGTACATAGTACATTGCTCTGCTCCATGCTAAAATTATCACTATTAGCAGTTCTAAATCTCAAATGTTAAACAAATAAAGGTCTTAGATATCTGTGTTTATGTTTATGTATATATTACAAAGTGTTTTAAGTTTGGCATTCATTCATTTTTTTTAATTTTAATGAGATGGCCTTGGAATTTAAAAAGTTGTTCCCTTGAAATGATCATAAGTTAAGTTTCAAATGGGTTGTTTCTGTCAGTAAACTTTACTTTCAATGTGGCAGTAGGGGGTGAGCTGGGGCACCCTGGCAGAAGAGTAGTGCAGTTTGAAGTCTGTGCAATGAGACCAAGATAATAGAGTGTATAAATATCAAAGGTACACACTTCTTAAAGATTTAAAGATGTTTTCTTCATTTCCGTTTTGACATCTATCTTTTATTCTACAGTGAAACAAGCTGTGCTCCTATGAAACATGCCACTAAAGATATTTCTGCTATTTCCAAAACACTTTCCTAGGTAGACAATTTCAATTTCATTTTATTATCCCTCCCTGTGTTTTTGTTTATAAAAGCAGCATATCTGATAAATATAGTCTTGTTTTGTTAGGAAATATTTTGTCAAAACTTTTAATTATGGTTTAACTTTCCTTTTCATGTTATATAATAATATTAATGAATATCATTTTACTTATTTAATACAGTTATTGCCTGTTTAACAGTTCTTTAATTTATGTAACTTGTATTTTGTTTGTTGAGCCAAGAAAGGCATCTAACATCTTGGTCATCTTCATTACGTGATTTAGTCAGTCAGCTTGTCAGATGTGTTGCTCGTGTATCTTTCTGCGATATCTTGAGCATCTTGCCTTCAAGAAAACCTGAAATAGTTGAAAAGGCGAAATAACTATTGAAAACCCAGTTCGCTGTGACACTTGAAGTGATAGGTATTAGGTAAACAGCCATATTAAACTGATCAAATGATCAAACTACAAAGGTACTTAATTGAAGGAAAAAGTCTTATTAGGGTTTGCTTTGGTGACTGATGTCATTATTGAGCTAATTGTGTTTATTGTAATGTATTTTGCCATCACTGGAACAAAAGCTGGGATCATTTTTGGGGCCAGGGAACATTTCAAATTTTTTTCTGTTTAAATTAATAGTAATTATGTGCTACAAAACTTCATTTAATGAAGATGTTTTCTGATATCGATTGGCTTTGTAAAGCAAGTGATGTCTTTTACATGGAAGGTTAAAATAAAAAGGTTAAGATAAGTGAACATGAAATGACAGATGATCATGTGAATTCACCACATTGCACAAATTTGGGTATGGCCGAAAAACATACTGTATGTGCCTGGATAAAACTACTTTATACCAGTCCTGAAGCCTCTGTTTGCATTAACAACATTATTTCAAACTACTAAAAACTAGAACGTGGTACTCAACAAGGATACCCCCTATCACCAATGCTTTTTTCAATTTCTTTCACGCCATTGGCCATTTACTTTCGAAATTCGTCAGTGATAAAGGGTATTACCAAAGAAAGCCTAGAACAGAAAATATATATAGGTATAAAGCTGTGTTTATCATATCCTGAAAATATGGTGAATTTAAAGATTCACTCGCTATTCTGCAATTATACACAATGTTCTAGAGTCATTTGTTTGTCCTTTCAGGCTTCACTGGCTTTGAGAGGCCAAAAAAGATTCATACATCCATACTGAATATACGGAATTGTAGGTAAAAAATTCTGTTAATTCTATACCATGTATGACAGTCAAATTAGGTATTCATTTGCTATATTGCAATCATGTATAATGCCCTAGGACAATTTATTTGTAGTCTGAGGCCTCACATGGTTTGGCAGGCCCAAAAAGACACGTTTGTCAATAGCGAATATAATGAAGTTTAGGTAAAACGCTGTGGTTATCATATCCTCTATAGGATGGTAAATTTAAAGATTCACTTGCTATACTGCAATTATACACAATGTTCTAGAGTCATTTGTTTGTCCTTTCAGGCTTCACTGGCTTTGAGAGGCCAAAAAAGATTCATACATCCATACTGAATATACGGAATTGTAGGTAAAAAATTCTGTTAATTTTATACCATGTATGACAGTCAATTTAGGTATTCTTTTGCTATATTGCAATCATGTATAATGCCCTAGGACACTCTGCTTGTAGTCTGAGGCCTCACATGACTTGCAAGGACCAGAAAGACACGTATACTATATGCCGATGATATGGTACTGTATATATCAGACCTACAAACTTCCCTATCTGTAGTCCTTAATGCACTAGCAGAATTTGAAAAGGTATTGGGACTCAAAATTAATTTGAATAAAAGTGTGCTTTTTTCAGTGAACTCCATAGCACACAATATTAGACTTGGCACCTAACAATTTATTTTAGCAGATCAGTTTAAATAGCTAGTGGTAAACGTCACAAGAAAATATAAAGATCTTTTCCAACAAAATTTAGCAAAATTCAGCATGGAAAAAATTAAACAAGATGTGAGTAGGTGGTCTACCATCTATCTTGTATAATCAACACTGTCAATATGAACATCTTTCCTAAGCTTCTTTTTCTATTTCAGAGCATCCCCATATACTTTAACAAATCGTTCTTTAAGAAATTAGACTCAATTATAACCTCATTTATTTGGAATTCAAAACATCAATACTGTACATCCAAAGGGTGATTCTACAATGACCTAAAGCAGAAGGGAACATGGCACTACCTAACTTTCAATTTTATTACTGGGTGGCAAATATACAAACTACAAAGTCATGAAATTTGACACATATTGATAAATATACACAAGCCTAGTCTACAATAAAAATAAAATATTGCTGTACTTCTTTATGTGTCCTGCTTTATGTCCCAGTAAATATAAATTTTCATCAATATACAAATAATCGAATTGTCCATCAATTACTTAGAATATGGAACCAATGCAGGGAGCACTTCAAGGTAGAGAAACTTTTATCTGTTGCATCTGTACACGACAATCACTTTTTTCTATCCTCTCAAACCTACACAATATTTCACCTTTGGAAAACATTAGGGATTAAAACACTTAGAGAATTGTATATAGATAATGTCTTTGCATCTTATGAACAATAACGCATCAAATTAACCTCCAATCAACACAATTTTTCCACTACTTTCAAATCATAAACTTTGCTAAAAGGAATCTGCCCAAATTTCCTCACATCCCACATAATTCTATTCCAGAATATATATTGATCACTCTTGAAGACTTTCAGTAATACAGAAAAATATTTTAAAGTCCCTTCCTTTCAAAGATCTGAGGGTACAGTGGGGAAAGGATCTTTCACTTAACATCTCAGAGGAGTGGAAGGTAGCCGTTCACAGAATACACTCTAGTCCCATATATGCAAAGCATCCAGTCATTCAACTTAAAATCTTTTATTGAGTACATTTGTCTCAGTTAAACTTGTCCAAACTGTAGCCAGGTCAAGATACAACCTGTGAACATTCCAACCCTCACTGGGCCACACATTTTTGAGCGAGCACCAAATTAACATCATTCTGGACAAAAATCTTTGAATGCCTATCAGCCAGCCTTGGTGCCACAATCAATCCTTACCCATTAACAGCTGTGTTTGGTGTACTCCCAGATGGACTTAAAGTAGAGAAGGACAAATTGATTGTAATTGCTTATACCAGATTAATAGCATGTAGATTTATCTTGCTTAACTAGAAGAATCCCAGCCCACCTGTTATAAGTCAGTGGGTAACTGATATTCTATACTATCTGAAACTGGAAAAACTCTAAAAAAATTAGGGAATCTGTTCAAACTTTTTTAAAATATGACAAGAGCTAATTAATCAAATCTTGTCTTGATTGTTTGTAATGTTATTTTCTTTGTTGCAAAAGTAAGTCTGGAATGTATGGAATGCTACTTTCTTCAGATAAACTCTATAAAATAATAAAGATAATCACCATTGCCTCAAAATGTTGAGATTGAAGGGGATAACTCAAAAGACATGAGCTGATTATGGAAGCAAAACTGAGAAAAATATGAAATAAGGAAAATACCTTATGAAACTAATAGATTCCATACAAATCTGTGCCAGCAGCTCTAGCATAGCTTTGAAAAATATATCGTAAACACCTAGTAAGTAAACACTTTATTTGAGAAGTGCTATAAAACACATTTTTATTCATATTACTTGCATTAAATTACTCTTAAATTACAGTCTACTCTAAAACAAGTGAATCTATATTAATAAAGCTAATTCATATTCTAGAACTTTATTTTTTTGCTTAGAGTTAATGCTTAGAGTCTTTGACTTAATAAAGGAGTTAATGTAGTGTTAACAAATAAATTAATGGTGATGTTTTGGGAAAAAAATACAGTGGTGTGAAAAACTATTTGCCCCCTTCCTGATTTCTTATTCTTTTGCATGTTTGTCACACAAAATGTTTCTGATCATCAAACACATTTAACCATTAGTCAAATATAACACAAGTAAACACAAAATGCAGTTTCTAAATGGTGGTTTTTATTATTTAGGGAGAAAAAAAAATCCAAACCTACATAGCCCTGTGTGAAAAAGTAATTGCCCCCTGAACCTAATAACTGGTTGGGCCACCCTTAGCAGCAATAACTGCAATCAAGCGTTTGCGATAACTTGCAATGAGTCTTTTACAGCGCTCTGGAGGAATTTTGGCCCACTCATCTTTGCAAAATTGTTGTAATTCAGCTTTATTTGAGGGTTTTCTAGCATGAACCGCCTTTTTAAGGTCATGCCATAGCATCTCAATTGGATTCAGGTCAGGACTTTGACTAGGCCACTCCAAAGTCTTCATTTTGTTTTTCTTCAGCCATTCAGAGGTGGATTTGCTGGTGTGTTTTGGGTTATTGTCCTGTTGCAGCACCCAAGATTGCTTCAGCTTGAGTTGACGAACAGATGGCCGGACATTCTCCTTCAGGATTTTTTGGTAGACAGTAGAATTCATGGTTCCATCTATCACAGTAAGCCTTCCAGGTCCTGAAGCAGCAAAACAACCCCAGACCATCACACTACCACCACCATATTTTACTGTTGGTATGATGTTCTTTTTCTGAAATGCTGTGTTCCTTTTACGCCAGATGTAATGGGACATTTGCCTTCCAAAAAGTTCAACTTTTGACTCATCAGTCCACAAGGTATTTTCCCAAAAGTCTTGGCAATCATTGAGATGTTTCTTAGCAAAATTGAGACGAGCCCTAATGTTCTTTTTGCTTAACAGTGGTTTGCATCTTGGAAATCTGCCATGCAGGCCGTTTTTGCCCAGTCTCTTTCTTATGGTGGAGTCGTGAACACTGACCTTAATTGAGGCAAGTGAGGCCTGCAGTTCTTTAGACGTTGTCCTGGGGTCTTTTGTGACCTCTCGGATGAGTCATCTCTGCGCTCTTGGGGTAATTTTGGTCGGCCGGCCACTCCTGGGAAGGTTCACCACTGTTCCATGTTTTTGCCATTTGTGGATACTGGCTCTCACTGTGGTTCGCTGGAGTCCCAAAGCTTTAGAAATGGCTTTATAACCTTTACCAGACTGATAGATCTCAATTACTGCTGTTCTCATTTGTTCCTGAATTTCTTTGGATCTTGGCATGATGTCTAGCTTTTGAGGTGCTTTTGGTCTACTTCTCTGTGTCAGGCAGCTCCTATTTAAGTGATTTCTTGATTGAAACAGGTGTGGCAGTAATCAGGCCTGGGGGTGGCTACGGAAATTGAACTCAGGTGTGATACACCACAGTTAGGTTATTTTTTAACAAGGGGGCAATTACTTTTTCACACAGGGCCATGTAGGTTTGGATTTTTTTTCTCCCTAAATAATAAACACCATCACTGAAAAACTGCATTTTGTGTTTACTTGTGTTATATTTGACTAATGGTTAAATGTGTTTGATGATCAGAAACATTTTGTGTGACAAACATGCAAAAGAATAAGAAATCAGGAAGGGGGCAAATAGTTTTTCACACCACTGTATATAAATGTAACTGTAAATTGCCACTGGCTGGTACAACTCTGCTTAAGTATTCTGCCACCTTTGACCTAAATTTCATTCCATCTGGACGTATGCCGACCTAAAGTTAAGGGTATTCGTGTAAGGTAATCATTTATTTTTATAGTACTTTTCTGTGAAATTGATATAATGTTAAGTTTATTGTACTCTTATAATGCTGTGCTGTATCTTATTGACATTTCGTAGTTGTTAAAGTGTACCTTTTTTAGACAAATGCAGAAAAAAATGTTACCTAAAGGAATTTAGGTCATTAATACACATGTTTATAGCTACAAAATCTAGCAATGTCACATGCTGACACTTTCATTTCAGATTTTTGAATATCCAAGGATTACATTTCAAAAGATTGGCCGACAAATGCATTTCCTAAATATGAAAAACTAATCATAGATTTTAGATTTAGTATAAAAAAGATATGACGATAGCACATTTCAACAGATTGATGGCAAATACACCACTTTTTTAAAATGTAAAAACTGCACTGTTAAATTTACTAATGTTAAATATGATTAAAGAAGACAGTTGTTTTTCAGCACCACAATATGAACTTGATGTTTACTACTCCTCATTTATATTCATTGTATTTTCCTTAAAGGTATTTTTTACCTCTGTTGTCCTTATTCTTATCCCTGCACACAGTGCACTAGCACATCAGTTACTGCTTCTGCTTCACAGCTCTAGCTTTGATTTCATGTTTTGTTTTTCATTTAAAACTGGTCTCTGTCTTACTTGCTTATTTTTTTTAAGGTTTGTGGAGCCAACCATAACATTTTGCAGCTTACTTGACTCCCTATCTCTATGCCTCTCTTTTATTAATAGGACCATCTTTAATGATGTTGTTGCTATTTTGGCTAAGACACTTTTTACAGTTTTACAATTTTTGGCTGATATATTCAAATATTAAATAAGCTGAAAGAAAAGGGCATTTTGAGTGCAAAAGAAAATCTGGCTATTTAATAATCACTTCTGCTATCTTTCACATGAGAAAAAAATATTTGCTTTTATTTTGTGTAATCATTGTACAAACAATGCTTCCTTTACCTTACTTATATTAGAAAAATGCTTGGAAAATGGGTCAGAATTTGAATTTTAAAGAACAAGAGGCATTAAAGACTCTATTAAATGGCATTAAAATTCTCTGTTGGCATCCATTAAACAGGATCTTTCCAAATGATCCAATATACACTTGTAATTGGAACAGAAAATTCTTGCCAAGTGCTTATCATGTTTACAGTATATACAGTGGAACCTTGGGTCACGACCGTAATTCGTTCCAAAATTCTGGTTTGGTCGTGACCCAAAGCAATTTCCCCCCATAGGATTGTATGTAAATACAATTAATCCGTTCCAGACCATACGAGCTGAATTTAAATATATTTTTTTAAAGATTTTTAAGCACAAAAATAGTTAATTATACCATAGAATGCACAGTGTAATAGTAAACTAAATGTAAAAACGTTGAATAACACTAAGAAAACCTTGAACAGAGAAAACTAACATTGCAAGAGTTCACACTAATAGCCTTACGAACCGATCGCTGTAAACACTTTTTTAAATGAGTTTTAAGCACAGGGAAAAAAAGGAACATTTGAACAAATCCGAACTTTATTTAAAAACCAACCATAAACAACCAAGAAAGTAACATTGCAGGAGTTCACGTTAATAGCCTTAAAAACCGATCGCTGTAAACACTTTTTTTTAATGAGTTTTAAGTACAGGGAAAAAAAATTAACATTTGAAAAATCCATAATTTATACAAAAACTAACCTTGCATGAGTCGAGTTCTGGCATGAAGGAAGTGAGGAGGAACTGGGTGGAGAGGAGATTACAGTTTTGAGGTAAAGTCCCTCTGCGCGATGCACATCTGACCGAGAACAATGTACTGTACAGGGAGAGACTGAACATGTGCGTAAATCACCGGCGTGTACGAACTGGAAGGGAAACGAAATAGAGCACAAAGAGTTCACAGCGAATGCACGGAAAGAGACTGAACACATGCGGAAATCATCGGCGCGTACGAACCGGAAGGGAAATTGGCTTGTTCGTCACCCGAATGTGTGGTCGTGAACAGATGCAAAACTTTGGTGAACTTTTGGTTGTGACCCGATTTGTACATGTTCCGAGATGTTCGTGACCTGATGTTCCACTGTAACTAAATTTTGTTTAAGATTTAAAATTTTTTTAAAATATAAAACAACTGTGTTAAAAAGTTCTTTTTTTTAAACCTTAGGCAAAGAGGATTTTATTAAGAAGAGGGACAAATCTGACAAGAGATTTATTGCTATGTCTGTACCAGCATGGGTTACTCCTAGTGGTTGTCCTGGCCTGTCACTATCTGGGTGCTGTTTCCTTGTTCTCACTGTGTTTGCATGGGTTTTCTCCAAATATTATAGCTTTCTTTCAACACCCCATAATTGTCTGAGTTACAGTGCATTAATTGACACATCAAAACTTTCCCTTCTTGAATGAGTGCCTGTGCAAGTCTAGTGATTAACTGGCATCCTATCTGGAATTGGGTGCACCCAGTGTTGCTGGAATAAGCTGTGTTCTCAACCCTGAACTAGATTAAGCAGGCTTGATAAATGATGATTGGTTTATCTGTCTCAAAATCCAGCACCCAGAACTTCACTAATAAGAGAAAAGAATGCCTAAAGGACACCCACCCCACCTTTAGATTTCATAAGAGTGTAGTTGAATCTTTATAATTTTTAGATATTGAGTGGAAAGTACTCTCAGAACAGTGCTTTTAAATCTGTGCCTTACTTGGATTGATCAGATTTTAAACTGCAATATATTAACCCCTCCAAAATCAAAAAGTCTAGAATGTTCCCAGAAGTAAACCTAATCTGAGGAGTGCCTGCCTTGTTCATATGCTTTGGGTGTGTCGCAACTCAAATAACAAAGTAAAATTGTTTATTCTGTTATTTTCCCCCTTAAATTAATAATTGGTCATCATTAGTAAAATTTGAAAATATTAAGAAACAATTTTCTTTATGCATGCTAATCCATTATTTTAGAATATTTTTGCAAAGGTACTGAAAAACAAAATTATCAAGAAGCTTTTCAAATTGAAGGGCAATTTGCCAATAGGTGCAAGAGCATAAGTGTAATAGTAGAAGTTATCATGAGAACATTTCTAATGTTTTGTTTCTTTTAACAAACACAGGACTTAAAACATATTCATTTCTCATTTTACTTTACTCCCATTGAGTAGTACAGTTTTAAAAATTGTTTAATTACTCAGACATTTTTATGCATTTCTTCACAATTAGCTGGTCTAAGGGTTAAAGTTCAATTAATTCAGTGCCCTATTTTGAGCCTGATGTTGTGTGCCATTGTCAGTCTCATGTTTGGCATTCCATAATGCTTCTTGACCATAAGTCTGTTTCATGTATTTTACTAAAAGTTTCTTGTATTGCCTTATTCTTCTTTCACTTATTATGTGCACATTTATTTAAAATAATTCATACGTTTGTAAAATCAACATAAAAAATAACATTTTTATCCCTGTCTCATTAAAGCTATTATCTTCAACCGTAAACTGCTGAAATTATACTAATCGCTAGAATCTTGGGGATAATCTATGCATAGAAATGATATGGATGACAGTAGTAATTATATTTAGTGAGTTTGTTATAAAATATAATTATATATATCTACTTTATATATATAATATTCTAAGCCCAAAATTGCAATGATTTTATGTAACATTTTTATGTAATGTTTTTTGTCACGCTTTAAAATCTGGCTTATTTTAAAACCTACATATATACAGTATGTTTGGTATCATTCTTTTCAGAATTTATCGAACTTTAATGTGATGTTAGAATTTCAGATTCTTATTTCGTTTTCAAATTATAAACTAAAAAATATCAAGAACTCACGTTGCGCGACATGAGACTTTGTGCCAAGAGATTTAACCGGAAATAAAAGACAAAGAGTAGGACAGCTACTGTAAAGGCTTTTAAATGTTCGAAGCGCTGTGTGAGATGCAGATCACACAGCACGGCAGCAGCAGCAAGCCAGCAGCTGATCGAGCAAAGAGGAGGTCAATGGTATTTGTTTCCCGTTGTATCATTGTTTAAGAGGGGGTTTCAGAGGAGCGACCGTGTCTCCGTGGGGTGTATTCAGCCCCCCTCTTCACAATGCAAGCGGCAGAGACGTGAAGTGGCTGGCATGTAGCGCAGGCCTGGGGGGTTGGTGAGCGAAGCAGGCAGGGGGCGAACCCCCTAGTATTTATATAAATTATATTTAGTGACTGTGCTTTTTGCTCATGCTCTGCATTGCCTTTAAAGTTATTTTCAAGAGAAAAATCATCCATTTCATCTAAACATTTATGATTTAGACATTTTCCTAATTATATGAAACATGGTCATACTCCAATATTCAGTAACTATTATAACTTTTATATTAGTGTCATCCTTCCAGATAACAAGTGTTAAGTTGTGCATATGGCAATTTTACAATACATCTGAGTAACTGTTCTGGAGCTTAGTAGGATGTAAAGAGCTACTGTTTCTTCATTTTTAATTGTGGAAGTTTCCAAAAAATCTGGAATTCAGATCTAACAAGAGGATCACCAGTACTTGTGCTAGAACATCATTGTCAATGTGGTGTCTATAGATCCAAAAATGAATAATAAAGTTATAATGTATTTTATTAATTATCAGTACTACTAAACTATTATATAGTTAATATTACTGGATTTGTAATGATCTGAGTAGCAGATTTCATGTTTGGCATATCTATCCATTCATCCTTTTTCTAATCCAATTTCTGTTGACAGAAGGCTAAAGCTTTTCCCACAATCCATCAGCCACTGATCCACACAGGACCAAAAAATGTCACCAATTAAACTAACTTGCATGTGTTGGGTATGTAGAAGGAAACTGGAATATCTAGAAACAAGCCTGCACAGAGCTGGAGAGAACTCTGACATACTGAGTAATTACAGTGAGCTTACACCCTTTAATGTACTGTCAAAGTTTTACTTTCAGCTTGAGACTAAATGTTTTCTTGGAGGACATTTGTGAATTGCTATAAAGTGGAACAAGTATGTAGATTTTGTTTTAAGGGTGGCAGAGTGGTAGTGTTGCTGTCTTGCAGTAAGGAGACCAGAGGCCACATCCCAGGACCTTCCTCTGTGGAGTTTGCAAGTTCTCCCTGTGTCAGTGTGGGTTTCCTCTAACAGTCTAAAGACATGCAGGTTAGGTGGTCTGATGATTCTAAATTGGTCCTGGTTGTGTGGGTGTGCTTGACTTGACTTGTGATGAACAGGTGCCATGTACAAGGGCTTCTGCAAACCGGCTCAGGATGAATAATAATAATAATAATAATAATACATTTTATTCATATAGCACCCTTGGGTTAGAAAATGGATTGGTGGATGGATTTATTATTCATAAAGCGTTATTGAGACTCATTTGTTTTTGAGGATTGATATTTGTTATTCTATAGGTCTTTCATTGTTCATAGCTAGCCCTCTTTACACTGTTTCACCAGATGAACGATTCTCTTATAGCTGTATTTTATCGATTGGGGACCAGCCCAGTCCCATTCAATTTTACTAAGTTAGAATGTCTGCCATTTTTAGTGTCATGTGCCTAAAAGTGGCTTTATCTGGTGTTAAAGTTACCTGGATTTATATTCAAATAAAGTGCACACCCTACTGTGCTGTCGCGTTTTTTCATGCATTGTTTTGAAGAACAGAGAAATCCCAAATGGGCTTTGGTGGAACTTCTGATATGCTAGGCTGTTTTTTTTCTCTTTTACTTCAGCCTCTAAGCCTTTCTTCCAGACTAGACTCAGAAGATCTGTAAGGAATTAACATTCGACTTTATGCCTAACTACTGTATATACCTATATATACTATATACAACTTATAGGACATGGCTTGACAAATGATAAAATAAAACCTCAGGAAAGACGAGAAGAAAGATTCCTGCCTACCTGACAGTGACACTTTTATACCCAGAGGAAATCTCATTGCAATGGTAAATAAATTTTAAAAAAAAATGAAAGAAAACTGTTTGAAAAATATCATATATATGTATATTCAACACCTATTTTACACCTTTTTAAGTATACTTTCAAGACATCTGGAGAGAAGGAAAAAATGGAGAGTATGGCCTTCCTTCCTTATTTGTACTATAGTTGTCCTGTTTGTATGATATATGGTTGTACAACTGTTCTAAAAAAATGTATTTAAAAGGACATTAAAAGAAAAGAAATATGATTCTTGAAAACTGCAAAGAATGTCAGCAATCTTAATTTCTGCACCCCATCTTGTCATTTGTTTAAATAAACATTAGGTATCAAAGGCCAGCAAGTATGGGAAAATGTGATAGTACAAACTGCAGGGCTAGATATCTATAATCAGATAAGATAAATTAGCTTGATCTATCCTGACAGCATTTGTCTGACAATTTAACAACCTTCAAGTGATATGATGACTAAAAATATAGCAATTAACTCAAGGTTAACTGTATTATTAATATTCATATACTGTGAATAAACTATGTTACAAGGAAAAAATCTAAGGTTTAACATAAAAAAATTACTAAGTTTTTGTTATAGTGTTAGATGATTCAATAATATGTTATTTTTATAAGATGATTTGTTGTCTATCTTCTTGAAACTTGATATATTATAAAATTCTGTTATTAACAGCACAGTAAAAAAGCCAAGTGCTACAACCTTTTTTTGCAGAAAAGGAACATCATCTTGCCATTGTTTAATTACTCGTGTTTAATGGGAACTCCAAATATAACTGGAAAGACTCTGAAAAGAAGCTGCAAAGAAGGAAAGAGAAATAAAATTTAGATGCAAAACAGTAATTGTCAAATATTAAAGTTGTTTGTCCAGTGTTCACTTCAACTGGATAGTCCAAATAAGATTTCACATTAGCCATGTAACTGGTAATAGTAAAGCTATATTATCATTTTTAAGGACAGTGAAACTAACAAGTGATTCATGTGCAAGTTTCAGTTTCTAACAAGTTAATCTACTGTTGCTTGTTCCTACTGATTAGATTTAGTTACCAAAAGTAAATGTTATGTCTTCCTGAAAAAGTTACAACATTAATATTCTAATTTCAGTCAGTTATGCTATTGACTTCTGAATCTTTAAGAGACTTGTGGATTGCGGAGAACATTTTAATAGCATTACTCAACAGGTGTACTTTTATTTTTACTTTACACAATATCAGTAATGAAAAAATATTTCCACATCACAGGCAGTGCAAGATTGTGATTTTGTGTTTTCTTAGGGAAACTTTAATTCTTTCATATTTCTGTTCATGTAGTATTTTATTACCCTGACATATTTTAATAATTATTGTGGTTTAAATGCATAAAAAATTACCTTGTTAAACATCAATTCCAAATCCATACATCCTTGCCTTTTTGTACATAAAGCAATGTAATTTTCTAACCCACTTAGTCCTTATGCCATAGAGGATGCTGGATTATTTTTCAGCTAGCACAGGGAGGAACAAACCCTAGGCAGGTTGCTAGTCCATCGCAGGGTGAACACACATACACAGACACGCACACACACACATAACTCACACTAGGGCCAATTTAGTGTCACCAATCCATTTAACTTGCATGTCTATGGACTGTGTGAGGAAACCCACACAGACATAGGGAAAACATGCAAACTCCATGCAAGGAGGACCCAGGATGTGAATCCTTTCTACAAGGCAGCAGTGCTACTAACTGCATCACCCTGCATAAAGTGCCAGTAATAAATGTAAATTTGATATTGGGTGACACAGGTAACCTTAAAAGCTACTGAGAGTAAAGTGGACAGAATGGCAGGGAGCTGTTTTGAGGAGATGCCAGTAAAGAATGGCTGCAATGACAAGTCACTAATATGAGACGGCCATGGACTGCTCAGCTATGGTCCTAAAGGACAGTAAAATAAAATTCAAATTACATTTTTTGTTTTATAGTACCTTATAGTGGGAAGCTTGCTGTTCTTATTACAAGGTCTCTGCATTTACCTAGAAATAGAGCTGGACAGAGATGCCCAAATACATCAGTTACTGGGAGCATGTTTGTGTTTGAATAATGTACTTGAAAAGCAGCTCCAACAGACAGAGGTACAGATGAGGCATTGGTTTGGCTGGAAGAAACCAGCTATGATGTTTTAGACATCGTGAAAGAAACTGTGAGCCCTCCAATATGAACCACAAAGTATGTTAGGATCTTCACTCACTTCTAGGCAGCCAGGTCCACACTGCTACCTGCAGGCTTCAGTCTACTCAGGCCCAAAATGGAGACCAGGCTTTAAAGTTCCAAATATAATTAAAATTAACCAAAATATCTTACAACAGAGATAAAACCATAGAACAATGGGTTGTAGAGACTATGCAAACAGGAATTTTTCTAATATGAAAATACTTCAAACATAGCATAAATGACAAGAAAAAAGGAAAATCAACATAAGTGAGGGGAATAAACTCAGGCTGTAACATAACACTATGGGAAGATTATTGAAGCAGCTGAATTTATGAATGTAAGGCATCAGTCAATGTCAACTCTAATGCTGAATCTTGGAAAAGGCTTTCTCCATTGTTCCTGGACTTGCAAAAACGATTAGCTGTTGTAGAAGCAGAAGTTTGTGTGACCATGAAATAACATTTTGCACAGACTGAGGAAATGAGGCACAAATGGACTGCAGTGGTATGATGCTCGACTGCTCCAAGAGACTGAATTCAACTTTGGGCCTGGGCAGTTTGCGTGAACTTCATATGTGCTTTTCATGAATGCTTGGGTTCTTCATCTAGTATTTCATTTTGTCTCCCACATCTCAAACACATTAATTCAAAAAAAGAGCAAACAGACTTCACCATATAGAAATCAGGGTTCAAACTTAGTCTTGCAGAGTGCTGACTTAACAGTGCTATCCTTTGAACCATAATGCTGCTGTTTTATACAAATTTCAGTTTCTCTTTTTATTTTGCATACTACTTAATTCTTTTGAATGGGAGTAATAGCACAAATCTACCAAAAGAAGAAGAAGACACCTTTCCTTCCATTTATTTTTTTGTTGAACCATCTGAGATGTTTATCTTGCAAATTTTGTTAAAAATACAGTTATCAAATTTTATTCTCATTGGCAGTCTTACCTAATGAAAATGTTTACCCACCTAACCTGCATAATGTTTTTCTTCAACCCTAATCCTAAACCTACCCCTAACCCTAATACTAGATGTCATGAAACTAAGTAAAATTACAAAATTAAATAGTTATATTTTCACAACAAAAATAGAAATAACCTGTTTTACAAAAATTCAGTTTTGCAAATTGTTATATGACTTACATAATTGAACATTCAAATTCAGAATTCAGACTTTTATTACAAGTTGAAAAAAAATTGGAATCCTTTTGGTGATGACCTTGGTATGCTGTATTTCTTGCATTGCTGGCTGGATGTCAAGGCAATTCTCCACCTGTTTAAATTGTTAGTTTAATTAGAGTAAAAGTGCTGACAGTGTCACGCTTATCTCCTCATTCTTCAGATGAGTTGTGATTCATGTTGTTGTTGTTTCCAGCTCATAACCTAAAAAGGTTAGCCAAGGCATATTATGTAATATAAAAATTTCTATTCTGATTAAACATTTTTTTCTAATGCAACAGGAGATTTTGTAGCCACAGATGAAATAACAAAAAGCTCATAGGGCATTGGAAAGAAACATAAACATAACATACTGTTTTAAAAGCCCCACAGGTGAGCTTTTCACCCATGTACAAATCCCACAGAAACAAAACAAAGAATACAATTAAGAACAGAGTTGGATCAGATTAAAATTTTAAAAAATGACAAAATGACAGCTACTGGTCTATATTTTTAAATTATATTTATATTAGCCTAGAATAACAAAAACATTTATTTCTATAGCACATTTTTATATACAGAATGTAGCTCATAGTGCTTTACAAGATGTCAAAGAAATAACTACAAGAAAAGAAAAACAAGTTCAATTAAGCAAGAATAATAATAAATAACTAATAAAAATAAATTAGTACTAGCTTAAATAACATAGATATACAATTAGTAGAAAAGCAGAATCCTTATAAAAAATATTAAATTCTAAGTCTCTAAAGATGAGTGCAATGATAAGGTCAGATGGCTAGGAGGACAGAAAAAAAAATCCAGTTAATCCAGTTAAAAACTAAACCTGCAGGCTTCCAAGGCTTAAAAGACCACTCAGCCTCCAGTGAACATTCTACCTAACATAAATGTTCTTAAATCATTCCTTATTGTTTCCAGACTTTATCCCAGAGGATTCAACACAGAGGGTCTTGTAGAAAGCTGTGGCACCCACCTTTGTACAGACATCATGGTGGCTGTATGATGTTTCAATCAGCTAGTGGTGGTGCCACAAAATGCCACTACACAGAAACCAGAAAAGAAAGCAAAAAAAAGTAGAAATTAGTGATTGCAAATCCCTAAAAAATATGATAATTCTGTGTATGTATAGTCACATGGGAGTAAAACTAAAATATATCTAATGAAAAAGCCAAATTAAAAAAGTGCTTTTTAGCAGTATTTTTTAAAATACTCCACAGTGTTAGCCTGGTGTATCACTATTGGTAAAGTATTCCAGATTTGTGGTGCATAACAGCAAAAGTTCGCCTGGAATAGTAAGCAGACCACTATTAGGACATCTAAGGTTACAACTTGGAATGCAGGGGGACAGGCACTAAAAAACATAGAAAAATTAGATTATTTATTTATTTATTAGATTTATTTATTTATTTAAGATTTAAAGCTTCATATACCATTAGCAGTATTTAAAGCTAATTCTAAAGGACACAGGTAACCAATGTAACCAATGTAATAATGCTAAAGCTGGGGAGATGTGCTCAGAATTTCTTTTTCCAGTTAAGATTCTTGCTGCTGCATTCTGAACTAATTGCAGCCAATTGATATTGTTCTTAGGTAGACCAGGAGTTAGAGTAATCTAGTCGATCAAATTCAAAAGCATGAATTAATTGCTCAGCATCTTGCAGTGTTAACTTTTGTTAAGTTCCCTAAGTAAAAAAATGCAGTCCTAGTGTGTACCTTATTTTAATATTATTTATTCTGCAAGTTATGTGCCTTGTGCACTTTAGCTGGGGAACCAATTCTAGTGCTACTTAAGAAAAAACAGCACATGAATAAGCTGCTTCAGCATTAAGGCTATACTCCTGTCGTTTGGTTTGTGCTGTAAGTGCCCACAAGGAAAGATGGGCATCCTGGCTGGGAGGGAGGATAATTTCTTGCTCTTACGGGAAGCCAGAATGGATGGACAGATGAGCTTGCCAGAAGGAAATTACTTTATGTCAGGCTTAAGTAAAATAATTGATGGACCAGAGGAAGTTGGGAGCAGTTCCATACCCTATACAGCAAGTGGCAGTGGTCCTTTTCTGGCATCCCAGTTTGGACACCCACAGGTGTGCTTGGGTGTTGGAGTCTGGAAGGGCAACCCTGTTTTGGTCCTAGGGTGCTGGTAGAGGGCACTCACGGGGGACCTCCCTGATTTTCATGTGGACCAGAAGTGCTTCCAAGGACACCAGGACCATTTCCACATCCTCGTGAAAAGGCATATGCATTTAAAAGCATTAATGAAAAATAAAAAACAATTTCTTTCAACCAGTAATTGTTTTGGATAATTTCCTGGTTTTGAACCCTGTGCTTGTGTTAAAGTACTGCTTATGGTTATTGGATTTTTTTTTTTCTTTTATGTTTGCCTCAAACCAAGGGCAGTTTTCAAGACAAGCTTGATAATGTAATATAATACAAAAATGAAAGGAACAGTCAATTATTATGTACTTGCAGTGAGCAAAAGTATATATTGTGATAAAGGAAGATAGCCAATGTCACACATGTGCACATAGGAGGAAGCTGAATGGACCAAATGAAGGTAATTCTGCGCCAAGCCAGGGGGTGGCAGGGTGCATTAAACCTTCCTCTGTTATTTCTGCAGACCAAATACAGGAAATTACGCCTGATACAGCCCTAACAGCACCACTTCTGGCCGTAAGGATGATGTCACTTCCAGTTTTGGCCCAAGAACATTATTTCCAGTTCTGGCCCCAAGAACATCACTTCCATTTCCGGCCCCAAGGATGATGTCACTTCCGGTTCCATTATCAAGAACACCACTTCTGGATCTTAATGACATTGCTTCCGGTTCCCTGCCTTAAAAGACCAGTTAAAATCCATGTACCTTAGTTCAGCCAGGAACTCCGACCTATGCACCTCAGTGCCAATTTTCAAACCCTTTTGCAGCCAGGGACAATATATGGGTGGCTGCCCTAAACCTCTTGGTGTGTGTCGAGGCTGGTTCTTTCACACCAGTTACTTAAGGATAGATAGATAGATAGATAGATAGATAGATAGATAGATAGATAGATAGATAGATAGATAGATAGATAGATAGATAGATAGATAGATAGATAGATAGATAGATAGATAGATAGATAGATAGATAGATAGATAGATAGATAGATAGATAGATAGATAGATAGATAGATAGATAGATAGATAGATAGATAGATAGATATCAAATGAGAATTTTAATTACACTTAACTGCTGAAATGAAAAATGCAGTAAAGTTTGAAGGTCATCTTCTTAAAATTGTAAAGATAAGATTAAAAAAAGACCAATTTATTGATTACATTCTTGACTAAACCAGTCAGTCAGTCAGGCATTTTCCAACTCGCTATATCCTAACACAGGGTCACGGGGGTGACTGGGGCCAATCCCAGCCAGCACAGGGCGCAAGGCAGGAACAAATCCTGGGCAGGGTGCCAGCCCACCGCAGTTGACTAAATCATTTATCTGTTATTAAAAACAGCAGTGGCCTCAGCACTGATTCCTAAGGGACATAACTTTTAAAATCACATGATTCTAGACACACAGTGTCCTGAATGCCCACTTAATTTTATTATTAACCTGCCTCATGGCACCTTATGAAAAATGTTCTCAAAAACAAGAAAAATAATATCATATGCAACTCTCTTATTGTATGCTTTTGATGCTTCCTCATAAAACTCCAGCATATTAGTAAAAAATAATCTCCCCTGTCTGAACCCGTGTTGACTAGTTGCCGATACACCTATTTTTGACATATGATGCTTGATTTTACCTGAAATAATTGCTTCCATACCCATGAGGCATGTCAGGCTTATTGGCCTAAAGTTGCTTGTATGAGCCCAATCACCCCTTTTATATAATGAGATATATAGCTTTTAGTCTCTAGGACTTTCCCCATTGTGCAGAGATTTTCAAAAAGTACATATCAGGTGTTTATATAAGAACTTCCTAACTTCCTTATAAGCCTGAAAGATAAATGTTACCTCATCCTAGTGAATTATTACATTTTAACTTATTAAAACTAATGCAAACACTGCAATTTTAGCATGAGTGTAAGCCTGATTTTCAGTCGCTGACTTATTTTCTGAGTCGGCCTGAATTTCATCTTTATCTTTTCATGCATTGTCTAAGAGGGGTTACAATGCCCAATTGCATCTTATGATTAGGCTGTCATACAATATGAAGAATTTCTGTCAACTTTAGTGTTCTGTCTCATAGTGTGAGCAGTTCCACAACTTGATTTTCTGATGGCACTATAAAATTAAATTGTGCATCAATCACAGTATATGTCACATTGGGTATTGCCTTTGTCATACACATTCTCAAATTTTTAATTTCAAAAATGTAAATATCATATGCAAACTCAATTCCAAAAAAGTTGAGACACTACGTAAAATATAAATAAAAACAATGCGATGATTTGCAAATGTCATATACCCATGTTTTATTCACAATAGAACGTAGAAAACATATCAAATGTTTAAACTGAGAAAATGTACAATTTTAAGAAAAGAATAAGGTCATTTTGAATTTGATGGCAGCAACATGTCTCAAAAAAAGTTGGGATAGGGCCATGTTTACCACTGTGTAGCATTCCCTCTTCTTTTAACAACAGTCTGTAAACATCTGGGAACTGAAGAGACCAGATGCTGGACTTTTTAGAAAGGAATGATGTCCAATTCTTGTCTGATACAGGATTCTAACTGCTCAACAGTCCTGAGTCTTCTTTGTTATATTTTTGGTTTCATGATGCACAATTGCTGAAAGGTCTGGACTGCAGGCAGGCCAGTTCAGCAACCAGATTCTTCTACTATGAACCCATGCCGTTGTAATAGATGTAGTATACAGTTTAGCATTGTCTTGCTGAGATATGCAAGGCCTTCCCTGAAAAAGAGGTTGTCTGGATGGGAGCAGATGTTGCTCTAAAACTTTAATACAGCCGTGGCCAAAAGTTTTGAGAATTACACAAATACTAATTTTCGCCAAATTTGATGCTTCAGTGTTTTTGAATCTTTTTGTCAGATATTTCTATGGTATACTGAAGTATAATTACAAGCATTTTATAAGTTCCAAAGGCTTTTATTGACAAATACATTAAGTTTAACCAAAGAGTCAATACATGCAATCTTGGCCCTTCTTTTCCAAGACCTCTGCAATTCGCCCTGGCATGCTGTCAATCAACTTCTGGGCCGCATTCTGACTGATGGCAGCCCATTCTTGCATAATCAATGCTTGGAGTTTGTCAGAATTTGTGGGTTTTTGTTTGTCCACCTACCTCTTGAGGATTGAGCACAAGTTGTCAATTGGATTAAGGTATGAGGATTTTCCTGGCCATGGACCCAAAATTTCTATGTTTTGTTCCCCAACCCACTTAATTATCACTTTTGCCTTATGGCACGGTGCTCCATTATGCTGGAAAAGTCATTGTTCATCACCAAACTGTTCTTGGATCGTTGGGAGAAGATGTGGAATACAGTACACCTGATTTACTTAAAGTACATGCACAAGTATAGATAGTACACTGCTTGAGCAGCAGCAGCATCCTCAACCGTGAGTGTTGTGCATATTCCCGGCCTAAGAAACCGATTGAGTATATCTGCACTTAACAACTTTTTTTTCTGTGAGTTAAATATTGGCTACCTATTGTCACTTCTCATGTAATTGGCTGACAGGTCAATAATATCAGAGCCAAGCTTCATCTCTGTTGTGCCCGCTGTGCTGGAAATCGTTAACTGACTGATAATGTTTTATATTCAGTTTTCGTATTGTGAGGCTATACATACTGTAAATAAACATAACATGTTTTTGCCAACATAAAAAGGCAACTTGCAAAAGTCTCAGGTTTTTCTAATGTAATTGAGGCAATTTACTGCATTCATATTGTAATAATGGCATCTAGCAAAAATGAAGGTGCTTTTGTTAACAATAAGCAGTGACATTACATTTTCAGACAAGTCTTATGTGATACTAAGATGAAACTGAAAAATGATGTTACTCAGTGGCTTGAGTCTAATTTATTTTGAGGCAAAGCAGCATTGGCAGAGGACCTTTTGATGGTGCTATACAGGATGATTGGCTTCTTGACAAGGTAACTCCCTAAACTCACTCACTGTTTTACTTGGCCTATAATATACAATCATGTGATTACATGTGCCATGTGATAATGGCTTCCCAATCAGATGCTGGCACCTTATGTGGTTCTTTGACCCCTATTGTCCAAATCAGAGGCACTACAACTATGTGCATGCCCTTGACATGCTCGGTTGTGGAGTGCAAAATTGGACTACTCAAATGCAGGTGGCGGTATCTGCATACGTCAAGTGGAAGGCTGCTCTATCAGTCAATGAAGCTCTGCAGCATTGTGATAGCATATGTAGGTAGGTTAATATGAGGTTAATTAAAATGAGCCATATATGGGTGTTTCAGGCTGGTAACAGGGTGGGGTTTATGTATGCACCTTTACAAGATGATTGTGATTTATAATGGGTAAATTCGAATATACCAACTTTTATGAATCAGATTTTATTGTCATTTCCATTTTTTTTTTTGGCCCATGCAAAGTTTTATGCTCAAATCCACACACAGTTTCATAAATAAGACTCCAGGACTTCACTGAGTCTGACCTCAAATTAGGTCTTACTCCAGGCAACCTGACCCCAAATTCAAAAGGCAAGCTTCAAAACCTGCGCAGTCACAAAATGGGACACAGGCTTTCACAGTTCAAAAGGCACAAAATGTCCTTCAAAGAAGAAGTAAAAAAGGATGTATCTAAAAAGTAACCAAAAGCTAATAAGTCAAATATGCAATCCAGTATTGAGAATCCAAAAACAAAGTGAAAATCCACAATAAATCAGAAAATCCACAAGCAGTACTTACAAAGTTGAAATGCACTCCACACAGTCAATGACACTCTGCTAGAACCATCTCCTCAACCTCAAAATAATGGCTGAGGGCAGACCCAAAGTAATGATATCATGGTGGCTTCACCTCTTTGAGATCAATCCACAAAACACAAGTAATAAAGGCAACACATAAATAAGCAATAATAAAACCGAAACAATATGTACGGAAAACAACATTAACAAAACTGCATAAAAACAAAAAAACACATGAATTTTTTTTTTAAATCACATAAAGAACAAATGAAGAAGAAAATGAACACACGCCAGGGAACAACCCTGGCTGTAGATTAACAGTAAGTATCAAGATCGGCAGAATCTTCAAACCTGATTTATTTCCAACAATACAGAACTATTGTAATAGTACCTTTGAACTGGAATTTAAATGTTGAAAGAAAGTCACCTATTAACAACATAACTATTTTTTGATTCCTGCAAAGCATAGTGAAATTCAATCAAAATGTGTATCTAGGACAAAATTCAAAATGGGTATGATGTCAGACGTACCCCACACTCAGATCATGGAGGTATTCTAAGCAATATTTGGCTGAATGCAAGAACTTACAGTACAACAGCAGACATACTGCAAATACTAGTCATATTAATAACTAACATAATAGTAAAGCTATATTGCTCACATAATATGTCAGCATCTGATACATGCTGGGAAAGTATTCTGTACTTGGTGTAATATTTAAGTGAGCCATCTAATTTCATGTAATGTATTTCTGTGTCTAAGAGCAAGATCTATAACCTGCAGATACAGTAAGTGACATGATGAGGCTTTAGCTACACTGATAGGTTCCAAGTTCATGCAGCTGTCAAACATTCATTCAGAAGAGGTCTCTCTTGTGCAAAATCAAGTAAAAAAAGGTCTGAATATCAGTTATCAGGTTCATCTCTTTCATTTGTTTATATCCCTCCTATAAGACTTCATAATTTATTATTTTTTTACTATTCTTGTCTGTTATTCAATTCTAGTAAAACAGTGAGAATATAATGTAAATACGATTAACTTATGTATACCACTGTATGTAATTCATACGTTTACGCTGGAAAAAGTATAGTTTTTTTATGTAATTAGCAGGTCTGTGTGTTCGCTCACCACTCAAATTATGTGCCATATCTCCTGCAGTTTGGCAAACTGGTAACTTTTATGACTGCAATAGGCTCAGTTTTGGCTCATTAGGTGATGGTATTGCGGTTATTTATTAACATATGAAAACATGTTAATGTTTTTATTGCAGTAAGGTACTGTGACTTGTTTGTTTTTCATCCTCTAAGAAAGCATCTTGTCAGGTAAGTTGGGATAAGACAAAGAATGTTTTAATTATATGGCTTTATTATAGATTGATAAATATCAATAAACCTTTATATTTCATGGATGTTTTTATATCTACTGTGTAATAAAAAAATTATATATATAAGTACCTGCCAATAGTGGTATTTCATCATGAAAAGGCCTTTGGAAACATCTTTCATCAAAAATAAACCCCTTTTCAAATGCACAGGTTCGTTTTAATGTGGACCCATAATATAATGTTTAATTATTTGCTGCTACTTTACATTACTTATTCATACACATGATCATCTTTAAGAATATACAGTTTACAGTTGCAATGCAATTGTACCTACAACTACAGTACACTACCCTCTCTCAGCAGCTCCTTCAGACTTCACGCAAGTGCTATATAAATAAAATGTATTATTATTATTAGTATTACTATGACTGTCTCTGTATCTTTGTCTCTTGAGATTGTCCTCCTGCACCCCTGATTTACATAGTTTTGATGATTAAAACAGGTAGGCAATGTGTTGAGAGGGTGAAGCCATAGAACTGTCAACATGTTAACAATTTGAAATACCTGAAATCTGTTGTTATTGAGAAGAATAATATCTACAAAGAGATCAAAGGCCAGGTACAAACACATTCTACATCTATTTAAAAAAACTGACTTTGGTCCTCAAGTACCTTCACATTTGTTATTTTTAAGACCATAATAAGCTCTATATAGAGCAGAAAGCTAGTCTCTCGGTGCCAGCCACAGCAACTTTCTTGACCATAATATTGAGCAAAATATAAAGCTCCATCTGCAAAAATGGTCAGTGAAGTACAAGCAAGTACAAAGAACCTGAGAATATTTTTCAGCAGCCACACCTCATCAAACAAATTGAGAAGACTGAAATGGCTAAGGTATACAGAACAAACAGCCTTGTAGTAAAGATGTTGAACTATAAAGTCAGACAAACAGAAGAAAGCTAAAGAAAAGAGGACTTGATGATGCTGAAGCAGTGTATCACAAGCTTAGTTTGCACAGACACAAATAACCACTTTAGAGATGCCTTGTAAGTATCATTAAGGCCAAATAAAGGTTTTTTTAAAGTTTTGGACTTCTTTATGTTCACTAGAAATAGTGACTAGAGTAATAGTATTGCAGCCTTGGCAGATGATCCAATGACCCCTTGATACATACCAGCTCTAAACAGAGTATCTTCTCAAGAAACAACTTCTGATATAAAAATGTGAATTTTGTGCATCATATTAAAATGCATTTCTAAACCTGCCAAATTCAGACACTTTTCATCTGGGCTGGAGCCTGTCTTATCCACACCAGTCCATCAAAGCACACACATGTGCATGAACCTATAGTTATACTGGCCAATCTACATTGACAAAAGGAAGAAATATAAACATCACATAGATAGTGAATGGGCAGGGATTCATACTCAGGATTTGCAGCTTGTAAGTACCAAACAGGATTAGTTAGCATCCCGTCTGGGGTGAGTATGAGACGCTTACCTGGATGGAAGGACAAGATTTGAGAACAGTGGGGGAAAGCTCCTAAAATTTTCTTCCCCTGTCCACTAGATGGCAACATCCCTGGCCCACAGTAGCCATGTGTGACCAAGAGGGGCATGATGGGAATTGTAGTGCTGAAAGTCAGCCCTGCTGGGTCCCATACAAGTTGTAGGGGAGGTTGTAGGGATTAGTGATCCCTACATTTCAGGACTTCTGCCAGACACAGAAGTGCTTCCTAAGGCCACCTCCAGTGAGTCAGAACTGGGGGGAAGGAAGACAAACACTACCTGGAGGAAGCTGGATGGATGGAGAGGAGAAAGAAAAAGACTGTACTATGTATTTGTGCTTGTGTGACCAAGAAGAAACCTGTTGTGAGATATTTTATAATAAACACCTCTGTTTTTGAACCCATAACTGTTTGTGTGTTAGTTATTTCTGGGGTTTGGGTCTTAGTGCCATTCCCTATGTGTCACAAGCTGTACGTTAAGAGAGCTTATCATTGTGTCACAAGCACAATATTATTACATCATTACACATAAGTTTCTGTAATTTCTAAAGGGATTTTAATAAGGTGTGCTTCTGTATTTTGATGCCATTTGATACATCATAAAATTACTAATTCTCCCAAAATTATTTTGAAAATCAGATCCATATAAAATGGAAACTGCTGATAATCTGCCATTATGCATTGCTGAATTTCTTGTGTTTTACCCATAAGTAGGAATGTCAAAAGCATCATTAAAATTATGTTCACACAAACTCTCTTTTAATTTTATCTTATGAAGCTGGAAACTGAAATAATATCAAGAATCAAGTCAACTCAAATTTCTTGTTTCAAGGTCAATAGTCTAACAGAATGAAAATGTATTTTTTATGCAATCTATATTACTAAACCACCGTTTAATTTATGCACGGCAGATGCACCGAGGCGCATGCGTACTGCGCTGTGGCGCCCACCCCAGAGTCAAACACAGTGGCTTCCCAGAGTCAGTGGATAAAAACAATAAACGGAGGCTCCTACAACGCGCTTCACAAACACCAGAAGCAAAGAACTCACAGGCCGTGGCGCCCCACAGTCAAACGCAGCGGCTTCCCACCAAGGCGCATACGTACTGCGCCGTGGCGTACGCCCCAGAGTTAAACACAGCGGCTTCCCAGAGTCAGTAGGTGGCGCCCAAACAACACAACCTGTACACTACACTTGCTCTAATCCACTGTGCCAGTAATATAGATCACATAACGGTCACAGACTCAAACCCGGCGGCTTCTCAGACTCAGTGGCTGGCACACGAACACCACAACCTGTAAACTAAACTTGCTGTGCTCCACTCTGCCAGCAGTTGGTGTCAGTAAAGGCAACGGAATCACATCTCCACACAATGAGACCGCTTTAGTACAGATATGCTTATTTAATTAAATGACATTTCCCCAGACGCACCCACCCTGCGATACAAATGAAAGTATTGAGTAGTGTACCAAAAAAAAAACAGATTGCAGTTTTGACCTTAATTAAAATATTTAGTTGTTTTGAAAAGCTTTTAATTGTGATGCTTTCATTAATTTTAATGCTGACTGTTCAGCAAAAGGATAACAAGAAAAACAAATGAATATTCTATTTAAGGTCAAAATTTAGTTTTTAAATATTGGATTGTTTTTTTTCTTAGTCTGATCACATTTTCTATAAAACTGAAAGCCGTTTATAATTTTATCTTTATTTGTAAATAAAATCCATGCGCCTATCCTTCTCCACAAAAATCTCTGTCACTTTCTTGTAAAAGTCCTCCTTTAGTTTTAAAAATCTTAATCTTCCATTTTGGCAGTCAGTCGGAACAAAAAACAAAAATAAATGGACTGCTGCAGTGCACTTGACTTTCTGATATCGCTAACCTATTGGTGCGCAGAGCCTCTGCGTAGAAGAACAGCAGCAACAAGCGCCTGTTGGGCTCACATTCGCCCCCTTCAGTGTGGCATGGTACTGTCTGCCTCACCTTGTGCCTTTTCACTGCTGTTTTATGTCTGATCAGCAAGACTAAATGTGTCAAACACATTCATTAAAGATATTAGCCAGACTGTGGAAAGTCAGGGTGTATAATAAACGTGTCTGCAAACATGTCTCCAACTCTGCGACATACAGAGAAACAGCAACAGGCACGCACCAATTGCAGGCATCAAGCCAGTGTGTGAGGGAGAGCGAAATACGAGGTGAGGCTCATCGCTGCTGCACCTCACGTTTCTCCCCTGTATATGAACAGGAAATGCGCAAATTCAGCAATTTTGACTATAAAAATAATCAAAATTATTGGAATCATGCAGAAAACATATTTATAGCACAGACCAGTAGACACATTTATTTTATGTTCTCATTATTAGTTTTTTTACTTTTCATGATGAGAGCCTCACCTGCCTCACCTGCCTCCCCTGATCGCATGTCCCTGATGAATGTATTTAAGGAAACTCAATATAAACAAAACATTGCTAGTGTAAATATGTAATAGTGTGTTTGGCAAAGCAACTATCCCTGAAGTTAATATAATAAGAAAAACAAAGAGTTGTGATTGCTGATTACTGTGTTTCCTCGTTTAGTGAAATCAATGAAGAAATCAAAGTCTTCTACTTGTCAATAAAGTCTTATGATTATGAGAGGAAAAGTTTTACGTTATAAAAGATGTACTGTTATTTGTTATATAGAGACTAAAGATTATTCTTGCAGCTTTCTATGAATAAATGTTGAACTTTTCAAATACTGTAGAACATTAAAAAAAAGAAAAGATTAATGCGAAATACAAAACATTTTCTGATATAACTATTAGTAATTTGTGTTTGGTCAGGTTTATCTAGATTTACTCTGTCTGGCACCAAGACAGGACTCATATCTGTTTGTATTAGAATTAGTCACATGACTTTCAAATATCTGTCACATTGAATGAGTGACTTTAGACTATGTTACAATGTCAACTGTGCAATAAGGATGATTATGGATATGTCCGTCTTTTCAGTACTGAACAATATTCCATTATCAAGCTTAATATTTAAACATTGGTGCTCAAAGGTCAACTATTTGATGAACTACTCCTGTGTTGAGACTGGATACACTGCCTGCAAAGTATTGCTTACTGAGCTTGGTATAATTTCCTGTCTTAAGGCAAAATCATTTTATTGTTACTGAACTCCTACTATAGGTAATGTTATATAGCTACTGAAGTCCAGGAATTTTATTCACAGCCCTACAGTATCAGCAATTCAATTTCACTTCGACTGTTCTTGTTTGCAGAAACCAGTATGCAGGACACACCACATGCTGACTTTCCTGTCTACTTTTTTCTTCCATTATTGCATTACAGCAATATTTTGAGTAAACTTTATATGATATGAAAAAACATTGGTGAAAAAAATACGACACTCAGGGTTTACTTTGGTCTAAAGAGATGGCTGGTGTCAATCAGTCCTGACCTCCATGACAGCTTATGCTGGTCACTGTCAGTGCTTTGAGCTCTCTCTTTAATCCATAGAATATGCCCATGCAGCAAACATTTATACATACTTGTATAGTGCACCAATGGTAAAGTATCTTCATAAGACTGACAGTGAATCCCCACTCCTCACTTTGCGATTAGAGTCACAGATAAAATATGATATCCAAACTGGATGCAGGGTCACAGATAGACAGCCTTCATTTTAACTCTTTATCTGTGTTTACAAATCTTGATTGTGTCACACTGTCAAAACTGTCATCAATGCTATAGCATTTACATCTCCCATTTTCTCTTGCATTATTCTAAGGTACATATGTCAGGTTTAGTTTATCATACTGTAGGATAGAAAATGTGATTAAATGAGTTTTCAGAGTCACACTGCTGCCTCAATGACCCATTGTGATGGGTTCAAATCCCATTCCTGGTCTTTATCTGTGTTGAGGTTGCTTATGCTCTTCATGTCTGCATGGGTTTTTCTTCAAGTAGTCCTTTCTGATGTCCCCAAACACATGTGTGGCACTAAATGTTTCACTCAAATCGGCCCCAATGTTTTGGACTGTGGGAGTGCACATGTGTGTGCCCTGTGCTGGACTGGGAGCTTGTGCAAGATGTTTCCTGAACTGCAGCATGTATTTCTAGATTATTCTCCAGCTGACCCAGTTGCCTGAACTGGATTAATCTTGTTTAAGAATGTATGCATGAAAATCACAGGGTTGGTCCTTTTCATTCCATTTATCTCCTAGTGAGGTCGATATCAAATTCAGACCACACCTCTCCAAAGACAGAATTCAGAAGAGCTAAAAGAATAAATTACCTAGCCTGATCAGACTGTGGTATTCTATTTTATGTTGCTTTGATTGTCCTCTTGCTTTACCGTTTCTTTTGTCCATCCATGCATTTTGGGAAACTAATTCCTCCATTACCAGGTTACTCCAAGAACCATGAATAGTTCAAAAATCCTGGAAAGGAGGTCAATCAATTGATACTAGGAAATAAAAATGCACATTCATTTATATTAAGCACATTTAAAGTCAGTAACTAAATTAATATGAACTTTTTTTTATAAAAGTGTAGGCCCCAAGAGGCAAAGGCCTCTTTTTAAAAGAGCAGTTGTTGGTCCAAAACACATAACACCTTACCCTCAATTGTGTCTTTGGGTGTGCAGGAGAATAGCAACCTTCCAAGTAAAGACTCTAATGCTGTAGACACTAGGACAGCAGTTACTCAAGAAGCCTCTAAACCACTTCTGCTTGCCACTGCCATTTTTGTGGCATTAAGTAGATTTTGATTATGTCTCAATGGCACCTCACTGTCAGATTTCTTTTTGATATCTTTTAAATTTTGGTTTTTAATTTTGGGACAGATTATAATTTAGATTTTGTCTTAAAAGATTTGTTATTTCTGTAATAGTTTCACTTTAACTCAGATGATTCTTGTGAAACGCAATCAGGTTCTGCCCTTTACCTGTCATTAAGTTTAATGCTTTTGGTTTTCATCCAGGATTTCTTTTCATTAGACTTTGCATTTACTATTCAAATCTTACAGATTCCTTGGAATTTAATAGTTTTCATTATTGCTTTATTTCCCCCTAAATACCTCTCCTTACCCTAGCTCCTTATTTTTTTCTTTTTGGTTGATTTTCTTGTCTTTCATTTACCATTATTAAGTTAATTCCAGTTTGTTTCACTTAAAGTCTTGTTGTTTTTCAAATGGTTAATAAATAATCTTAAATTAAAAACTCAAAACAGTGGTGCTTGATTTTGGTGTGCTCTTTATGGCTTTGGCTTTAAATAAGTTTTGTTGCTGCATTTCATCAAGCTGGTTCAGAAAAGACGCAGGAAGGAATAAATTAATTTGATTAAATTTAACATGTAATTGCGGCACCTTTTAAATAGTTTTGTTATTATTACAGTATTATTATGTATATTGGGCAGATAACTTTACCAAAAATGATTCAAAATATCATGAATAAGAAAAAATGGTTGTATCTGGAACACAGGCAGAGTAAGACTGTGTTTTACAATTAACAGCAACATTCAATTAATTTTATCGTCATTATATTTTTTAGTACAATGCAGCAATGATATAGTACAGTACAGGAAACAAAGGCTTATTGCAGCAGACACAGATTATTAAAAGATACATTCGCAAAAACCAATAACAATAAACAACAATAAATAAGCAGTGGTGTCAAATTAATAAATAACTATCAGATACAGCTATAGAATGTACCGCACAGAACAAACATGATAAAAGTAAGAGGCAACAAACTGATTAGCTGTACAGATGCTTTCTTGGTGTTTGTTACATGCCGAGAAATGACATGGTATCCTATAATATTGTTTTCTGGATGGTAAACAGTTTATTTTTGCAGTGTGTGAGGTCTAAGAACATGGATTTTTTTTCAGGCATCTGCCTACATAAATGTCCTGTATGTGGGAGAGTGAAGTTCCCGTGAGTAACAGGCTGTTTATTTCCAACCACTGTTGAGCCTTGCAGAATTCCACAATGTATTTTCTACATCAGGCTTTGTAATTAGTCACTGGAAATGTATGATACAGAATTACAGGCTGTATACTTTACCCTCTGAAAAATGAAGCTACTGTTAAGCCCTATTAGCAAGACAGATAATATGAATTCTTAAGAACATTAAGCTCCATTATTACAGGCACAGATCTGCCTCTAAGTCTCCTGAAGTCAACTATCAGTTCATTTATTCGGCGAATGTTCAATTTGTTCAAGGGACAATTTTTTTTTTTTTTGTTATTTTGAGTTAGAAGCTTTGTTTCCTCCTTAAGGCATGCCTTATCATAGTTGGTAGCCAGACCCATTACAATTGTGTCATCAGTTAATTTGATAGTGAAGTCTGAGAAAACAATTGTGTATAAATGGAAAACAAGCAATGTGTTGAGCACACACCTTTGAGTGCACCAGTGAGTATATTTGCATTCACACACAAAACCAGGATAAGGTGAGTAAACCGATTAAGGCAGAAACCTTGTTTCTTAAAAACCTCCATTACATGCTCAAATGATTTTCTGGGGTTCTACTTTGGCAAAATGCTCCACTGTCATTAAACTTAGCAAAAACAGTTAAATGTTATCAAAGGCCATCGTGAATCCGAAATCCGAAATCTGTGATCATTTTCTTGTGTTTTATAACTATGTTTAGTCTTTCATGTGGACTGAAGTAAACAGCATTTATCCCCTTTTTACATACTCAAACTAAACCACAGATGATATGCAGTATGAATACTTGCCTCTGTATCAACAGATCACAATGTTTCAACATATCTATAGCAAATAGCTGCATGAAAACTAAATTGACACTTTATTAATAGGGGTCTGTTACTGGATTGCACACAGCACACTCTTCTGCTTGGCGGAGTGTTACACCACTTCATGTACTTCTTGCTTCACCCCCAGTTTTTCTAGGATAATAATAACTTAGATATTTTAAATTCAATAAAATATGTATTATGTTAGGTTGCAGGTTACTTTAAAAATTACTCAGGCAACTTAGCACATATTGATTTTTACTTATTACTCTGCTGTTTTGAGATTGTGCTGCTGAACTTTGAACTTTATGTTCAGCTAATCATTGTAAATGTAGTGGTTTCTGAAATACTGAGACAGGTTATGTACACCAAGAGAAAGAATAATATGATCGCTCAAGCATTTGCCTCAGGAAATTGATCTTGTAAATGGTTCTACTTGTGGCTGCTGAAAGCATGTCTTTAACTATAACCCAGTTAAAGGTTTACATGGCCAAATAATCCAGTTACTTGAGAAGAAATCTACGTGTGTTAACCAGGTTTCTCAAAGACCAAAAACCCAGTTTCTCTAACCAGAATAAAGGTTGATGTGGCATTTTAGAAACCAGGTTTCTATGAATAATGTGCATGTAAACGCACTGACTGTTCAAGGGGAGGCTGTTAGATGTGTGTTCTTCATGCTTGACATTCTTAGATCTTGTTTATTAGGGTGGAGTTCACCAATGGGCCTTCTTCTTCAGTACTAGATTTGGGGGTTGATGGTATTGAATGCACAATGATAAAAATATTGGTAGTATTGTGATAGTACAGTGAAATAGTAAGAAACATGCTGGCAAACTTATTTACATTTGTTATTTCAGAAACCATACTATAAAAATGCATAAAATGCCTGGCATCATGGATATTCCAGTACAAAGAACATGCAACATGCACAGCAACAAGTACTACACTTATTTTCTCAATATTTGTTTAAGATATTAAAGAGGAGCTTAATATCATCATTCAATTGAAAAAAAAAATGTACTAACATGATTTTATTTGGTTTTCACCTAATACTATAAAAAGGAGACTTACTGCTTGTTGGTAATTGTATGTTCCTTTTTCAAGAGAGAAACAGGTTCAGTCCTAAGAAGAAGTATTTTTTTTTTATTATTTTGTTTTTAATGATTTTAAATTAGAATTAGATAACATTTCATACAGTCAAGTCAAATTTAACAGATCAAAGTGAAATTCGACAACTACCCAAGAGAAGAAGTAATTTTCTATTTGTTTCCAAAATAAGGCAGACAAATTGTCCGGCTCATGGTGGAAATTATGGGGGAGTCAGAGAGGCTTAGCCCTCTGATTGAGGCACAAGGCTGAAAAAGGTCCTTTGTAAAAGTTGCAATGTAAACTTAAAAAATAAAATCCATAATACAAATTAATTTTGCATACTCTTTTGACTTTTATTGATGATGACAATTTGTTATATTATTGTATAGTATTGTATTGTTATAACTATTGTTGTAGATCACAGTTCTGTTTTAGGTACACTATGCATGCATTGGCTTATGCAGCAGCATCCATATCACAAACCAGAACAGAATTTTTTCCAGGATTATCTGTTTAAAGCCACATAAACAAGACTTGACTGTGGACTTGAATATTTAAGTGTTTACAATACAAAAAATGTACATTTAATTGTTATCTTCATCCTCATTTGTTTGTGTTTTTCAAGCAACCACAATGACAAATGGAAACTATACTGCATTCTTGCAAATTTTAGTTTTCCAAATCAACTTAGATCACAGCTAAAGTTACCATAACAAATGCTGCCAACACCAGCTCAGACTGTATTTTAGGAGCTGTTGATCTGCTAGCTGAGTCTGCCAGGTTTCTAGTTGATATTATAACACTAATGCTCAGTGTATTGTTTGATTTTCAAATTATCTAAAATGACAGCCACATGTTCACAAGCCAGTTTCAATATTTCAGTATTTTATTATCTATTCTCTCCAGTCCATTTCAGGAAACTTAATTTTTTGCATAGGCTTTCATCAGTTGTTCCGGGTGGTCTAATTTCTCAACAGTGCTTACGTTTTTTTCATATCCCACACAACAGTTCTACAAGGCGGTATTGACTACAGGAAAGCTGTCTCCCTTGTCTGACAGAATTCATTTTTGAATGTTAAGAATTTAATTCTCTGTACTCAGTTTTATTTAGCTTTTTGAGCAAACTTATTTGATGATTTCATGCTTCTCATCTTGCTGCAACTGCTGATACTGTATGCATGCTTTCAAAATGCTGTGCACATGTAAGGAAGACTTGCAACCATCTTAAAAAGTTGAAAGTTGCAAAAACATAAGTGTCTCACTTCTTCATAAATTATCATTACAATATATAATTTGAACTAATTAAATTCACATTTTGACTGCAAGTATTCTTCCATCCCTTTATATTTAGACACTGTCTCTGCCTTCCTGGTTATGACACTCTATCTTTATTTCAATTAGAACACCTGGTAGACTTTATTATAACTTTGATCAGTACTTGCCTTTATTTATAATAATAATAATAATAACAATAATAATAATAATAATAATAATAATAATAATAATAACAATAATAATAATAATGAAATTTATTTATATACAGTAGCACCGTTCCCATGCTCAAGGCGCTTACTTAATAGCCTCAAAACAAAAGTACTTAGGGCACAAAGAAAGTCACCCTGGTTTAATGATATCATATAAGGCATAAAATTAGATTTCTGGCAATTAAATTATTGACAAAGACCAACTGAATTATAGTTTGAACTGACCATTTGAAGTATAGCAATGTTTTTCAGTTGTTCCATTCAAAATACCATGATAAATTAATAGATGAAAATAGAAACAACCCTCACTTATTATTTGAAACAATTTCACAAATAATATATAATGTATACTATATAATATATAATTAATACATATACATATAAATATAAATATATAACTAATATATAAATAATATATAACTTCTATATAAAATTTCTGGATGTGGCGCCAATCCATAGCAGACAAACACTCATTAGGGCCAATCTGCATGTCTATGGACTGTGGGAAGAAACCAACTGAAACCCACATGGTGGGAGAGCTTGCAAACTCCAAGCAGGGAATACCCAGCATGCGAACCCTGGTCTCCTTACTGCAAAGTAGCAGTGCCTCTCCAAATTCAAAAATACAGTATATTTACATTTAATCATAAGTTAACAAATGAACTGAATGATAACAATTCAAACTATGTTTCATTTATTGTGTCTTTACCTGCTTCAATGAGTTGGATGAGTATGAACTACTTGGCTTTACTCAATGAAAAAAAAAGAAATTCTATTGGTGGAAATACTATACATAGTAACAAGAATAGTCAGGGATATCCTAAATGGTATTTCAGTTTAAAATTCTATAAAGTATACTGTATATCTTCAAATCATCAGTCTATCACAACAGGAAGAACCAGATAGGGAAAGATCGATAAATCTGCACTGGTTTCTCCTAAGTTGCAAATAAAGGACAAGCCAAAAAACAATGCCAGATGATGCATTCACACTAGAGTATATTGTCTGAGCTTCTGATAGACTTAAATTGATAGAAGAGCCATTTAGCCTCACCACTTCAAGACGCATCACTGCAAGATTCATCATTGAAGACAAATGATCATTTATTTCCTTCAAGAAAACACTGTCGTAAATACAATTAGGTCATGGTAAATCCAGTCTTTAAAAATTAACATCCACTTACTTACTGGCAGAAAGTCATTCATGTTATATTATGGGTTTAAAGGGTCATTATTGTGATGTTTACAGAGTACTGTGAAATTCTATGCTAATCAACATACAACATGTCACTACTTTCTGATGATATTAGTGAGTCTAACCCTATATCAAAACGTCTGTCTTACTTGAAAAATGTAGAAAGAGCTATTAGTGAAATTCTATACTGTAGAAAAGATGAAAATGTAGTAAAAACTACTAATTACAGTATTAAAAATAGGGTGGTGCAGTATTTAGTACTACTGCCTCACAGCTCAAGAGCCTTGGGTTCAATTCCTTGTTTGTACATATGCCCTATGTCTGTGATTGCTTTTTCTCGATACTCTGGTTTTTCCCACACATCCTAAGAAATTCATTTCAGTTTAATTTTTAACTATAAATTGGACCAGTATGAGTGTGTATATGAGCATGTACCATGCAATAAACTAGCACACCACCCAGGGTATTTTCCTCAATTAGATGACAGCCATTTGATGTCTTGATTATTATAGACATGAGATGTTGCTCTCTGCCAAAACAATAAAAAAAAAAAACTCTTGCACTTTATAACTTCTATTCATTTGCTAAACCTGCTTAATCCAAATAAGAGTATAGTGACTCTTGATGTCAGAGGAAAAATATAACAATACAGAAAGAAAGTGTCACCTCTGTACAGACACTCACTGAACCGGAGTGTGAACTTAAACTGTGAGGCCGCAGCAGTAACTACTGTGCCATATTAGAATATCAACAAGATCAATTTTGTTGAGAATTATAATGTTCTCTCTTTTTATGTATGTGAGTCTCAAATACACCATTGTGTGTATACTGTGCACACAAGCATTATAGTTTAGGGGCTAATGCATTGCTATTTCACAAGTGACATCACTTATTCCATCAAAGCTCTTTTTGCATAAACAGTTTGTCTTCATTTCACTTCTGGGTTAGATTGGGTAAATATGGTAATGGTAATCAGTGGATTGTATGCTGTCGTGTGTATAAATAAGGAATACTATATATATAAAAATAGTTGCTTTCATACCACATTGATATTGTCAAAGCGGACAGTGGCCTACCAAAATTTGCCAAATATTTAGCAAAATAATAACATTAATACTCAAGTGATTTTGAGTTCCAAAATGTTATCAGTTGAAGAACTCATAGGAGGGCAACAAAAGACAGTTAAGCATATAAAGTTTTGAGAAAAATACAATTATTTAAACATTTCTTTTAAGTGCCAATCCTGAACTGCTGCAGTTTACTGAGTGCAGAATAAGAGTGAAAAACAATAATGAGATCAGTTAGGGGTAGAGCAACTCAGACTGTAAAAGTGGATGGAACAAAACCTAGCAACCTTGATTGAAAACTCTTCAGTAAATGTTGTTCATAATCCTAGTAGAACTTCAGTCTTTATAATATTTACAACAACATTTATATAGCACATTTTCTTACAAAGAATGGAGCTCAAAGTGCTTTACAAGATGTCAAAGAGAAAGTTACAAGAAAATAAAAGCAAATAAGATTAGGTAAGAATATTAATGAATAATTGACAAAGAAAATAAATAAATAAATAAAAACAAATAAATCCATACGATCACATTAGAACACTAGAACACTTTCTCTAGACGAGAACAGGCCATTCAGCTCAACAAAGCTCACCAATCCTATCTACTTATTTCTTCCAAAAAAACATCAAGTCGAGTTTTGAAAGTCCCTAAGATCTTATTGTCTACCACACTACTTGGTAGCTTATTGCAAGTGTCTATTGTTCTTTGTGTAAAGAAAAACTTCCTCATGTTTGTGCGAAATTTACCCTTAACAAGTTTCCAACTGTGTCCCTGTGTTCTTGATTAACTCTTTTTAAAATAACAGTCTCGATCCACTGTACTAATTCCCTTCATAATTTTAAACACTTCAATCATCCATCCATTTTCCAACCCACTGAATCCAAACACAAGGTCACGGGGGTCTGCTGGAGCCAATCCCCAGCCAACACAGGGCACAAGGCAGGAACCAATCCCAGGCAGGATGCCAACCCACCGCAGGACACACACAAACACCATGCACACACTAGGGCCAATTTAGAATCGCCAATCCACCTAACCTGCATGTCTTTAGACTGTGGGAGGAAACCGGAGCGCCCAGAGGAAACCCACGCAGACACGGGGAGAATATGCAAACTTCATGCAGGGAGGACCCGGGAAGCGAACCCAGGTCCCCCAACTGCGAGGCAGCAGCGCTACCCACTGCACCACCGTGCCGCCGCAATCAGGTCACCTCTTAATCTTCTTTTGCTTAAACTGTATAGGCTCAGCTCTTTTAATCTTTCCTCATAATTCAACTCCTGTAGCCTTGGAATCAGCCTAGTCGCTCTTCTCTGGACCTTTTCTAGCGCTGCTATGTACTTTTTGTAGCCTGGAGACCAAAACTGCACACAGTACTCCAGATAAGGCCTCACCAGTGCATTATAAAGGTTAAGCATTATCTCCTTGGATTTGTACTCCACACATCGTACTATATAACCTAACATTCTGTTAGCCACCTTAATGGCTTCTGAACACTGTCGGAAAGTCGATAGCTTAGAGTCCACTATGACTCCTAAATCCTTCTCATAAGGTGCACTCTCGATTTTCTGACCACCCATTGTGTATTCACATAGGAAGTAACATTTTTACTTCCTATGTGTAATACTTTACATTTAATGACATTAAATTTCATCTGCCACAAATCTGCCCAAGCCTGTATGCTATCCAAGTCCTTGTGTAATGATATAACAGATTCCAAATAATCTGCTAATCCACCTATCTTAGTATCATCTGCAAACCTAACCAGGTTATTACTTATATTCCTATCTAAATCATTTATATCTATTAAAAATAGCAGCAGCACTAGCACTGACCCCTGTGGAACACCACTCTTAACATCGGCCAATTCAATAAGGTTCCCCACACCATCACCCTTTGCTTCCTGTGTCTGAGCCAATTCTGCACCCATCTAAAAACATCACCCTGAACTCCCACTTCTTTTAATTTGATGTCCAACCTCTCATGTGGCACCTTATCAAATGCTTTCTGAAAGTCAAGATAAATTATAAATAATATCATATGCTCCACATTTCCATCATATGAAGCATAGCTATATAATTAGTGCAAGAGTAGCATCCATATATACAATATTATATTTATGAGTCCCTAAAGATGAGTTCAGTGATAAGGTCAGATAACCAGGTGAAAAAAAAAACTCCAATTAAGGTGAAGAAAAATCTGCCGGGGTTTCAAGGGCAAAAGACAATCCAGGTCCCAAAGGGGCATTCTGCTCAACATGAATATGCGTAAATCATTCTAAATTGTTTCCAGGCTTCATCTGAAAGGATGTGATACAGTGGGTCTTATGGACACTTGGGGCACCTGACTTCATTCCTGCATTACAGGTGGCCACATAGTGCCTTGGTCAGATGGTGGTGGTGCAAAATGCCACCACAGAAGACCTAGAGAAAAAATGTAGAGAGAATTTGAGATTAATAATGATTGCAAATCCCTGAAGAATATGATTTATCTATGCCCAAATAGTCTATTAAGAGCACAACTAAAATGTGGCTACAGAAAACCCAAATTCAAAAAATGTTTTTTCAGAAGTTTTTTTTAAATGTTCCACAGTATTATCCTGGTGTATCTTAATTGGTAAATTATTCCAGATTTTTGGTGCAAAGCAACAAAAGGCCACCTCACCACCTCTTTTAAGCTTGGCTCTTGGAATTACAGTATACACAGACCACCATTACAAGATCAAAGGTTACAATCTGGAGTGTAGGGGGACAGGCACTCCAAAATATAGGAAGGTGCAAGATTATTTAAGGCTTTATATATCATTAACAGATTTTAAAGATCAGTTCTAAAAGACATGGGGTAAACACTGTAACGTTGCTAAAACTGGTGAGATGGTTCATGTGGGTGACAAGTATTCAGTATATCCTTAATATCCCTTGTAGTTACTGTGACGTTACCAACCTGTTAGTAAAGACTTTAAAAAAACAAGAATTAAACATATTTTATTTTCCATTAGTATATATATATTTTGAAACAACTTGATTTTTTAATACATTTTACCTTGTCATTTATATTATCTTATTACTAAAACATGTCAAAGAATCATTAGGATTTTCTGTTACACCTTCAGCAATTATGTTTCATGATTTCCACTTGTCTTATGTTGTTTCCATTTGTCATTTAATTGATGTTCTACTTTTCTCCTTAACCTAAAGTCAGCACTTGAGTTATAGGGCTGCATTTATTTCAGTACTTTTTTAATATAGCTGCTCATTCATTGAGGAGTTCTGTTGGGTTAGCTATGACTTCTCATATTTAGCATTAAATTGCTCCATTTTCTATGAAGCATATATATTTTTCGATATCTAGGTTTCTTTTTGGGCGGCACGGTGGCGCAGTGGGTAGTGCTGCTGCCTCACAGTTGGGGGACCTGGGTTCACTTCCCGGGTCCTCTGTGCGTGGAGTTTGCATGTTCTCCCCGTGTCTGCGTGGGTTTCCTCTAGGCGCTCCGGTTTCCTCCCACAGTCCAAAGACATGTAGGTTAGGTGGATTGGTGATTCTAAATTGGCCTTGGTGTGTGTTTGTGTGTGCCCTGCAGTGGGTTGGCACCCTGCCCAGGATTGTTTTGTGCCCTGGGATTGGCTCCAGGTGACCCTGTGTTCGAATTCAGTGGGTTGGAAAATGGATGGATAGGTTTCTTTTTTATTTGACTCAAGGGGAAAAATTCCTTTGTATGATACACCTGTACATTATATACAGCACACACATAAATAATTTGCCATCACCTATTCACCTAACTTGCAATTTCTTAAGATGTCTATGGAATTCTTCTTACTGTATTAAGAGAAAGAATTCCACTGAGATGTTGGATTGGTCTGATCCCAGGTCAACAGTCCTAACCCCTGCACAACTAAGCAAAGCATCTTGTTAGTGAATGTTTGACATTTTTGACATCATTATGCAGTACCTTAAAGCCAAGTGAAGCTGTGTTTATAATGCTTTTTTATTTTTTGTCATTTTTCCATAGAAAAGCTGGAAAGTGGGTCACCACCTAACTTCTGCCTTTACTAGATTCTAGTTCAGGTAAGACTGAGAAGGCTGTACATGTCCTAAATCTCAGTGTGGAATAAACAAAGTGTTTTGAAGTCATTGGGATCTGTTTTGGAATAGTTGGGGCAAGGATTCTCCTGGAATTTAATTTCTGCCTTTAATTTTACTTAAATTTTATTGACGTCTATCATCATTTAATGTTAATTCTTACAAGTTTTGAATATACTTTTTCTTTTTAATGTAATAATTTACTTTTAATGTTTGGCAATTGTCTGCTAATTAATTTTCCTTTACTGTTTTATTATTTTTTCATGTTTCAGTATTGTGTATTTGTGTACAGGTATGCTGCTTTTGAAGGAGTTACCTAGGCTTCCAAATGAGGATTCTTGGTCTTTGGCTGCTCTTTGCATTCAAGTGAATTGTAGAAATATTTAGTTATGTATGTAATTGTTAAATTAAGAATTTCTGTTTTGCTAAGTGTCCTGGATTGGGTGTGGGGTTCTGTTTTCCCTTTTGAGTTTCTGTTCGGTTTATTTTGTTAAAGTATCTGACTTCTTTAGAGGAATGATTTTGGAAGGTTTCTCTTTGTCTTTCAATTCCTGAAGTATAATTATTTATTTCAGTTCAGTTCTTGTTTTTCTCTTGGCTTTAATATTGTTTTAATATTGCAGTATAGAATTTGATCAGTTAATTATAATTATTCCTTTCACTTCAAAAGTAAAGACTTTGTTAATTGTTTTCTTTGTGTAATTCCCAACTTAAAAGATTATTTGAAGTAATAGTCTCTCTCTGAAACAGAACCTATCACTTGGCGTACTTGAAAACAAAGATAACTATGTTAGTGTTTGTGTTTGATTTTATCCACCAAGAGATAATGCAAAGTCATATTTACAGCAGACTTCAAATGAAGTCACTGAAGAGCCAATTGCAGTTATATGACATGTGTCTTCAAAAGATACCCAAAATTAAATAATATACAACAGGAAGACATGTAGTGAGGACCATGCTGTCCACAGCCTATTGTACATCGAGGGCTTTATGGTGGAATTGTTCAACAGCACCAAATTCCTTAGTGAGCACCTGCCAGCTGACCTTACTCGGTCAATTAACACCACCTCCACAGCCGAAAAGGCACAGCAGCATTTCCACTTCCTTCAGTAGCTGAAGAAGGCAAGCCTAGCTGCCCCAATTCTCACTACATTCTACTGGGGGCACCATCAAGAGTCTTCTGACCAGCTGCATCACGGTCTGGTTTGGGAAATGCTGTGTCTCTAACCGCAAGCTCCTACAACAGATGGTGTACACAGCAGAAAAGATCATTGGGACCTTCCTGCCCTTCACTGAAGACATTTTAATAATGTATTGCATAAGCAACGCCTATAGCATTGTCAAAGACCACTCCCACACCTCCTACAGTCTTTTTGTTACACTTTCATCTGGCAGAATGTTCAGCATTCAGATCAGTTCTGCCAGGTTCTGCAACAGCTTCCATCTATTGGTTTTCTGGATTCTGAACTCTGTGCTGCTCCCACCCTCAGATTTGCTTCTACTAGCTGTTTTTAAACACAGTACATTTTTTACACTTGTTACTAGTGTTGTTTTTTTTATTAATTTTTGCTGTTATTTATTTGTTTATTACTATCTCAAATTATTATTACCCATTCACTTAACTGTTATTTATTTATTTTTCTATTTATAGTAAACTATAGTTTATTACTTGTCTTGCCCTTGTCCTCTGTTTATGTGAATGTTGCACCACAGTCTTGGGGAATATTATTTTGTGCAACTTTATGCTGCAGTAATTTGTGTGGATAGTATGTCTCCCATCCAAGTACTGGCTGCACCCAAACATGCTTAGTTTCAGGTGGATTACCTGTTCTGAAGTACAAGTAAACAGAAACCATGAGAAAAACATTCCATCGTCTTTTGACACATCTTACCTTAGAAACAGTCCAGCTAAAAGACTCTCCATTCCTCTGTATGTGACGCTAGGAAATTAAAACAAACACATTTTAGAGAAAAAGAAGGGAACTTGTAACTGCATTCAATGACCATTCCTTAACTCTGATTGTCAAAACACCAAAAAGAGAAGCCTGTCAAGATTTAATAGTCTACAACAATCAAGACAGAATATAGAATATGCAACCTACACAATCACACAAGCTGTTGACCTGTTCATGTCAGAGTTTCCGACAGTTTCCAAGTTGCTTTTTATGGTGTAGAAAGCTGTATTCACTCACACCTTGGCTTTCCTTGCAGCTTGTCCAAACAAAAGACCTACACTTTTAAGGATTATAATAGTCTGTCTGTCTTCCTTGGTTAACTTCCACCAATATGATAACAGTACAGTACTGCCCAAATAATGCTTCAGAGGGTGTAGCAGAACAGTTTGTTCCAGCACTGCTTTTATAAAGATAGGCTTGTAAGTAATCAACAAAAGTTGGGATACATGCAGAAATTATTTGCATGGACTTTCAAGGCTTTATTAACTTTAATTGCTTCAGAAAATCTGTAAAGTTGTTAACCCATTCCCTGTTCACTAAAAAAGCCCTAAATGTGTAACTCTGAATATTACCTTTTTTTCAGTTTTGGTAACCTAAACTTTTTGATTTTAACCTCTAGCAATTTATATATGCAGATTATAAAAGAGTTAAGGGACAGGACATCACTGAGCCACAAACTCTGGACACAACTGACACAGACATAGTCACAGGTTCAAATATAATGTTTTTATTTTATTCAGTATCTTTACAGGCTCTTCTACAATCTTCTGTACAGCACACCACAGCAGTAAAGACCTTACTTGTTCTCTGATCCTCCAAGCAAGTGTTGTCCTCTGCCTCCTGACTCCAAATCGTCTGGTTGAGGTTGAGTAGCTTCTTTTATCTATGACCTGGAAGCACATCTTGTGCTAGGGCATAACCCGCTGGAAGCACTTCCAGGTTAAATGGAAGTTCCTTAATATAGGTATTTCTAACCCTGGAAAGTGCCTCTGCAGCCCCTCATGGACCCCAACAGGGCTGCCCCATGAGACTACAGGTCCCAGCATGCCCAAAGTCTGTCTAATCCAGGGAAGTTGCCATCTAGCGTATCAGTGGATAAAGGATGTAAACATTGTTGTCTCGCCTGATCCTTCCATTATATTCCCCCAAATGGGTAAGGCTTCCTATTCTCTCCTGGCTGGAAAGCCTGTCCATCCATTTTTCTTTATTATGGCATCCCAGCTGGGCAATGAATCATCATATATGTTGTATATATTCCAAAAGTCATTTCATACTGATAGAATTCCATAAAAATTGTCACCTGTGGGTGTTAGTGGGAAAAGATGGAAAAATGCAAGCTGTCCTCAGGACATCATCTGATAACAGCAAAGGAATTGGTGTACCTCCTTGACAACAGCTTTTGCGTTATTCACTGATGGTCACTCCAAGAAATTTAAAGCTGCTAGTCCTCAAAACAGTATCCCTTCTGTTATAGGCATCAGTATGTTGTCTGCCTCCTGCTTCCTGAAATCTATGACCAGCTCCTTGGTTTTTCTAATGGTCTTAATGGTAAGACTATTTTCTTAGCTTCATTGAGTCAACAGATAAACATTTTCTCTGTAAGCTGTTCCATCATTGTTGGTAATCAGGCCTATGATGTTGGTGTCATCAGTTGATTTAAGGAAGGAATTATAGCTGTCTGGCCACACAGTTAGAGTTGAACAAGGCCACAGAGTTGGGCTTAGTACATGTCTTTGTGGAGGGCCTATGTTGAGGGTCAGTGTGTAAATTAAATTAAGGTTTTGTACATATCAAGTAAAAAATTGAAGCTCTAAAATTGGATGCCTTTAAAGAAAGACAGTGGAGATTGGAATTCTATGGAGTATAAATCAAGACAGATTATGCTTAAAATTTATAATGCACTTGTAAGGCCATAACAGGAAATAATTACACTGTAGTCAAAAGAGCTACATCATAAACCTTTAATCATAAAAAAATAATTTTTGCTCTTTTTTGTAAAAGTATTTACTTTTAAGTTTAGACAAAAAATTACTGTAGCCCCTTGTCTTTAAATAAGATTGCACCTAACATTGTTCTGAAATGGATCCATAGACAAAGAATACAATGCAACAAAAGATATGTTGCATCAAATCTGCAAAAAAGAACTCAAATACAGTCTTAAATGATTAGAGGACTTAACATAACATATTGTGGATGTTTTAAAACAAATGTACAGCACAGAGATTGAGGAATTGAAATGCGTATCTTAAGGCAACAGGCATGACTAATAATCTGAAAATGTGAAGGGGTCAGGAGCCAGGGAATCTAAATGAAGTTGGAGGACAAAGTGCTTCTAACCAGAAGAGTCTACACTAACATGTGATTCTTTTCTCTGTCTAATTCCTAATTGTTTGCTTTTCTTTGCATTTACTGGATCTAAGACAAAGATGCCAAACCTAGGATGCCCCCCTGAATAAGGTTTATGTAACAAAGCCATGCATCCCATCCCTGTAGTTGTCATTGACAAAACATCAACTCTCATGAAAAATGGATGGCAAAATACAAAACTGACTAATTTAACAAGAAAATAATAATTATAAAAAAATCAATAATAGCGCAGGTGGGCCGGTGGTCCAGTGGTAGCACTGCTGCCTTGCAGTTAGGAGACCTGTGTTTGCTTCCCGGGTCCTCTCTGCGTGGAGTTTGCATGTTCTCCCCGTGTCTGTGTGGGTTTCCTCCGGGTGCTCCGGTTTCCTTCCACAGTTCAAAGACATGCAGGTTAGGTGCTTTGGCAATCCTAAATTGTCCCTAGTGTGTGTGCTTGGTGTGTGGGTGTGTGTGTGTGTGTGTGCTCTGTGGTGGGCTGGTGCCCTGCCCAGCGTTTGTTCCTGCCTTGTGTCCTGTGCTGGCTGGGATTGGCTCCAGCAGACCCCCGTTACCCTGTATTAGGATATAGTGGTTGGAGAACGACGGACTGACTGACAATCATAGTGCATCTTCCATGGAAGAAATCTACAAATAATGAAAAAATGTCTTTGTTATGTTGAATTTCTCAGTGAACTATTTCAGTGAGACAGATGCATGTCTTTGAGACCTCAACACCTTGCATGTGGCAGAAATTAAATATTCCATATTTCGGTGAATGTGAAAACACTTGATTCAAATGTCAGTAATATTGCAAAATTAAAGTACTGCCCTCCTTCTTAAATTCTTAACGAATCCCAGAGCTAAATTTAAACACAACACTATTTAAAATCTAACTGAAAAGATGCAGTTATTTAATCATAATACATAAGAAATACAGGAACAATAAGAAAATACTCAGTTCAGAAAGTTATCTATTGGGTAATTCTGCTTGAATAACTTTTGAAAGTTTGCAGCAGAAATTCACATGAAATATAGGAAAGACATTGGCCAAATTCACATTTACAAATTTATTGTTCACAAAGAACAATAAACATTTGGTCAGATAAATCCTGTACCCAGAAACTTTCTGAAATCATCAATATTCATATGACATGATAAACTGAATACTGTGGAAAGGTTATCATCAAATGTAAGAAAATCTTTTTTTCTGAGTTTACCCTGTGAATTCTCAGAAATGCTTTATTGCTAGGTGAATAGAGTGATTCAGTAACAGTGTAGCTTATATCCAAACTCCCTTTATTCAGAAAAAATGAACAGCTTGTCCCTCCAGAGCAAGGCCAATAAGATAAAAAAGAGATAAGTAAGTGATTAAAAGTGAGTAATAAAACGTCTGCCTCAAATGAGACGGAGATAAAAAATAAAATATGCCCATATTTGTAACTGGCATGCTTTAAATAATAATAGCTAAAAAATCAGAAAAGCCTCTTCCAAGATAATATACAATAAAGAGAGATCTACTGAAGTATATATGGAGTAGTCTTGCTATCTTTTAGCCATTGTGAAGTAGGCAAATGAGAGACACATGTGATAATGGCATAATACAATTTGTAGGAATAACTAAAATACATAAGTAATTAAACAACATTAATACTTAAAATAAACATTACAACAATAATACCTGTTATCTTACTTCTTTTTAGCATTTGTGCAGCTTCTGTGCAGAGTGCAATGTTTTGGCTTGCATTTTCCATTTTGTCTGTTCAATGGCATCCTCAGGGCTGCTGTTTACTATCCTCTTTTATGCTCTCCACCAGCACTACTTCAGACAGCCACCTGGTCATTTTCCCAGAGGACTGAGTCTCAAGGCCATTATAGATACTAAATTGTTGGTGCTGCACATCACATGGCCATACCACCATAGGCAGGTTTTGCACATCTTTTCTGTTATTGGGGCCATTCTCATGATTTTGCAGATGTCATTTTTCATGACACAGTTCAATCAGATCAAGCCAAGCACCCATCAAAGCATCCTCATTTCCACTCTGTGCAGGACAGATTTGTGCTTTGTTGTTGTTGGCCATCAGTCTGTTCCGTATTGGGGCAACTGAGTGTACGAATGTCTTTGCTTTTAGATAGAGAGACATTCTTTGTTCATAGATGACTCCAATCACCTGTCTCCCTTAAGCCACGTGGCATTGATGAATGTCCAGGCATCAGGGAGTGAGTCACCATTGGAGCTGACCAGCGAGATATTTGAAGGATTTGATTTTGTTAAGGGCTTGTCCTTCAGTTTAGATGTTGCTGTTGGTCTGATGTCCACACTCAATATATTTCGTCTTTTTGATGCTGAGTTGCAGTCTGCTTTCTACCAACCTTTTCTTCCATTGTTGCATTAATTTCTTGAATTCTTGACATTTTCCTTAGCCAAAATAGCATTATCTGCAAAGAGTAGCATCTATGGGTTGAGAGTCTGGATGTCCTCCACAAACATAACCATACATATGTTGAAAAGCAATAGCAAAGGGGTTTATCCTTGTGTGGTGGTGACAGTCCAGCAGGATATCACACTATGCCAGTGAAATTGGTATAAAGGTGTTGAGTCCAATACATATAAGCTTTAGGGATGCCAAATGACCCTGCCAAATCAGGTTGTGGGGAATTTAGGTCAAATGCCTTCTCCAAATCAAGGAACTCCATGTGCAAGGGCTTGTTCTTCTCTCAATGCCTTTTAGTGAGTAAATGAGTAGGCATGGATGGTGCCGGTCATTCCACAATTGTTCATTAGCCTCATTGATTCGTGGAGATGCTGATGATGTTTTGCAAAGAACTGTCAGGAATGTTCTCAGAATGTGCGTTCATTGTGTGGCAAAGCAGGCAGATCAGGAGATAATTTGGGTATTCTCCAACATCCCATTTGCCCTTCCAGATCAGCACCATGCTGTTGGTTGACCAAGTGCTTTGCCATCAATGACTATTCCATTGAACAGTGTCTTCAGCATCTGGGCATCATATGCCATGACAGATCATTCCATCATCATAGGATCATGGGCGGGTACCTTATGATGTGTTTAACTGGTTGCAGAGGTCTTTTCTTTGAACATGTTGTTGGCTTGATCAATTACATCATTCCACATCTTGTTTGTCATGCAGTTGGTGTCCACTTTAAGTAGCCTTTAAGTGCCCTCAGGATGCCATCTATTCTAGTTTTATGATAGGGCAATTTCCACCAGTTGATTCTTTTAATGCCTGTAATCCACATTTTCACTTGCCATTCAATATCCAGTGAGATGCCTACGCCGTGTTCCTTGGCAAAGTCTCTATCATCGTTCCTGGCTCCAAAGCCTTGTCCACCAAGGTGTTGTTTGTAGCCATGTCTTGTCTTTCCAGCATGTCCATTCGGGTTTCAACTAACCAACAGATGCTTCTCTTGGTCAGCTGTTTGGGCATGCACATCAATGCTTGTCCACAATTCATCCTTCTCTTCTAATAGGCATCCAGATTGAGGCATGTAGCACAAGACAATTTAATTTGAGATTAGGCAGTCAGTGACTTGGTGGATTTCATCAATGCTGTGCCTCAATTTCTCTTTGACAGCTATTGCCACACCACTGCGATTTGCCCACTTTCCATAGTAATACAGTTTGACACTTTTGCCAATGACTGTTGCTTTTGATCCTGACCACTTGGTCTCTGAAATGCATGCCAACATTTTAGGGGGTCTGCCATTTCCCAACTTTGGCTAATGTTGATCATGGCTAGTCATAGTTTTAGAACTCTCTTTCATGAGCAAGTAGCTCTCACATACTTTCCATGTCACTTGGGCAAGGGCTAGAGTTGCCAGATTAGAAAATTAGAAATACAGGACATTCGTAAAATCTCTTTCTATATTACTATATATATAAATTTATACATATATACATACCTACACACCCAGACCAATATATTATATAAAAGTAGAGACATAAGTTAAAAACACAAAGCAAGGATTTTAATGGGTTATGAGGAAAACAAAAGTAAAATAATTTGAAAATTATTTAATACAAGCTAAAAAAAAATTTTGTAAAAGTGAAATCATTTGAAAATATTTATTTCAATACAGACAACAGAGAAATATTACTATTATTATTATAATTATTTAATACAGGCTGTTAGAAAAACGTGGGCCGTGACAAGTAGTAACAACACACTTTGTTGACACTGTATGATGCAATGCTGATACAGAACTGCACAGCAGCGAGGCTGGAGAGCAAAACAGTAACAGTGTCACTGTCCTTGGCTGACCATAGCAACTGAACAAGTTGCAAACAGGCAGCAAACACTAGTTTCCTCATTACATTTGGGTTATTTTCATCAAGAGAATCTGAGAAAAGAAAGTATAATTACTTATAAAGTTACAACTAAGTACCATAAGAAGGTAGTAAAAATATATTTTTATTCCAAAATTTGAAAATGAACTAAATACAGGACATTTGGGTGTCCCTGAAAGGTCAGTACGGGACAGGGGACAAAATTATCAAATATGCGACATGTTCCGTATACAGTCATATGAAAAAGTTTGGGAACCCCTCTTAATTTTTTAGATTTTTGTTTATCATTGGCTGAGCTTTCAAAGTAGCAACTTCCTTTTAATACATGACATGCCTTATGGAAACAGTAGTATTTCAGTAGTGACATTATGTTTATTGGATTAACAGAAAATATGCAATATGCATCATAACAAAATTAGATAGGTGCATAAATACTTAGTTGAGCATCCTTTTGCAAATTTAACAGCCTCTAGACGCCTCCTATAGCCTTTGACGAGTGTCTGGATTCTGGATGGAGGTATTTTTGACCATTCCTCCATACAAAATCTCTCCAGTTCAGTTAAATTTGATGGCTGCTTTCAACATGGACAGACTACTTCAAATCGTCCCATAGATTTTCGATAATATTCAAGTCAGGGGACTGTGACGGCCACTCCAGAACATTGTACTTCTCCCTCTGCATGAATGCCTTTGTAGATTTTGAACTGTGTTTTGGGTCATTGTCTTGTTGGAAAGTCCAACCCCTGCATAACCTCAACTTTGTGACTGATGCTTAAACATTATCCTGAAGAATTTGTTAATATTGGGTTGAATTCATCCGACCCTCGACTTTAACATGGGCCCCAGTCCCTGAACTAGCCACACAGCCACACAGCATGATGGAACCTCTACCAAATTTGACAGTAGGTAGCAGGTGCTTTTCTTGGAATGTGGTGTTCTTCTTTCGCCATCCAAAGCGCTTTTTGTTATGACCAGATAACTCAATTTTTGTCTCATCAGTCCAAAGCAGTTTGTTCCAAAATTAATCTGGCTTGTCTAAATGAGCATTTGCATACAACAAGCGACTCTGTTTGTGGCGTGAGTGCAGAAAGGGCTTCTTTCTCATCACCCTGCCATGCAGATGTTCTTTGTGCAAATTGCGCTGAATTGTAGAACGATGTACAGATACACCATCTGCAGCAAGATGTTCTTGCAGGTTTTTGGAGGTGATCTGTGAGTTGTCTGTAACCATTCTCACAATCCTGCGCATATGCCGCTCCTGTATTTTTCTTGGCCTGCCAGACCTGGGTTTAACAACAAATGTGCCTGTGGCCTTCCATTTCCTGATTACATTCCTAACATTTGAAACTGACAGTTTAAACCTCTGAAATAGCTTTTTGTAGCCTTCCCCTAAAAAATGATACTGAACAATCTTTGTTTTCAGATCTTTGGAGAGTTGCTTTGAGTCAAAGAGAAGCACAACTTGCAATTGACCATCTTCATCCATCCATCTATTATCCAACCCGCTGAATCCGAACACAGGGTCATGGGGTCTGCTGGAGCCAATCCCAGCCAACACAGGGCACAAGGCAGGAACCAATCCCGGGCAGGGTGCCAACCCACCACAGGACACACACAAACACACCCACACACCAAGCACACACTAGGGCCAATTTAGAATTGCCAATCCATCTAACCTGCATGTCTTTGGACTGTGGGAGGAAACCGGAGCGCCCGGAGGAAACCCACGCAGACACGGGGAGAACATGCAAACTCCATGCAGGGAGGACCCGTGAAGCGAACCCAGGTCCCCAGATCTCCCAACTGCGAGGCAGCAGCGCTACCCACTGCGCCACCGTGCCGCCCAATTGACCATCTTAAATACCTTTTCTCATGATTGGACACACTTGTCTATGAAGTTCAAGGCTTAACGAGCTAATCTAACCAATCTGGTGTTGCAAGTAATCAGCATTGAGCAGTTACATGCAGCAAAATTACAAGGGGACCCACATTTTTGCACAGCCAGTTTTTCACATTTGATTTAATTTCATGCATACTGCATCACTAAAAATCTTTGTTTGGAAAACACCCCAGTACTCAGATGTTCCTAGCAAATGAAAGACATACCACTGTTATCTTTTTTTGTTTAAAGTAGAGTCAATTATTATGCAGGCTGAGAGGAGTTCCCAAACGTTTTCATATGACTGTATAAGGGATGTCTGGCAACCCTAGCAAGGGCAAAACATATTGCCTGAAAGGGACAACCTAGTGTTGACTAGATGTTAATTTGGCATTTGCTGAACAACTGATGCAGCTAAAATTACACCCCAATCGATGTATCACTCCACCTGATATTGAGGACTGTCAACGTTGGCCAATTTCCCAGGGTTCCTTGTTTCCAGCTGGCACTGCAAATAGGTGGTGATGGGATTATCAATACCTGAGTGCATGTAAACAGAATTAACAAACAACAAACGAAAAGTCAAGAATAAATAAATGGACAGATGCATGAAGGGTTACAAGACAGAAGAACAAACCAAAAGCCTATATTCTGGTTTTCATATTTTTTTGCAACTTGCTTACCTTGGACCGCATAGTGTAATATCTATAATAAAAGCTTTTGCCAATACAGTAAGTATTTAACTGTTTGTTCTTTATTTATTTGACAATTCTGAAACCTAATAGGTATTTTTAAAGTGTTACCAACATATAGTGCCAGTATCAGTGCATTCAGATCTGTTTCATATGTACACAGTCAGTACAGCTTGCAACAGAAGGCCTACAAGAAACATCAAGCATAGTCATCTGAAAACCAAACAGCCCACCATTATAAAATGACACAAAACAGAATGAGAATCTGCAAATACAAGGTCACATTCTGTACTATTTCTTTATTCAATGACAGAATGCCTAGTGCAAGCTGAAGCTGTAATTATTAAAATACATATGTGCCTAACCAACAATGATTTGTAACATTTGTTTGTAACATTTGCAGCTCCAAAAGCATGCCATTAAAGAGAGCAGAAAAGAATATTGGATAAAAATGTAGGTAGGCAAACAATCCTATTACAAGGAACCTACAGAAATAAATTACACAGGGAAGTGCAAAGAATAAAAATGTAAATAAACTTTGAAGTATTTGTCTTTGTTTCTTTTCAAAACAAGTTCTGTTTTATCTTTTATACTAATATCCGCCTATTATATAGTATAAACCTGCGAGTGGGTGGGTAACACTGCCAGTTAAACATAAAAATACAGAAGAATACTGTATTATATTAATGAGTTGCAAAATCAAATGCATTTTCTGAGATATATTTTGTTATTGATTTTCTGAGATATATTTTGTTATTGCAGTTTGAAAATGTGGGAAAACAAGATGATGGAACTGCTCTATAGTGGTCCCCTGAACTCTAAATAAATGCTGTAGAAAGCATGAACAAACAAATGCATTTTAGTAATAAAATAACATCATGAGGAAGAGAATAAACCCAGGCTGTCTAGCTAATACTGGATTTTCACAACCTTCTTCCTGGTAGGGTTCTTTATGCACATAACTTATTCTGCCCACCTATATACTCAAACAAGTCCTCACATCTTCCATACATTTTTTCCTCTCTGTCACTTTTCTTCCTCCCACTAGCTGAACCATGGTCCTGCTCTCCTCTCAACTTTATCTCTATATTCTGCCTAGAAGTAGCTTATAAACTCTGACCACAAGGTACTTTCAATAAGCACCTAGAGATACCTTCTAAGGTCAAGACAGTATTTTGGAAACTCCTGAAGCCAAGCAGATCGATCTTCATCTAGTTGCCACAGATGACCTTGAGTCTTTGCTTTTTTTTAAAGGGCTGGGCAATTCCCAAACTGCTTATCCACTACCAGATAGCAGGAAGATATGAACTCACAAATCAATTCTCAATATTTTCTCTGTTTCTGTCACCATTGGTCCTCTTTTACTGTACATATTCATGATAAAGATGTCCGAATATCTCTGGACTCTTCATTCACCCAAGACACACTTACTCTGTTGTCATTTTTTACACTAATTTTTTTACCTCTTTTCCTGGACATGATAGCTGTTAGTTGGAGTGCAGAGTGATGCCTGTCTGCATTAGGTACAAGGCATTGTCAGTTTATATTTTGGTGGTTATGGACCGCAATGTAAGACATGAAATAGGTGTATCTTCACCGAGCCTGTCATTATGCAAATGTAAACAAATGTATCACTGGATAGTGCATAACACAATGTACCAAAATTGTGCACTAATAACATCTGTATAACGTTTGCCACCAAAATTTGTAATGAAGCATAAAATAATTAATAATTGAGATAGCAATAAAAGAAAACCTTTTGTAGTATATCATTGTTTTGCTCTTACAGTACCCAGCAGGTGCCATTACCACCATATGCTTTAAGTTCTTTTAACCTTCTTGGTGTAAACCCCATGCATGAGTCAGACTCAGAATTCTATCCAATTACGGTTAAACCCAAGTCACACTCAGGGTGACGTTTAATGAAACACTTTAAAGTGTTAAGCCAGAATAATTCAGGACAAAATTCTGCTGATATCCAGTGAATGCCAATAAGGCAAGATGATTGCAATGAAGTACAAGGACAAGGAAGGTGTTCCCCTAAGAACTGTTCACAACATTGCAACTGTCAATATTTGTGTCAGGGGAAATGTGAAAGACACTAAGCCTTGTGCTGTGATTGAATATAATAACACAATCAGGCACTGTGACATTCTACCTTATCATGTGAAAGTAACAGAGAAAAAAATAAGAAAAGTGTTGAAAGAAACATGCTACTATTATCGTATTTGCAATATTGGCCTGTAACAGACAAAGGACATTTACAAAATCTGTATCAGAACAGTAATGGACACTAGACCTACCTTTTGTACTATATTTTTGTTGAAGTTTTGGTAATTACATGTTTCTGTTACACATAATAACATTTTTTCTTGTCAAAAAAAATCAACTCTTTTGGCTAGTTTTTCTCGGAGTAAACATAACACTAAGGAGGCTAAAGAAAAGTATGCACTTAATAAGCACTAAACATAACTTCCCCACCCCTTGATGAAAACAGTACTACAGCTATTTAAAACAAATGAAGAACTGCATTTACTGTAGCTAGATTTTTTTTAAAAATATTGATCATTTTTAATCATCTTAAAGAAGTCTATTTGGAAGAAAAAAAACTGATTCCTCTTACATGTCTATTTTTCTCTTCAGCTAGAGTGGTAGCTCTGAGGCTAGGGATCTGCACCAGCTGGCTGCTGGTTTGAATCCCATAAACGCCAGAAGTGACTATACTCCATTGGGCCCTTGAGTAATGGCCTTAACATGCAATTGCTTAATCCTGGGTATGGCATTAATCTACATTCAGCCTTGCAAGCAGGTCCTCCAGCTTTCAGGGAATATTTTGGGGTTGGTGGCAGGATTGGCACTCCAGCCACTGTAAAAATGTCCAACACACATCCAGTGTGGAGCTGAGGTGTCACCCGCTGCACTCAGGTCCCAATCTAGGTAGTTTGTTATGTGGTGGGTGCAGCAACATTCTATCAATGCATGCTCCCAACCTAGATTGTGTTGGAGCAAATGTTGTAAGCAGAGAGCAGAACTGAATGCAGTGAAAACAAATGCAAAGCAATGAAAGTGTCACATTGTGAAGTGGTTGTCTTTATTTCTTTACATGATGACAGGCTCCTCTTTCCCTCAGAGTACAATGTATTTTATATAGTTTATCAAGCAGCTTTCAACATGCCTAACCAATTAGGTAGAAGTACTGTATATGTTGCATTTTGCTTAGTTACCCAATGTCACATCAGCTACACATCAAACATTGTTTCTTATACATATACTTATTACATAAGTGCTTTTATAATAATAATAATTCATTACATTTATATAGCGCTTTTCTCAGTACTCAATTACATGATGAAGAAAGAGAAAAAAGACAAAATAAATAAGAAAATAGAATTAGGGAACACTAATTAACATAGAATAAAAGTAAGGTCCAATGGCCAGGGAGGGCAGAAAAAAAACAAAAAAAACCTCCAAATGGCTGGAGAAAAAAAAAAAAATCTGCAGGGTTCCCGAGGCCACGAGATCGCCCAGCCCCCTCTAGTCATACTACCTAACATAAATTACCTCAATCAGTCCTCATTGTATTCAGGGTTCACATGGAAGAACGTGATAATGACGGTCATGTGGACTTCTGGCCTTAAATCCGTCAACGTGGGACCATTCATTTCACAGCCCATTGTAATACCCGACATTTTGTACTACTACAGGTTCACAGACCTTGTACAAACCATTAACTGCAGAAGTATTACAACTAAGCCACCAGCAAAATAAATGTATTTCCAGGAGGTGCCAGAAATCTTCTACTGAGTTGTTTCTGAAAAGATGACTACTAAGAAACAGCACATAGTGTTACTCCCTAGCAGGCTCTATCTGATACGATGTTGTACAGACTTAATCAGAGAACTTGACAGGCTTCCTTTGTTTACCTAAACCTATAAGATAAGAGAGCCTGCCTAAAATTAAATAACTCCTAAAGTTCAAAAATATAACATCATGATGTTCAAAAAAGGAGCATGTGAAATATTTGCACAAAATGTCACAAAAATGGCATCAGGAAAAATGCCAAATATAACTCAGTGAAGATGACCATTTTTTGGCATCTCAGCTTGTTTTGTGATATTGGTGTGCTCTTAATTACATTCTACCTCTCTGTTTGTATTTCTTGGTTATTACTTTTTTTAGAGATCCAAAATTGCTGCAGCACTGTGATGACATGTGGCTATATATGCCATGGATTTGTCTATGTGAACAAGAGTGTGACCTCATGGCAACCATTCTCAACAGGCCAAGAGCAATGGTAGGATTTGCAGCTATTTCAATCTCTTCAAAAATAAATAGATTTAATCTTATGACAACATGTTACCACACTTAATATACTAGATTTGTGCCAGTGCATTTTACACAATTACTTTACAATTTTTGCCATGTTTGGGCATATCTCTTTTGGGTCTTAGTTATGTTGCTTATTTATTTCACCACTGGGTTGGTTTACATCGATTTGTGGATTAGTTTATGCAGGCGGGAGCTCATGCTGCCTGCACAGAGTCAGGTGGGGTGAAGCTTCTATGAATTCAATTTAGGGTGAACCTAATTAGCTGTCTTATTCAGGTTTAGGATATAGTGAGTCCTGCCTAGGTATTTATTTTAAAAAACCAAGCCAATGCATAAATGATCTCAACCAGCTATTGGATTTAATGTCATACTCAATGTTATTGAAGCCAAAACAGGAGGTCAGAAGCTGAAGCCAAAACATCTCAAGAAACACCACCAACAAAACCAAAGCATTAATCAAGTCAAAAGATTGTATGCCAGAAGTTCTTACAATAACTAGTGATCAATTTCACAACTAAACACTATTCTGAAGTTTGCTTTTTTGTTTGTATAAAAAAAAAACTTAAAAAGTTGTTTGGAGTGCCATAGCATGCCACCATCTTAAATAGCTTAAGTACAATGATAACACATGTAAAATTACATGATAAGCAACTGGCATTGTTGCCAACAATAATATGACTGAAATCGTGAAAAGGCAGCAATATCACAGCAGCAATCATATTAAAATATACTGTATATATATATATATATATATATATATATATATATATATATATATATATATATATATATATATATATAAGCTACATCAATCAGTAATGTAAAATTGTAAAATCACATTTCCAAATTGCAGATGTCAAATGCTGGATAAGATATGCAAACATTAAATATCACTCTTCCAATATCTGAGTATTACACTTTCCCTGTTACAGGCACATTGATTTATTGGCACTGACTTTGCTGTTTAATTTCTGGTAATTATGGTTTTCTTCCCAATTCAAATCATTCACAAATTTGGATTCACTGTTTACAACTTTGCTTTGGATTTCAATTATAGATTTGTCTAGTATTTAGGTAATTTAATATTTGCTGCTTTTAATAAAACAAACAACTATAAAGTGTATTTCCCCTGAGTAATTAGATCATGATATATCTAACTGACACATATCACGATGGTGCAGTGGGTAGTGCTGCTGCCTTGCAGTTAGGAGACCCGGGTTCGCTTCCCGAGTCCTCCCTGCGTGGAGTTTGCATGTTCTCCCCGTGTCTGCATGGGTTTCCTCTGGGTACTCTGGTTCCCTCCCACAGTCCAAAGACATGCAAGTTAGGTGCATCAGCGATTCTAAATTGTCCCTAGTGTGTGCTTGGTGTGTGTGCGTGTGTGTGTGGGTGTGTGTGCGTGTGTGTGTGCGTGTGTGTGTGTGCGCCCTGCGGTGGGCTGGCACCATGCCTGGGGTTTGTTTCCTGCCTTGCACCCTGTGTTGGCTGGGATTGGCTCCAGCAGACCCCCGTGACCCTGTAGTTAGGATATACAATAGCGGGTTAGATAATGGATGGATTGACATATCAAATGTTAAAGGAACATGTTATAACTGAACAGTAAATACCTTAGTTAAATGTTAGTGTCAAATGTAAAAGTCAATGTGCAAATAAGACTCAGTACAAATGGCAATGAAAATGTTAAATGTCTTGCCTTAATAAAAATTTTAGCATTTAGTGTACATAGTCTAACAAGATGGAACAGTCTTCTAGTATTTCTCCTACCTATGATAAAAGTCTGTTACATGATTCTAATGGGACACACCCACAGAAGTGGGAGCATGAATAAAACAACCCATTTGTGCTGGCCCTCCTGCAGAAGAAGCTGAATTACAGAACTGCAGGCAGATGGTAATATTCAAAAAGTAGAAAAGGAGCTACCAAGGTGTCAAAGACATGAAATAAAAAGAACATTCCAAAAGAGCACGAAAAGCTCAAAGCTCTTTGAAAATGCAAAATATATCAAAATTAACAATGAACTTTGTAGAGGGTTTTGCAAAGGTCAGAAGCACTATGTTTGATCAAAAAGCCTTTGTCAAACTCCCATTAATAATGCATGGCAACACACACTGACATAGGGGAATAGGCTCAATTTGCAGACAAAAACTGTTGATATGAAAAATCTCACTCACATCCTAACAAGTGCCAAGAAGTCCACAGATAATAACAAACTTATCTGTAAATCTCTTAAATACACAGTGAAATATAAACTAGTGGATTAAACAAACTACAAAAAAAACAAAAAACAAAAAAAAAAAAACAGACATAATAGTAATTGCCATCCCACTGGGCCTTTCTATGCAGGTAAGTCCCTGTCTTCTGAAATGGGATGGCTCATTCACTCATCCACTTCTCAAGCCCCACACCAAAGCACTTCATTCTCACTTCTCTCTCTCTCTCTCTCTCTCTCTCTCTCTCTCTCTCTCTCTCTCTCTCAAGAACAGTCATTCCTCCACATTTGAGACTTCAAATATTCAGGCAATATTATTTGTAACATCTCTTTTATTTTAGTGTTGGCAACCTTGCACAGGCTTCGCAACTATGTGCTGTAGAGAAAAAGTTAGAGGTGCGACGTGCGCAAGTTTGAAAAGTGGATAGAATTCCACTAGACACTTCACCAGTTTTGGTTCTCCCTTCTGTTGTAAAGTAAAGAGCTCACCATGCAGTTGTTGCATATTTTCATTCTTTTGCTTCACAGAATCAATTTTTGCCTTGCATTTATCTTCCAAAACATAGTGTACGTCCTTCATGCTCTAAGACCAAGCATGCAAAGTCAGTAATGCAGCTAGCTAAGAAAGTAAATATTTTACGTAAACTTCATGCTGGAATGTTAGCCACCACTATTGGTTTTGGTTTAAGTATTATCCATGGCTAAACCAGAGCATTACATTTCATACCCTAAGAACAAAATCTTCATTTCTCTACCATAATGAACAGGTTATTTTCATGAAGGAGGTGAAGAACTTCCTTAACATGTTTCACATGAGTAATTAAGTCATCTATGCATACCAATACACATTTCTGCAATAAATCTCTGAAAATGTCATTAACATGCAATTGGAGAACAGTCAGAGGATTAGCTAATTCATACAGCATTACTCTGTATTTGTAATGTCCAGCTGTAGTATTCAAGACAGTTTTCCATTTGTCCTTCTCCTGAATTAGAATACGATTATATGCACTTCTTAAGTCTAATTAAAAAAAAAACTGTAGAGCCAGTAACTTGAATCAAAATAGAGAATATAAGTGGTAAAGGGTAATTTCTTTTAAGAGTAATTCTATTTAGCTCTCGGAAATCAATACAGGGTTTTTTTTTTCAACAAATAAGAAGCCAGTCCCTATTGGACTATTGGATGGGGTTATAAAACTGTTCTGCAAATTTTCTGTGATATATTTTTCCATTGTTCTGGCCACAAGGCGTAAACTTTCCCTTCCAGCAATAGAGCTCCTGGTATTAAATCAATTATTAGTGCAATCATAGTCCTGATGCCGAGGTAACACTAGAGCTTGTTGCTTATTAAACATATCAACATACTCTAAATATTTAGAAGGCAGGATTGATATCGTATTACAAATAACTAGCTATGTTACAGTTCTAAAGCAATTCTGGACACAGTATGAGCTCCATTGTATGATATCTTTGGACTCCCAGTTAGGAACAGGATTGTGCTTATGCAACCAAGGATATCTGAGGATTATGCGTACGTAGCAAAGGAGACTGAATAACAAGAAAACAGCAACATTTCTTTGTGAAAACTTTCTGCTTTGACTTTGAGCAGGGATGTAGCATAATCTAAGAGCCCAGAACCAATGGGCTGACCATCCATTGAAAGAACTTGAGGTTTATACTGAGATGCATTGGCGTGATATGAAAACACTCCATCATGGAGGAGCTAATAAAATTCAATCAGAGTGTCTATGATGATATTATTAGCTATACAAGGAATTACAAAAAGTACTTTGCACAAGGTTTGACTACAAGTTTCCTCCCTATAACCCCGATATGGAGTGAGCGTTTTAGTTTCCCAACAGCTTAGGGCAGTTAAGCACAATGTGACCTGCTTCTCCAAAGTAAAAACATAGTTTTTCCTTTGCTTGCCACGGCCACTCACTAATACCTTTTGCTGTTTTGCCTAAGCTAATAATCTGTCAGCCACCAATTCCAATCGAACAGGTATATCGAACATTTTCTGAAGTTCCTGAATAAACAAGGCAAAAGAAAAGCACCAATGGTTATTGGTGTCATACATTACAAAAGCCCAATGAAGAAGTTTTTTATCCATCAGAGATATTATAAACTATATACGTGTCCAGATATGTCTTAGGATGGGCTTCAAAAACCATTCAACATTGATTTAGGAAACCCAGACATTCATTAGAGTCTCCCGTAAAACAAATTAGATGCATAATCTGAGGTGCATGATGGTGACTGCAACTTGGAGCAGGAGGTGGATTTGACAAGTCATTGACCACAAATGTTACCTGATTCACCACCCCCACCAATTGTTCAACAGATGCCTGCAACTCTCCTACTTGTTTCTTTAGGGTTTTCATTTTCCCCTGCATATCTCTGAAAATACAATGCATCTCAGGATCACTCATTTTGAATCCTAGCTTTTGTCCTGGCTCAGCAGGGAAACAGATAACTAATTTGTTGAGTTAAACCAAGAGATGTTTGCAAAAGGCAAAACATATGAAAATATTAAAAAAAAAGTGACTGAAACCCTGATGAGAGGCAAAAAGTTGAAAATCAGGCAAGACATGAACATAATTACAGCAAGAATTCAAAAAAAGGTTTTAGAAGGTTTTATCTGCAGATTGGATGAAGTTCAGTGCAAATGTTGATCTTTTATCCCATCTGCTAATTAATTCAACCCAAGAGACCACACCCATAGAAACATGGGACGTGACACTGACAACGGTACACAAAATTGCATCCATAATAGGAAAAAGCTATAAGGGATGGTATCAAAATTCAGCCCTAATTGTGACGATGTCAATTAGACTTGTCTGTTTATTAAACAGGTAGCAAAGCGCACATACATAACAAAAGCCACCAGCAAAGCCCCTGGGTTCAAGGCTTTTAAGGATCATTCTACCTCATTACTGTGCTCAAGTGCAGGACACTGATGATCTAACAATCCCAAAAATCCCTGGGATTTGAAAGAAAACACGTAGCGAGAGTGTGAGTGCTTTGGCATTTGAATAGAAAAGCTTAGATAACTGCAAAAATCTACTGTGACTGGTCCAACATCTGCTTTATTCTGGAGGTAGAACAATATGTTTAGAGCAGGAACCTTGCATTCAAAGTTCTTTAATATTCAACAGCACCCCTGTTCATATATGCTGGCAGCTGTAAAATGTCCATAAAAACATAGATGTTGTTTTTATGTCACCGAACAACAAATCTTTGATCCAGTCATTGGATCAGGGAATCATAAATGGCTTCAACTCCCACTATACTAGGGACGTCTACCCCCATGCCTGAAACTACTTGGAAGCAAATTCAACTCACCATGATGGGTTTCTGGAAATCTGAAAACTGTGCTTCAGGTTATCGACTACATAAATATAGCCTAGGGTAGGGGTACTCAAACGGCGGACCGCGGTCCACAATCCGGACCGCCAAGACGTTTTTGGCGGACCGCGACTGTCTTCTGCGTAAGTCAAAAGTCCGAATATAAAAGCACCAAAATTATTGTTGTTTTATTATTTACTCTGTAGCAGGGTTGCCAACTGGCATTTTTTATGCCAAATAACTGAAATCTGGCATTTTTGAAAACTGTTTGGCATATAAAATTTGCGTTTGGTCTACTGGCATTTTTTGGTCTTTTTTACAATGCGAATTATCCACCAAAGTCAGAGCTCCGTTCGCATAAGATCGACGCCCTTAAGTCGTCGTTGGTAGCGAGTTCATCGCTGATGACGAAAGCGACCACCACACAATCAAATGTTACAAAAGCTTCGCTACGCATTGTTTGGGTTCTTGGCAGACATAAGAAAGCATTTACTGATGCAGAGGTTGTTAAAGAATGCATGATGTCTGCGTCTTCGGTTCTGTTTAGCGACAAAAAGTGTGTTGAACTGATTCAGCAGATACCATTATCAGACAGTACTGCTAGTCGTCGTGCAGATGACCTTTCTGACAATAGATAGATAGATACTTTATTAATCCCAATGGGAAATTCACATGTGGTCGGTGGTCAGTTAATATCAGATCTTAAACAGGCTGAATTGTTTGCTCTCACATGCGATGAATCCACTGATAAAACTGACGTCTCAACTCTGTATGTTCACAAGATTTTTTGATGGCCATAATTTTGTTGAAGAGTTTCTGACATTACTACCGCTAGCAAAACAGACACGCGGTGAGGACGTGTTTTCAGCATTATCGCAGTTTATGCACGCAGCTGGATTGGATGTAACAAAAATGGTTTCCCTTACAACAGACGGGGCACCAGCAATGACTGGTAAAGATAGAGGACTTGTCACTCATATGAAGGCACTTCAGCCCAACCTTGTTGCTTATCACTGCATCATTCATCAGTCTGCCGTCTGTTCAAAACTTTGTGACGAACCGGCGGAAGTGATGTCTACTCTTGTGAAATTAGTGAATTTTTTACGATGTAATTCGTCTCTGCAGCATCGTCTGTTTCGTTCTTTTCTTGAAGAGATGTCTGCAGAATTTGGAGATTTGCTGCTTCACAGTGACGTCAGATGGTTAAGCAAGGGCCGTGTGTTGGAAAGGTTCTGGAATCTCCGTGAAGATGTAGCTGACTTCCTGCAGTCCTTGAATACAAAGAAGCTGCAGAATTTTTAACATTTATTCAAGACAGTGACAAGGTCGCACTGCTGGCATTTCTTGTTGATATTATGGGACATATAAATACACTGAATTTGTCACTTCAGGGTGCAGACAAAACCGTTGTCGAATTGCAAGAAAAATGTTGTGCCTTTGAAACAAAACTGAGCATTTTCATCAATGACATGGAAGGTGGCAAGATGCTGCATTTCCCAAACCTGAAGAGCTGCATGACAGCTGATCAACACGCATGTTTTCAGTTGATTTCCACATTTCTACATCATTTGAAGGTCGAGTTTGATGAACGTTTTAAGGATTTCAAAAAACTGAAGCCTGTGTTTTTGTTTGTTGCTGAACCTTTCATTGTCCAGCCTGACGGTGAATGGACTCAAACCTGTCACTGTTGCAAATGGAAGCAGTTGATTTGCAAGCTTCTCACGTTTTAAAAGCAAAATTGAACGAAGTCGGCATAACAATTTTTTGGTCAAAGTTTGTTCCAGATTCTCAGTATCCTGCTGCAAAGAAACTGGCGATTTCCGTGCTCACTATGTTTGGTTCAACATATTCTTGTGAGTGTGCATTCTCCACTATGAACACTATCAAGACGAAACATAGAAGTGTATTTACCGACCAGAACCTCAGGAATGCAATAAGAATTGCACTGACTGGTTACTCACCGAACTATGCTGCCATTATGAAATCGAAACAACAGTTCCACACTTCACACTGAGTGACAATCATTTACGTACTAACTGTTGTAATTGGTGTGTTAATTGCAAGTAGTCATGTGACTTTTTTGAATTGTTTTCCATGTTTTGTGCATGTCTTGGTCTTCTGTAAAAATTTTATCATTTGCGTTGAATCTATTACTAGCCTCCTACAGACCTACATGGTAAACCTGGCTATAGCGGACCCCGATAGTTGGTGGCTAACTGAATGTGGACCGGCATTCAAAAACTTTGAGTACCCCTGGCCTAGGGAAATGTTTCTCAGGCTATCTTGAAAACTGAGGAAATCATGTGTCCAGCAGACACCATCGGAGGTGAAGGGTTTTAGGATATGAGAAAGGAAGATGTCACTGATATCCTGCATAAGCAACCCAGGAGCTGACGAATGAGCAGTTAGATGTAATAGTTCAGGAAGATCTTCAGGATGGTGAAGACAATGAGGACAAAGAAGCTCACAAGATTGTGCCACTCATAGCTTCCAAGCTCAAATGGTGGCTTGGCATAGTTGACTATCTGGCTAGTGACATTGAGGCTATTGATGTGCAGTGAAGGGACAAACTAATTCTTTTGTACTTGTCTTGGTCTCTGTACAAACGTACTGGTTCACTGACATTAAAGAACAAATCTTTTTCAGGCATGCGCAGTGTGTGTTACATTTTATTTTGCATTTTGTGGCTGTCTGGAGCTATCATTATAACTTCACTTAAATGGCTGCTGTCTTCGGGAAATAGTGTTTCAGCAAAACGGTCATGATGACAAGTAGCCAATGACTGACTTGGTACCTGACACCAAGCACCTCCCATTGATTGGTTCACTCTGACTGAGTGACTATGACCATCTCAGTACACTGACTGAATGAACCAATATGCCCCCTGGAGGACCACTGCATGTTCTTTCACAAACTACAGACAAGAGATTCCACAGTACACTTATACAAGTTCACCAAAAGAGCAAACTACAGACAATTGATTCAGAGTACATCGAATTGTAGTCCAGTTCACTGATGATATGTGTATGGTAGATTGCATCAAAAAGGATGGGATATAAAAGAAGCAAATTGCAGGAGAATAATCCAAAACTTCAGTCATATTTCAATGTTCTCACAGTTTTATCGTGATGTTAGAACTGTTTCTAAGGTTCCATTTGTACAGTTGGTTTTTTTTTTAATTTATTGTTGAAATTGTATTTATTGTTTAATTCATTTTAATTTTAATTAATTCAATAAAGAGTATTATTATTATTATTATAGGTGAATTACTTATTGAGTGGCTTGCTTTTTATAGTTGTAAGAGCCAGTCTTAGAAAGTTAATGCTTAAAGTTAAACTCATATAGTGTTTGCTTGACTCCTATAGAAGAATAGCTATTAGGATATGGTATAGTCTTTTATCCCCTGTAAGTTAATATGAGATAGAAGTTTCTTTCCATATATGAGATACAGTGTGTTAATTAAGTCAGTTGAAGTTGTTGTTTAGAATAGATCCCTTTGCTAGCAGGGACTGAAAGACCCATTTACTGCATGAAAATGTTGATAGACATACAGTTTTCTGGCGGTTTAGAAATGGTTCAATACTATAAGCTAACCTAAAGAATGAAACAAGTTATAAAAGTTTCAAAGAGAACTTTCTTTTTTTGCTATATCGAATTTGTTTTCTATTTTTGTGTGAACTGTCTTACTTTGAATTTTTAATGAAAATGAAGATATTTTGTCTGTGGAATCGTTTCAATGCATCAAGCTTTTGCCAGAATCCCATTATTCATTCTGAAGCTGCAGAACTTTGGTAATTTTGGGTAAACACAGCTACCAAGTGGTTAAAGGTGTTACACAGTTATGATACTATGCTAGATTTTAAACTAGAATATAGATTTTTGTTGTTTTTGAAGTTAAAACCACAGATTCGAATCATTTTGGTGAAATGAACAAAATAAATCAAATCACTAAAAAAAATCATTTTGCACATCACTAATTGAGGCTGCCCATCCCATCATTGATTGCAGCTTCACAGTTAAACTTCAGCTTGCCTCTGCTATGCTTCAATATGCTGAGATGGATTATTTCAAGTCAGTGTGTCCTTCACAATCTCCAATGCCATCCGCCAGGCAATGACTGAAGTGAAGTTTTTTTTTTTTTAATTTATTTTACGAAAATGTTATTACAATGCCTTACAGTTTCATAGGTAATGACTATTTTGTGTGCTGCATTTTATGGGCTATTTAATGCTTAATTTGTTATGTAAAGTGCATATTAAAAAGAATTCTATGAAGAAAAGTATATTTTGAGCAATTTTTAGTGAAAGATTACAGTTTTTAATGGTCATGGGAATCTAAACCCTGATTCCTCCGTAGGTTTAATATATTAACATTCACGTCTTTGACTTTCACATCCTTTCTTCAGAACATAACCCCCACACAAGTAAAAGATTGAACGTATGTTTTCAGAACTCAATGGCACACATATTTACAATCCCAATACATGTTTCCTTATTTTTTTCTAGTTTTTATATTCCCCATCCCTTTCCTCTTCCACCTTTTTCTCATTGTCAACCTCTTCCCAACTAGTAGGTAAATGAAAAATATTGAATGTAAGTATTAAATGTCAAAAGAAAATGTAACATCTGCTTAATTTAGTTTATGGTTTTGGAAGACCAGAATCTATTCTGACAGAATAGGAAGCAAAACAAGAAACTGTTCTGAGATGATGGTATAAGGGTCAGATAAAAATGCCATTAGGACCAGTAGATAAGAGTGCATAATAGACAGGGAGTCAAAAAGAGCATGCAAATTTAAAAAGAAATAATGAATTGAACACACTAAAATTTGCCTTGAATAGGTTTTAAACAACTAAATGTATTTTTAGAATTCAGATTGTATCAAGAAGTTTAAACACTGGGAATAGTGTGCTGCCATCTTAAATGGGATCATCCCAAATATTATACATCAGAACTTTCAGTTATAGTGGCAACAGAGTGGTGTTGTTAACAATAACATGGCCAAGTCATTTAAACATAACATTAAAAAAAAAAATTGGTAGCACAGAAATTACACAAAAAAATATGATTAAAATAACAATGTCAAAATAAACAGATAAATGGATTAGATTCTCTATCATCCAAAACTGTAGAATTATATATATATATATATATATAAACTTAGATGTTGTGATACATCAAAACAAAATGTCCAAAAATGTGAAGTCTCAAAATAACAGGCCAGACTACGATTTTACTTAGTCTACCTCAGAAAGAGGCTTCACCCTAGCAAGCCAGGCCCCAAACTCAAAAGAGCAAGCTACAAGGCCTGCACAAACCCAAAATGAGGCACAGGCTTTAAAAGTTTAAGAATATCCCTCAAGGGAGAAGTTAATAATAAACCTCTCCTTTAAAACTATGTTCTTTAAATTTTAAATAATATATTAAATAATTAAAAAGGGGGATAAACAGGCAAATCAGGAAAAAGTAACAAACATAAAGCAAAGGGGTTTGTTTAACTACTCAAGCAAAAGTTAACAACTCCAGTCTGCAAACCATAAATCAGGAAGACCAAAAACAAACCAAAAATCCACTTTAACTAGAAAATATGAAAGTACTTAATGAACAATGATTTGCAAACTGTAACTATCAATGGTACTCTAAGGAACCTAACTCCTCATGCTGAATGTAAAGGCTCTGTTATGTGTGCAGGGCAGATGAGATTTGGAGTAACATGGAGAAGGTCATAAAAGCAGAAATGGGTCAAAACTGGGAGATCAAAGAAAAGTGTGTGTTAAGGCCAAAAATGAAGAGCAAGATACTAAGTCAAGGATGAAAGCAAAAGGTTAATTAACATAAAAAGCACAAATATTTTTTAGCAATTTTTTTTTTATCTGCTGCTCGGAGAGGAAATTGATTTCCCCAGAAGACCTTTTATATCCATTGCATCTTTATACCCAGATCACAACCTTTAAGGACTCACCCATAATAACCATTATGTGTGCTAACAACAGGCGCCCAACAAAGTAGTGAATATACGCAATCATCTGTAAAAGAATTATTTGTAATAAGCAGACGGTAGTGCCTTGGCAATGATGCTGTGTGGTGGCTCTGCCTCTTCGGGGGTTCCATCCAAAAAAAAAAAAAAGTCTAAAAACATAAATACCCATTGCACAAATAATATAAAAAAAATAATATTAAAAAAATAAAATATCAAAGAGCAAAAATAACGGTTCAAAAACAATAAATACTACTGAAAAAAACAACATACATAAGCCAGGGGACAAACCCCGTCTGAAACACCGGATGAATTCACCAGTCCATTACTTTTCATACTTATACTCACTTAAACAAGGACAGCGTAGAGCGCCAATTAACCTAGCATAGCTTCTTTTAGGTGGAAAACATGAATGTAATTTGGAGCGCAGCAAACCTCACCCTTACTTTACATCACATATGGGCAACCCCAGACCCACAGGCCGGATCTGGCCCTCTACTTCTTTTGATCCGGCCCTGATCCATTTCAGCGAAGTTAGTCGGATTCATGTCAGATTCATGGTGGGAGAAACATGGTATGTTCTAAAAAGATCTGAAACATCAAACGTTTCCATACGTTGACAAACTAACTTATTTTAAATTTTGAAATTGTTGAATCATGTTCTGTCTACAATGAATCTGTGAAGTTTTCTTTACTGCACCTTAGCAAACTTGATCGAGCGTAATTTCTTTATCACATCAGCATTTGGCATTCACGCGAAATTCTGCGTTAAGCCACATTAAGCTGACGTCATAGCCCTTGAGCAAAATACACCATGTTTTCTCCCACCAAGGTCTCTTTCTTGCTTTGGCTAGCGGCGTGTGTGAACATGTTACAACGTGTCAGTTTGGTACCGGCATTGGTGTTGTGCTTTGTTCGGTGCCTGCATTGATGCTGTGTTCTGTGCCTGTGGTGTAGAAGACAGTTTTGTTTGACAGTTCTGAATATCACTTATAAATTTGGGACAATGTCAGGGGTTATGTCAAAAAAAAAAAAAGAAAAGTGGATGCAGAGAATCATCAATTTCAAGACAACTTGACGGAGGGTTATTTCTTTATTCTGATAAAGTTTTGCCTGTATGTTTGCTGTGCAAAGAATCCGTATCCGTCAACAAAGAATACAACTTGAAGAGACACTTTACTTCGAGACATGCAGATCATCAAAAAATTGATGGACAACTACGAAAAGATAAAATACAGAAGTTGAAGAAGGACTTGGATACCCAGCAGCAAATGTTCAATAAGTTAAGAACACAGTACCACAGCATTGTCAAAGCCAGTTTTGTGGTAAGCAAAAAAATCGCTAAGCATTCTAAGTCATTTGGTGAAAGAGAATTTATCAAAGAATGTCTGCTGGATGTTGCAAGTATAATATGTCCTGAAAAGAAAAAAGACATTGACATTGTTTGTCGAGACGTATTGTTGTCCGACGGATAGAAATGATGGCTGGTGATATCAAAAAAAGTTTCAAAGAGAAGATTGCTAGATTGGAAGCATTTTCAATTGCTTTGGATGACAGCACCAATGCCTTTGATACAGCACTATTAGCAATATTTATTCGAGGAGTTGATGTGGATTTCAACATCACAGAAGAATTATTGACTCTTCAGCCGTTAAAAGGAATAACTACCGGTGAAGATATATTTGAAACAGTCAACACAGTCTACAAGAGATTTGGGCCTAAATGGAGTTCACTATCTGGCATATGCACTGATGAAACTCCTGCAATAGTTGGTGCACGGAAGGGACTAATTGGAATACTACATGAAAGAGCAATAGAACTACAGATCCATCCGGAAAATTTAACAGGTTTTCACTGAATTATCCACCAACAAAATCTCTGTGCAAAACCGATTAAATTCACAAATGTTACGGAAGTTGTAGTAGCCAGTATTAACTTTATTAAGTCATGTGCACTTAATCACCACCAATTTAAGGAGTATTTGGCAGACCTATTTTCGGATTATGAAGATGTGTCTTATTGTTGAGAAGTGAGGTGGTTAAGTAAAGGTAAAATGTTAAAACGATTCTATGATTTGAGACAAGACATTGCAGATTTTATGGACATAAAAGGAAACACAATTGAAATAAAAGTTGATGAATGGGAGTGTGATTTAGCATTCCTTGTAGATGTCACCAGATACCTAAACGAACTGAATCTTAAATTGCAATAACAAGGACAATTGGTTCATGAACTGCATGGACATGTCAAAGCTTTTTGTAATAAACTAACATTGTTGGAAAGTCAGATAAGAGCTAAAAATTGTTATCATTTTCCTACTCTAGCAATTCATAAAAATATCCCATATAATTGTTATGGAGATGAACTGAGGGCAGTAATAGAGCAATTTGATACAAGGTTTGCCGACTTCCAAAACAAAGACTCCGCATTCTCTATATTTGCTCATCAGATGGATGCTGATGTAAATAATGTGCCAGAAAACTTACAGATGGAACTTATTGAGCTTCAGGCGGATTTAGTGCTACAATCACAATTTAACAACATTGCTTTGACGGATTTTTATAAATTATATTTGGTGGAAGAAAAATATACAAATTTACGCGCCTCCATCCACCCATTATCCAACCCGCTATATCCTAACTACTTTTCAAGAAAAATCATTTGTCTTTTCAGCAGCACATATATGTGTGAACAGTTTTTTTTGAGGATGAAATACAATAAATCAAAAATTAGGACAAGGATAATGGATGAAAACCTCGAAAACTCTATGCGATTATCCTTAAGTAATACCAACGTCAATATTGATAGTCTTGTAGCTCAAGTACAAGGCCAATCTTCACACTAAATTGTTATGTTATTCATTATATTATAAAAATTTATGTAGAGCTTCATACCACAGCATTATATTATAAATAAATGAAATATGAAGTAGGAACTTGTTTTAATTAATTTAATATTAATTTATTTTATTTAATAATTTGGTCCGGCCCTTGACTCTGAGACAGAATGACAATTTTTCCCCAAAACTAGGAAAGGTTGCCCATGCCTGCTTTACATAATTTCTCTCTTTTAATTTTTTCTTTTCTTAAAAAATTGTTCAAAATAGTAAAACATACTTTACAACATAATTTCGCCTATTGCAAAATTATGCAATCGTAGTTAATATGCAAACAAATGAATAAGCAAGAAACCAAGCAGATATAAATTTAGGTCCTGGAAATTTGTAATGTATGCTTCAAATAAAAAAATTGACCAAATTATATAATCAACAATCAGTTCACAATCTTAAAAAAGACATTGATGTTTAACCTTATGTTGGTATACTAATGAACAATACAGTGTGAAACAAAAAGGAAAAGAATTGAATATTCATGGTTCTAGAGCTAAGGAAAAGAGAATATAAAGCGGATGCACATGTCAAATTCAGTTCTTGAAAGCATTTTAGACCATGTGTTAAACCACAGGCTTACAATTATAAAAGCTTGACACAGGACTTATTCATAGCTAAATTTGCTGTGTAATATCCATAGTGATTTTTTTTTAAATGGAACAGGCATTTCATAAAATGTCATATTGCTTCACTTCTTTTCTGTATCTGCTCTAAAGTCGTGTTTATTGTTTGCCATGAACTCTATCCAAAACTTTGCTACTTTACTATGTAAATTTAAAGAGCAAAGCATTCCACCACTAAAGCTGATGTGGTTGTAGTAAACATGCTAGTTGCTAAACAACATATCTGTTTTGGATGTGATCTGGAATTTCATTTCAGTGTCCTCACTGTAAGTAGTGTGAAAATTGGTTATGCTTTGAAAATGTACAGTATTCCTCAAAATGCAGAAAAAGATAAAGACGTGGGAGATAAATGTCTGAACACTCAATAAAGGGATTAAGATATGAATATACCATATATAGATAACACATTTAGACAATGAATATAATCATAAATATATCTTAAAATTTAATTAAATTGTCACACTAATTTCATCACAAATAATTGAACTTACAACCAGCTAAATGTGACAAAAGTTGGTTGTGTATTTAGCAGAATTCAAACTAACCAAAGTCAAGAGAAGAAGAAGGAATGTAACTACTGAAATTCAAGGTCAGTACAACAGAAACACAACAATTATGCTAATGGAGTCAATGCCTCTAGATCTGAGTTTCCTGAGCACAACAGAGGAGTTACTTTCCTCACTGGAAATGCACAGTTCCTGAGAATCTTCAACAGGAGCAGATATCATTACTGAATGCCATTAATGCTACATTCTGAACAAAGCTATGGCAGAGGAAGATTGTCAAGGCTGGATGCAGATGTTTCTTGCCTCAGTGGAAGGTAAAGATGGAGAAAATATGATGAAGGCTTGAACACTGTGGCTCATTAGCACACAGATTATGACTGTTGAGTTCAGTTCCCAGCCCAATGTTGTATTCTTTGTGGAGTTTGCATGTTCTCTTTGGATTTCTGCAGAACTTTCTCTGGTTGTCTTTCCATATCCCAAAAATGTACAATTGAAAAGAAAAACTTGTCTGGCATGGCTTTGTGAATGTACTTTCCTAAAGTGAAACAATAACTATTTACATATAAAATAAAATGCACTCTTAAAATTATGTATTTTATAATTTTTATTATACTGCTAACATTTTCCTTTTACGTGTAATCTTTAGAGTAAACATTTGCCTTCTATATTTAACCTGCAAGGGTTAAAAAGGAACACATAAATGTATTACAGTTAGGTCCATAAATATTTGGACAGAGACAACTTTTTTCTAATTTTGGTTCTGTACATTACCACAATGAATTTTAAATGAAACAACTCAGATGCAGTTGAAGTGCAGACTTTCAGCTTTAATTCTACACCTGCCCATGAAATAGCCTTTGATTCAATTGTCCAATTACTTTTGAGCCCCTGAAATGAAGGGATTGTGTTAAAAAAATGCTTTAGTTGCCTCACATTTTTATGCAATCGTTTTGTTCACCCCACTGAATTAAAGCTGAAAGTCTGCACTTCAACTGCATCTGAGTTGTTTCATTTAAAATTCATTGTGGTAATGTACAGAACCAAAATTAGCAAAAACTAAAAAAAATATTTATGGACCTAACTGTATTTATGTTTATTTTTACATTAACAAATACACACAGATGCTAAAACAAAGACCATTATTTTACATTTTATACTGTTTAAATAGGAAAAGATTACACAATATAAATAGAATATGATGTTATCTTTTTGGCACCACAATACAATGTAAAAGATATATTGTCAAATATTGTCAGGTTAATTATGATTGCTGAGTAGGACTGGATGTTACAGTCCCTAACGTATCAGCATTACAGTTAAGTGAAATGGTAGTAGCTGACCACTATATGATGTTGTTACCATTGTGAAGCATCATCAGTTGTGTGTCTCGGTCTCTTTTTGGTCTCAACCTTTTATCACAAGAAACCCTCAACTGGGGACGGTCATCCCCAGGCTGATCAAACCTGGGCATGTGTCTTCCGGTAACATTCTGACTGGTCACTTGATAATATAAAGAATGTCTTTTCTCTTCAGTCACAGCCAGTGACTACTCCCTTCAGCTGCATTGGCAAGTGTGTTGTATCTTAGTCCCAATTTGCAGGAGTTCAGTTTTGTTGCAATTTAATTTTAAAGTTCTGCTCCATCCAGGTTTTAATTTCACTAAGGCAGGTTGTGAGCTGAGAAAGCTCTGATGAAGTTCCACTTTTTACAATGAAGCAGAGTTGAGTATCATCTGCATAAAAATGATAACCCAGTCCATAGCTACAGATAATATGGCCAAGGGGAAGCATGTAAATACAGAAGAGAAGAGGGCCAAGGACAGAGACCTGAGGGACTCCTTGTGTGACTGGTGCTGAGCGAGATCTGCTGTTGCCAAGACTAATAAACTCTTGCCTATCAGTCAGATAGGACTTGAACAACTGGAGGACAGTGCCAGAGATACCCAGCATATTCTCCATTCTGGACAGTAGAATGTCATGTCTGACAGTGTCAAATGCTTCACTGAGGTCTAATAGAATTAATATGCTGCTTTGTCCAGAGTCTGCTGCCATAAGCAAATCATTGGTTACCCATAGGTGGCAAGGTACTGACAGTAACTCCTTTGCATTCACATTCAGCTCCTAGACACCTCTGCAGTAAAGTATATCTGCCTTGTATTAGGTAGACCTTAAAAGCAACCAAAATGTTCTTGAAGGTTCCAGGAGGTGAACGCTGGGAACAAGCTGAGTTCACCCTGAGATTCAGGTTTTTTAAGAGAAGATGGGACCTCATTTGTGGCTCTGATTGCGGAGCTCAACATATTTGCTTTCATGCTTCACAAATTGCTTCAAGTAATATTCCTCCTCTCCTCTCCATTTCATCTCATCCAGTTGCCTTACTTCACTTAGACTATGACTTTGGCACACTTGGCTGCATTTTCTGGATTGCGCACCTCTTCCAGCAATACACTGGGGTATTCTTTTGCCTGGTCAGTTTCCTTGTTCCCAAACCAAAGTCTCCTCTGTCTTGCTGAACATAGCCAACCACAACTTGGTGTTGGAAGGCAGATTTTGCATTCTCTGTTACTGTGGCTGAAGACCATATCTCCCATGTTGCTAAGTTTAAAGCAATGCCTCTTATGATTGAATCCATTAATTTCCAGTCTTGCTTTTGCACATCTCAGTAGCCAAAACTTCCTCACTTGTGAGTTCAAAGTCTCTCCAGCTGAATGGCATTTGATAAAGTGACCTCATATATGGTAACCAGCCACAATAGGGCAAAATGAAAGCACCAAAGCTTCAGCTTCCTTGGAAAAGCAGTGTTGTTGATTTTTTGCAGGCTGTTGACTGCATCCTGCTTGAGTTGTTGCACCTGCTCGGTGTCTTTAAGGTCTGCATTTTACCACCATTTTGACTTGCTTCTCCAGTATAGTTGACATTGGTTCATTATTGATGTAGAATCTTTCATTGTACAGCTGATTTTTCACTATAGAAATACTGGAGCACAAGCATTTATTATGGTGGTCATATCATCCATATACCCCCTGAATGGAGAAAGATGTAGCCCAGTCTTAAGGCATTCCTCTCCAACCACCCATCGTAATGCACAGATGATATGCTCCATTGCCATAGTGGATTGCCAGGAGTGAGATGGTACAGTCTGCCATTATATCTGTCCTAAGGTGCTACCAGCCTGTGGTCTTATCCTGTATTGGAGCACAGAACTGGAGATGCTGTTGGTAAGATTTAACCAGCTTTGTGATATATTCTGGAACTTGAAACAATTTAAAAGCAGTCCATAACACAGTGTGAGGCACCAATCGAAAACCTAGTATCCCTGCTTTCTGTGCTAATGTGTTGACAAAGTTGTTACTCTGCAAAAATCTTTGAATCCTTGGCTAGAAAAAGGAATTAGAAACAGCCAGTTGGTGGTAAGTTAGAGGAGGGGTACAGAAAAATGTAATTTTAATTTCCTAATTGTTAAATATCCTGGGGCCTCATGTATAAACGGTACGCATGCACACACAAAAATGTTGCAATGTATAAAAACTAAACTTGGCGTAAAGCCACGTGCATTCTCACGCCAGGTCAAACCATTGCATACACAAGTTTTCGGCTCGGTTTTGCAAACTGGTGGCACCCAGCGTCAAAGTAGTGCTACTGCTCCTGGGTAGCTTCCCTTTATTTTTTAGATTCCCATCCCTGATGCGGCTTTATCAAATACACTGACATTAACTGCATATCGTTTTTTATTTTAAGGCATCTGATTGTAATCAACCTGTAATCATATAATAGTGCACGGATTGGCCAAACTATTCTAAATACTATAGCTGCTTTAGCGTTGTTACTCTCCGTGCACCGCTGAGTATTTTAACCCAATGTATGTGAGTGTGGAATCACAGCTCTACAGCAACTGATCGGAAAGCTCTACCGCGGGTTGTGTCAAGAGCAGAGAGAAATATCGGGATACAGCTTCTAGCACACACTGCCTGAGCCATGCGAACTTCTCCCATTTGGCAAACGCTTCAGAGCCTTTCCTGCACAAAACTAGCGGTTCAGAAACAGTTTCATCCCAAGACCTCTAAACACATTCAATCTGTCCATCAAGTGCTCCCGGTAGAACTGTTTGTACTTATAAGTACAATTACCTCACTGTAAACTTGTATTACAGTTGTAATATTGCACAACCTAAGCTACTTATGCCTTCATAGTGTATATTTTTCATTTTTATCGTATTATTATTATTGTTTTTGTTGTTATTTTACCATTTTAAAGGAAAAAAAGTTTATGGAGGATTTGCATATTGAATCTCATTGTACCATACAATAATAACAAAGTAATTTAATTCAATTCAATAGAAGAGAGTGCGTATTTACAGATGATAACAACTGGCTTCTAAGTTGATTTAGATTTCCAGGCGATATCTTGGAGCTGTTGATATCATTTTTCAGATGAAATGCAGTAAAGAACATATATTACATTATACAGATAAATTTTTAACTTCATTTAAATAATGTATACTGTTATTAAACGCATGGACACGTGGACAGCTGTGGCGATGAACTGGCTCCCCGTTCAGGGATTGTTCCTGCCTCATGCTGTATGCTTTCTGGGACTGGAGTGATCCTGGATAGATATATGGATGGAATAATTAAACATGTATACAAATATATTTCAATGTTCCTAAAAAGCTTTAAAGAATGGCTTGACATTTATCAAAGGGCTGATTGTGTGGTGATTGGTTACTTGGAGAAAGAAAAGGAAGGACAGGAATTGGGAGTTAGTACATTTGAAAGAAACAGTACTGCTGCAATAAATTATTTAATCGAGGGTTGTGCATGGCGCAGAAAGCATCTTGGAGGAGGCAGGAACACTCTCTGGATGGGGTACCAGCTCATTGTTACAATTGAGCCACTGTGGCCCCATGTGTAATACATGTTTTACTTCATTTCATCATGAAAATGATATCACGTGTACATCTTAGTATTTAAATTGTTCAGAGAGCTGAAATATCATGAATGTAAGTCGCCGTAAGAGAAATACAGTTTTAGAAGCAAGTAGCAATTCACACACATAGAGTAAATAGAAGAACACATAGAATACGAAGCATTTAATGTGCTGCTTTCGCTATGATGGGATTTGAGAAACTAGTAAATTAAAAGATTTTAAGATTAAGGTTACGATGTTCTACTTTAATGAAAAAATAAACTACGCGATTAAAGTTGACATTTTGAGCTTTTATTCCACTGTGCCCTTATTTTTTTTGTACCCTAATAAGCTTCCATATGACACTCAGACGGTGGGCTATGACTCGCCTTTTCACGGGACTTTGATATCTGACAATTTCTTTTTTATTTCGGGCACTGTGCGACTTTCTGAACTTTTGTTGCTCATATAGATAGATAGATAGATAGATAGATAGATAGATAGATAGATAGATAGATAGATAGATAGATAGATAGATAGATAGATAGATAGATAGATAGATAGATAGATAGATAGATAGATACTTTATTAATCCCAATGGGAAATTCACATTCTTCAGCAGCAGCATACTGATACATTAAATAATATTAAATTAAAGAATGATAATAATGCAGGTGAAAAACAGACAATAACTATGTATAATGTTAAATGTTAACGTTTACCCCCCCGGATGGAATTAAAGAGTCGCATAGTTTGGGGAAGGAACGATCTCCTCAATCTGTCAGTGGAGCAGGACAGTGACACCAGTCTGTCGCTGAAGCTGCTCTTCTGTCTGGAGATGATACTATTAAGTGGATGCAGTGGATTCTCCATAATTGATAGGAGCCTGCTGAGCGCCCTTCGCTCTGCCACAGATGTTAAACTGTCCAGCTCCATGCCAACAATAGAGCTTGCCTTCCTCACCAGTTTGTCCAGACGTGAGGCATCTTTCCTCTTAATGCTGCCTCCCCAGCACACCACTGCGTAGAAGAAGGCACTTGCCACAACTGTCTGATAGAACATCTGCAGCATCTTATTGCAGATGTTGAAGGACGCCAGCCTTCTAAGGTAGTATAACCGGCTCTGTCCTTTCTTGCACAGTGCATCAGTATTGGCAGTCCAGTCTAATTTATCATCCAGCTGCACTCCCAGATATTTATAGGTCTGCACCATCTGCACACAGTCACCTTTGATGATCACTGGGTCTATGAGGGGTCTGGGCCTCCTAAAATCCACCACCAGCTCTTTGGTTTTACTGGTGTTCAGGTGTAGGTGGTTTGAGTCGCACCATTTAACAAAGTCATTGATTAGGTCCCTATACTCCTCCTCCAGCCCATTCCTGATGCAGCCCACGATAGCAGTGTCATCAGCGAACTTTTGCACATGGCAGGACTCCGAGTTGTATTGGAAGTCCAATGTATATAGGCTGAACAGGACCGGAGAAAGTACAGTCCCCTGTGGCGCTCCTGTGTTGCTGACCACAATGTCAGACGTGCAGTTCCCAAGACGCACATACTGAGGTCTGTCTTTAAGATAGTCCACGATCCATGCCACTAGGTATGAATCTAATCCCATCTCTGTCAGCTTGTCCCTAGGGAGCAGAGGTTGGATTGTGTTGAAGGCGCTAGAGAAGTCTAGAAACATAATTCTTACAGCACCACTGCCTCTTTCCAAGTGAGAGAGGGATCGGTGTAGCATATAGATGATGGCATCCTCTGCTCCCACCTTCTCCTGATATGCAAACTGCAGAGGGTCAAGGGTGTGTTGAACCTGTGGCCTCAGGTGGTGAAGCAGCAGCCTCTCCATGGTCTTCATCACATGTGATGTCAGAGCAACAGGCCGAAAGTCATTCAGCTCACTAGGACGTGATACCTTTGGGACTGGGGTGATACAAGATGTTTTCCAAAGCCTCGGGACTCTCCCCTGTTCCAGGCTCAGGTTGAAGATGCGCTGTAGAGGACCCCCCAGCTCCGATGCACAGACCTTCAGCAGTCATGGCGATACTCCATCTGGACCCGCTGCTTTGCTGGCACGAAGTCTCCTCAGCTCTCTGCTCACTTGCGCTGTTGTAATTATGGGTGGGGATGTCTTTCCTATGCTGGTATCAGAAGAAGGATGTGTGGAGGGTGCAATACTCCGAGGTGAGTGTGAGAGTGGGTTAGGGTGGTCAAACCTGTTAAAGAAGTTGTTCATTTGGTTTGCTCTCTTCACGTCTCTCTCGATGGTGGTACCCCGCTTCGAGCTGCAGCCAGTGTTGATTTTCATCCCATCCCACACTTCCTTCATGCTGTCATTCTGCAACTTCTGCTCCAGCTTTCTCCTGTACTGCTCCTTCGCCGCCCTGAGCTGGACTCGGAGCTCCTTCTGCACGAGCTTGAGCTCATGCTGATCACCGTCTTTAAAAGCCCTTTTCTTCTGGTTCAAAAGGCCCTTGATGTCACTTGTAATCCATGGCTTGTTGTTAGCATAGCAGCGTACTGTTCTTACTGGAACTGCAATGTCCATACAGAAGTTGATGTAGTCAGTAGTGCAATCAACAACTTCCTCAATGTTCTCACTATGAGATCCCTGCAGGATATCCCAGTCTGTAGTTCCAAAACATTCTCTCAGAGTATTCTCAGCCTCCAGAGTCCACTTCCTGAATGATCGTGTGGTTACAGGTAGGACTCTCACTTTTGGTTTAAAGTGAGGCTGAAGCAGAACTAGGTTATGATCTGCTTTCCCAAGCGCAGGCAGCAGGGTGGCGCTGTATGCGTCTTTAACGTTTGCATACAGTAAATCAATAGTCTTATTTCCCCGGGTGTTACAGTCCACATACTGGGAGAAAGCAGGTAATGTTTTGTCCAGCGTCACATGGTTAAAGTCTCCAGCGATTAGCACAAGCGCCTCAGGGTGCTGCGTTTGTAACTTAGCAACAGCAGAATGGATGATGTCACTCGCTGACTCCTCGTTCGCCCGAGGAGGTATGTACATGATGACTACAATGACATGTCCAAACTCTCTGGGCAAGTAGTAGGGACGTAAACTTACGACCAACAGTTCGATATCCCTGCAGCAAGTGGAGACTTTGACGTTAACATGTCCAGAGTTACACCACCGTGTATTAACATAGAGAGCGAGTCCTCCTCCTTTGTGCTTCCCACAGGTACTTGCATCTCTGTCCGCTCTAACTGTGCTAAACCCGGGTAGCTCCACGTTGGCATCTGGCATGGTGTTATTTAGCCAGGTTTCACAAAAACACAACAAACTGCATTCTCTGTAGGTCCTGACATTTTTCACCAGCGCAGCCAGTTCGTCGATCTTATTTGAGATTGAGTTTACATTCCCCAGAATCACAGAAGGCACTGAAGGCTTGAAACGCCACTTTCTCGCAAGCCGCTTCATTTTTAGCTTAGTGCCGGCTCTATATAACTGCTTAAACCAACAAATAGTATTTTTCCTTGCCTACACTTGGCATTCGCTGAGATTCTTCTTTTTTTCCTGTGCTTTTTCCATTGTTTTTTCACAGAATGCTGAATTTAAGGGAATATTTATATTGATTTGCATATTCAAAGAGGTGTAATTCTGGGAGTAGTCTGGGAGGGGCGGCAGGCGTTTGCACAAGCACTAAATGTCACGCAGACCGAGATTTATGTAGCGGAAGTGCGTGGAAATTGGCTGACGCACGGTTTTCTGCATCTGAATTTTTTTGTGTATGCATATTTCGACTTTTGTCTGTATGCCATGTTTTAGTGTGAATTCTATGCACGGGAATTATGCTTTTTCTCTACAGTATTTGATATATTAATCTACTTTGAAAATATTTCTCAATCCATAAGTAGATTAAGACTAAAATATTTATCAACTAAGATAGGGGTCCTTAGTGTCTTTAATTCAGAAATAACTAACACATAAATAAACAATACCATTGATTAAAAAATAAGCTATCATTTGGTTATTTCCTTTATAAACATCTGAACATTACAGTAATAAACCAAGACATCAAAGACTAAATATAAGAAGAAAGATAGAAAACTTCAAGTAGTTTGACCAGTCCTTGTAGTTAGAAAGAAGAACGTACAAATGACCCCTTTTAAAAAAAATAAATATAATATATCACACTCAGGAACATTCCCTGCTTTATGTTTCTTTTAGTCAACTTATTTGATTTTACTCAAAATGTTCAAAATTGGAAAGTGAGAGTGCAGAAGTGTACTGATACCGATTTTTAAGAATAAGAGGGATGTGCAGAGCTGTAGTAACTACAGGGAGATAAAATTCATGAGCCACAGCATGAAGTTATGGGAAAGAGTAGTGGAAGCTAGGTTAAGAAGTGAGGTGATGATTAGTGAGCAGCAGTATGGTTTCATGTCAAGAAAGAGTACAACAGATGCATTGTTTGCTCTGAGGGTGTTAATGGATAAGTACAGAGAAGGACAGAAGGAGATGCATTGTGTCTTTGTGGACCTGGAGAAAACTTAACAGGGTGCCTCGAGAGGAGCTGTGGACAGGAATTGTGGAAGAGAGGTGAAAAAGAGAGTGCAGGCCGGATGGAACAGGTGGAGAAGAGTGTCAGGAGTTGTAGTATATTGTAAGTCTGGACTTTTGTGGATTCTGTAGTAATAAGGAATTATGGGTATTGGGGAGCTATGAGGAAGTGATAATAATAATAAGGCTGTGTAACGTGTACTCTAAAACGATCTTAGTAAAAGGACCTGTTAAAGTTTACTACTTTGAACTTGTCTCCATCTTCTTCCTTTTTATTGGTATAATATTATTGCCCTTAGATATAACAGGAGTAATTTGTGACAGACGGTTATCAGCAAGAGTGAAAGGGAAGATCTACAGGACAGTAGTGAAACCAGCTTTGTTATATGGGTTGGAGACGGTGGCACTGACCAGAAAGCAGGAGACAGAGCTTTAGGTGGCAGAGTTAAAGATACTAAGATTTGCACTGGGTGTGATAAGGATGGACAGGATTAGAAATGAGTACATTAGAGGGTCGGCTCAGGTTGGAGGGTTGGAAGAGAAAGTCAGAGAGGCGAAATTGCATTGGTTTGGACATGTGCAGAGGAGAGATGCTGGGTATATTGGTAGAAGGATGTTAAAGATAGAGCTGCCAGGCAAGAGGAAAAGAGGAAGGCCTAAGAGAAAGATATGGTGAGATAAGACATGCAGGTGATGGGTGTGACAGAGCAAGATGTAGAGGACAGGAAGATATGGAACAAGATGATCCGCTGTGGCAACCCCTAATGGGAGCAGCCAAAAGAAAAAAGAAGACACAAAATGTTCAAAATGAATGTGTTTTAAGGCTTTATGTTTCCTTTTCTAATAGAACATTAGTTTTGTAGGTGTTACTGCACATTAACAAGTATATACAGTATATGCAAAAAAATATTAATTGATGTAAATTGCAGCACCTTTCACAAATATATCGTTGCTATATGTTGCTATTACCCAACTACCTTAGTCAAACTTTACTTAAAATGAATGTTTTTCTGCTATAAAAACAGTTTTGGGGGCTAGCTTGCAATTACACATCTCTAAATACACTTTTTATGTATTTGATTCTAATAGAACTGATATATACATTTCACAGGAATTGGACCACCAGTCACATATGTACAATTCAGGGAGTCATACAGCAATGCCATCAGGACAGGTTCCCCAATTCAGATTATTTTTCAAAAAAAGGACATGAGCAGAGTGTTGTTTTTGGGATGTTTTCCAGAATATTTCCTGCAGTTTTTGAGATTTTTTTTCAGAGACTTCAGATCTTTCCAACAGAAAAATGCAAATCCTTTTTATGGTGTTTTATCCTACTGTTTTGAATGATGTCATTAATGGTTTTATTTTTTGTACTACTAGCATATTATTTTTACACTTTTTTTATTTTGAAGAAAATAAGATCTACAATATTGTGTAAATAGTATATTTGTTAATGCGCAGAAATATAATTTATTACTTAAACTGATGGGCTTTCATCTAAATTCTGAAACTGAATTCCAAGTATTCTATGTGTGTCCTGTGCAATGAATGCACAGGTTGTGTGCTCCAGTGTTGAAAGAGCTCTACAAAAAGGAAGATCTCTGAGCCCTTTAACCACTTTCCTCTCATTTCCTGGCAGAAATGCCATTTTAACATAAATCTGGCTATTTGAATTAAGAGATTATCATTTTTTTTAGATAATTTTTGGGATCCCCGCCTGTTTGTACAGAACCAAAAAATATTAAAGGCATAATAGTACCATCAAGTATAAATTTTAATTATGAACAATAATTTTCATTTATATATTGTCTTTCTTCAACCCAAGGTCTCTATAATGTCAAAGATTTTCTTGGTTAAGGAAGCAATTTGGTAATAGACTTTCTTTGTTAATTTTGCATCACAAGAACATGCTATTTTTTCCATGTGTTTATAGGAGATTTTGTTTTAAATGGAATAACCTGGTTACCTGCCAGCACTTAAAAAAAATTTTTATTGGATCGATGCTTATTAAAATAGATAGGGTCAAGCAGGGGCATCATTACTTACAAGGCAGAATTTAACACTGAACAATGAGTACACTTCTATTGATGAATATTCGGACAAAATGAAACAAAATAAATAAATATGTACAGTATATATAAATAAATGTATTCTGAAATGTAATTATAAATAAATAGAAACACAATATGGGCGGCATGGTGGCGCAGTGATAGCACTGCTGCCTCGCAGTTAGGAGACCCAGGTTCGCTTCCTGGGTCCTCCCTGCATGGAGTTTGCATGTTCTCCCCGTGTCTGCGTGGGTTTCCTCTGGGCGCTCCGGTTTCCTCCCACAGTCCAAAGACATGCAGGTTAGGTGGATTGGCGATTCTAAATTGGCCTGGGTGTGTTTGTGTGTGTCCTGCGGTGGGTTGGCACACTGCCCGGGATTGGTTCCTGCCCTGTGTTGGCTGAGATTGGCTCCAGCAGACCCCTGTGTTTGGATTCAGCGGGTTGGAAAATGGATGGATGGATGAATAGAAACACAATAATATGTGAGTATAAATAATGAATTATGTCATGATTTGATAATCAAAAAAAATACTCACTAGAGCCAGCCCGCTCAACTTTGTTGATTGAAAATGACAGTTTTTATTTCAAGGTGCATTTCATGTTGCATGAGATATCACTAAAATAAATACATAAATAAATAAATAAATAAATAACAAGGAGCATATATTATGACCCATTTAGTTTTTATGATTACATATTATTGTGTTTTTATTTGTTTATTGGTACACTTCACAATACATAATGGATAGTTACTGCCCTCTGTGTCACCAAATTGTATAAACAAAATAGAAAATAGATGGATGTTCATAGTTTGCACTAACCCACCTAGTTTTGACACTGAAGTACTGAGCCCATTTACATACTGTCTCTTTTCTCAATCTAGTAATCCAGCTCAACAATAGCCTGCACCAGCAGAAGAGATGCTTTTTCCGCTCCATCTAGCAACTCTAAAAATAACATGATCAACCAATAGGGTACATGTACAAGACTATTGCAAGGGGTGCATAAAACTAATGACACACATACATAAAAAATAGACTATACAGAAACCACCAGTACAAATCAGATGAAAACTAATAAAACAACGAGCATGATTCTCACATAAACCACTAGCATATAAACTTAAACCAATATGCTTAATGCACAAACCAATAATATACACACACAAATCAACGCTACACATACAGAGCCAATAGTATGCATTCACAGATAGAAAGTGGCCACCGGTCACGGATAAGGCCAGCTCATCACAGAATACACTAACAGACATGCACCGCACTCACAAACAGTGAGCTAGTGCAGAGTTACTACAAGACCAAATTGCAAGTTAGATCCTCCTGAAGGAAGAGAACAGAATCTCTAAGAGGCCCAGGCACCTTGATGCTCCAACATCACCTGCACTGCCTCAAGTTTGACAGTAATAATTTTGATAGTGCATTACCCCATTTATTTGTTTTACATTTTGTATTATGTCTAAGAAAAGAAAAACGAAGTGTACGATAAGCTTTGTTCAGTGTTGCAAATCTATCATTCTATGTATCTAAATTTTAGTCTATTGATATTTTATAAAGCACCTTTCATATCTATGTTTCTTGCAATATAATATAGATAAAAAATGTAGGCTACTGGACCAGCAAATCAATTTTTCCAATGTGAATTTCTTTCGATTTTATTATGCTGATTCCAGCTTCTCGTACGGAAAAAAAGGTTGTACATTTAGACTGATTAGCTAGTGTCTCGCATTCCAACACGGTATCAGCAAAGACGAAGTGGGCAGCGCCCACACGCACTTGCCGCAAACGGGGAGATAAGCGCAGACAATCACATCGGAACTCTCCAGGCAATCTCTATATAAAGCTGCGGGCGACTCTCCAGTCAATTATTGTTGCATTTGTCATCAGTGATACAGGAGTTTAACTCAGGATAGCCAAAGAACTTTAGCGGTAAGTGCACTGCAGATAAAAGGAAATGGAGGGTGTAACCTGCATCTTAACTGTTCTCAAGGTGTGCCAGAGCTTTTTTGCGCGTTGACTTCTAGAGGTAAAGTAGATAAAAGTTTGTCACTGCTTATTCCAAGTCAGTTCCGAGTTAGCGCGGGCGTGAAACAAGATGTTAAATGTGTTTATTTATTAGTACCACTTATAATAATAATAATAAATTATTATTGCAAGTAAACATAACGCTATTAGAGTTGATGTGATGACAGTGTGGATTTTATCGGACATAAAGAAGCATAGTGAGTTATTTAACAAGGAATCTGTGTAAATCGACTTTTACCGGTAATAATGGATGGTCAACAGAATAAAACAATTAAGACCGATAAACTTATACCATATTGTTCGAAACAATGATTTTAACCTTAATGGTTTTACTTTCATCAGACTATTTCTGGTGGCCCAAAAGATATAAACGGAATCTGCATGACCTTACCTGTAAATTTAGACAAAGGGTCCTTGTGTATTTTCCCAGCAGTAACACTACACCTGCTTCTCAGGAATGAATAAATAACCCCCTTTCATCAGCAAAAAGTGTATGGAGGGGCAATTTCTCTACAACAGGAATTTATTCTTACTGAATCACTCTGATGTGAAGTCAGTGTGTATATAGGCCTAATTGACATTTTACATTTAAGGGGAGATGGAGTTAATGTTAAAATGCAATGTAAGTTAATGATATCAGAATAAAATTATAAGTTTATATACATACATGCACACACACATAGTTTTTACATTTTAAATAATATAGGCAGTAGCTGTAAATGCAATTGCTTTTTTCTTCTTTATATGTTTTGTTTTACCAACAGAACTGTTATAGTTAATCCACTGTGTGAAATGTATTTAAAGGACCAAAAGAATTTGAAAAACAACTCCTAAAATTTAAAACTACAACAGTGATTAAACATCACGATAGGTTCTATACCAACAATTTTAAGCTGCTCATCAAACAAGCAGCCAAATTTTAAGAACAAAGGGACTATTTAAGTGTTACAGTGTTCCGAGAAATACGTTTTACAAGTAAATGTTTCAGAGCAAGTTATAAATGTAGCAAATAAATGTTTTTGTTATTTGGTATGAAATGTTTGCAAAATGTTGGTAAACCATAAATGTTGGTTAAACAATCAAGTATATAATATTTGTCATTTGTTCCTCAAATTCAAATCTAAAACACAAATTTGTACTTTGCAATACAAATTACATAAGAAAAATCACAATAAATGGTGACACTGTGGTTAATGCTGTTGTGTATGATTCTTCAAAACCTGGTTAGGTCTCTGTCTTCATGGAGTATGCACATTCTTCTTATGTCAATATGTTTATTTTTCCAGGTACTCTGGCATTCTGCCCTAAGACATGTCTGCTAGGTTAATGTCAATCCTAAACTTGGACAGAATGTGGTTGTTTATGTGTGTGTGCATGAGTGTGTCCACTAGAGGGTTGATGTCCCTTTTAGAATTGGTTGGAAATGCTAATACCTCACAGGTCCAGCAGCATGGATTCAAATCCCATGTCTGGATGTTGTTTTTGTGGATTTTGCATATTTTCCTTGTATCTTTATCTGTGTTAGTTGCCTCCCTCATCCGCAAAGACATGCTGGTTATGTCAATTTACAATTTAAGTTAGTCCATCTTCTATGCATGTATGCATGGGTGAGCAACTGACATCCTTTCTAGGGCTGTTGTGTTTGGACCCAGTGCTGGTGGGAAAGGCTCAAGCCTCCTGTATGTTTCAGCTGGTTAGCATAGGTTATGAAGGTTATGCCTCAACTGGCATGTGAAGGCTTTATTTTCAAATGTATTTGAAGCAGTGTCATGTAAATGAAATGCAATGCATGTAATGTAATGTAATGCAATGTAATGCAATGCATGAAATGCAAGTAAACTACTAAGACTAGATGCTGAAAGCTGTTTGTATTTTCTTGAGACAGTTTGTCCTTTTGGTCCATGCCAATTTGTATTATAGATAAATGACAAACTGTTCATAACCTAAATCATAGTAACTTGAAATTTCATACATTAATTTTGCAATAAATTCCATTAATTCATTTTAGCGGAAATTATTAGATAAAAAAGTACAGCTTGTAATTTTGCAAGTTATTTATGAATTATAGCTCTTTAGTTAAAACAATAAGGCATACCCTATACATTTTGATTCTTATTATGTTTGACATTGTTTTAATTGATCCAGATATAAAATGGATACTAGTGCTGTAATTCAATTAATGAATTAATCTTCATTTTATACAGAACTTTTTATATCTTTCAGTAAAACAAAAAGTTTCACACTAAAGTTGAAGAGCATAGCATATGTAAGAGAGTGAGTATTCATTGTAATATAATTTACAAAACCAACAAAAATAATTTTTAAAATAAGAAGAAGCCTAATCAGACATAAACTGCAAAGTACCAGGTTTAGATCATGGTAGCAATTGTCCCTTCACATCACTAATTTACCGATGACTCCCTAACTTTTCTTTGAGCTATTTATTTGATGTCTTTTGCTGTACCCCCTACATTTTAACCAGATTTTAAGCTCAATGTACTTTGATACAAACCTAACTGATGATCTCTTTTTGCCTTTATTTCAAGGTGATGGCTCCTCGACCAGGATTAGGAGGGTCCTCATCAGAGAACTCTGACAAGATGTCAAAAGAGACTTCATTTAAACAAGGAAAAAATGGTACATGTTACTTTAAAAATGTTTGATAAGTGGGTTGATACTATGTATTTGAAATAGAAAAATTAAGCATTGTTGCATGTTAAGACTTCAAAGAGTTATGACACACCAATCTAAGGTCTAACTGAAATCTGTAAATTGACGTTGAATGATTGACGGTGCTAGATGAGTGTCTTCTGTTTTTACAGATCACAGTGTCCTTAATGCACAGTAAGCATAAAAGAAGTCAGTTTATGAAAGAATATTTTCAGGTCTTAAGATGTTAACTGCAGTCTAGCATAAGTGAGATTACTGGAGGCTTCAGTTGACTAAATTTGTTTCATTCTGCCTGCACTGTACACTGTACATTTGAAATTAAACTTGAAATTGTTTTCCCTGTAACCTTAACATTTACTGAATATAAATCTGGATGTGTTGATGTTCTGCTCATGAATCTCACTGAGATGGATATGGCTTTGAAGTGGCTAATGAACTAAGTTCTGTTAATTGATACATAAGGAGCATCTAATGACAGATATGAAAAAATGCAACATTACTCCTTCAAAGTAATATACCCACAGTTTCCAATTCAGGCTCTTTCAACTTGAGCATGCTTTAAGGCCAAATGATAAAGAAATGTATGTAACAATAGTGGCTAAAACTTTATTCCATTAACTTTACAGAAAATGAGACAGTGCCCACAAAAGATCAAGTTATAGCATCTGCGAATTCCACTGTAACCTTGGTAGAGGATGAACCTGAAAATGACCCGTGGGCACTCCCAGACATAGAGGGCACCGGAGTAAAGTGGTCAGGTAAAGAAAATGTCAAGCAATTCTTGTTATGTTTTTTTATGTGATTTTCTTTATAATGTTTAATTTTATTTTGTTGTTACAGAGATGAGCACAAAAGAGAAGATTCTGTCTATACTGTTTTCCATCGGAAAAATAGCTTTATTGCTTGGTTTCCTTTACATGTTTGTCTGTTCACTAGATGTCCTCAGTTCTGCTTTCCAGCTTGTTGGAGGTAAAAATTTAGTCATTAAAAGTTTGTACTTTATACAGTGTGTACTGAAAGATGTGCTTTAACGGGTTCTTTGCTGTGCACTATTGCTGTATAGTTCCAGGAAGTGTGGGGAAACATTTGACTTATAAAGCTTTTTGTTTTACTTTATTGTGAAAAAGCAATTGCTGATTTTTTTTTCTTTCTTTTTACGGGTCAATTCTAAGAACTTCAAAATAGAGGCCAGAAGTCAGTGGCCACTAGATATTTTCGGTCCCATTTATATGCATTGCTAAGTGCAGAGTGTTTGTGTTGCCACAAATGAAGGAGCATTGCTTCAGTGTGAAGGATGGCAGTTGACTATGCATACGTTTATTCTATTATTGTAAAGCACTTTGGCCACAGCATTCCTATGTTGTTTTAAATGTGCTATATAAATAAATTGACATTCACATTGACTACTGATTCACAGTTTCACCTCAAACATCATACCTAGCACATGACTGATTGAGACAGTAAGCGTTTGGACCATTGAACTGAGTCCTAAGACTATTCTTGTTTTTTTTTTTTTTTTTGATAATATATGTCTCAAGAAATAGATGATCAAACAATGCCTTAAAATATTTCTTAGGAGATGTGAGAGAATGAACAAAGCTTAGCTTCAGAGACACCAACTCTGTTCAATAATCTGTGGCTGTAATAAAGTGGTTGTTGAACAATTTTCATCTGAAATAAATTAAGCAAAATGGGTTTTGAATATCCCATTAAATTGTAAAAATATGAAAGTTCCAATACACATTATACAATATTATGCCATCTTTTATCTCAAGGAGATGTAAATCTTGCAGTGTGGTATTTTGAGGTTGGAAAATTCATCATACAGCTTAAAGGTACTGTACCTAAATAATGAAATTTGCATTTTGTCCAACAGGCAAAGCAGCCGGTGATATATTTAAGGACAATTCTGTGTTGAGTAACCCAGTAGCTGGATTGGTGATTGGAGTACTGGTGACAGTGATGGTTCAGAGCTCAAGCACTTCGTCCTCCATTATAGTGAGCATGGTATCATCTGGATGTAAGTACAGCAAGTGTAAAATAAGATACTTGAGGTTTGGACTGTTACTTATTAGCTGAACTTTGTGGATTACATATGGAAATCTGAATCTGAAGAGAAATTCCTAAACAAATAATATGGAGAATTAGTATATTCTAATTCAACTGAAACTAAGCATGTTTGGGCCTGGCCTGTACTTGGCTGGAACACCATCTAGGGAAAGCATGGGTTGCTGCTGGAAGAGGTGTTGGTGAGGACATCAGTGGGAGATTACCCTGTGGTTTCTGTATAGATTCTACTGCCCCAGTCAAGTGACAGGGACACTGTGCTGTAAAATATGGTGGCGTTAAAAGATGCCTGGTCATCTTTAATAAAAAAAAAAAATTAAAAAAAAGCAAGTTCCCTGATGGTTTGGCTAAATTGCGCATAATAACCTGGTCATTCTAGCCCCCTAATCATCCCGTCCTTATTTACTAACTATCTCTCTCACCCCTTCATCACCGAATAGCTAATGTGTGGTTAGTGTACTGGCATAAAAATGGCTGCCACTGCATAATCCAAAAGAATCCTGCACATTGGTGATGACTGAAATAGTTCCCCACTGTATATGTAAAGTGCTCTGAGCTGGTTAGCAAAGCACTATATAAATATAAATAATTATTATTAAATAAAGAGCAGATAGGTACTGATATGAACATAAAATAACACATAACATTCTCTTATCTACTTCAGTATACTGTACTCATGATTATTATTATTAGACGCTAATTAACCCTGGGCCGGGGTCAGCCTAACCTAGAGTCCATTCCCACACACACTCACAATAATACTTTACCAAATGAAAAATGACAATTAATCTAACATATTTGTCTTTGGAGATGAAGAAAATGATGTGAAGAAAATAAGAATGCCCAGAGAAAAGCCAGACAAACAGGGAAGAATGTGTAAACTCCAAATCAAAAAGCAGGTCCAGAAGTTGATGCCAGGCAGATGATCCATAAGGCAGCGGTGCCTTGATCATTGCACCACAATAATTCTTTTTAAATATAAATATTCTTCATAGTATTGCATGTCCAAGAACATAAAGAAGACACCAAACACACATCATGGGCATAAGAACAGACACAAACAAAAAGATTTCAGACTATGTAGCATACTATACACTAACCATTGTTGGGTGCTATATTTTATTGCAATGAATGCAATTGTATGCTGCATGCTTTTGTGGTCACCAATTGACCTAGTATGAACATCTTTGGGATGTGGGAAGTAAACAACAACAACAACAACCAGAGAAAACCCACGTGAACACAGGACAAACATAAAAAACATACATATACCAAACAGACAAAGGCTGGACTGGGATTTGAACCCACTCTCCTGGAGCTGTGAGGCAACTGTGCAATCCACTGCGCCTCTATACCACATACTTAAGAAAAAGTGATATCAAAATAAAGAGAAGGATGGATGTACATCTCTGTAGTCAGATTTGCTTTAGATAAAAAAATGTAAAAAATGAGTTAATTATGTACATTATGTACAAAAAGTTTTCTTTTTTTTAAAGCATTGACACTTTGGCTGTAACTGCATATTCATCTATTGTTTTCTAGTGATGGGTGTGAAATCAGCCATTCCTATAATAATGGGGGCCAATATTGGAACGTCTGTTACCAATACAATAGTTGCAATGATGCAGGCTGGTGACCGGAATGAGTTCCGAAGGTAAGTCAAGAATTGAATGCCAGTTTTTTTAAATGCCCTGTCAGCTCAGTTTGGGTGCCCCATTATTTTGGATATTGAAATGGATGCTCAAACAAACTTTATAGGAATATGCACATCTTAACTTAAAAACAGAATATGTATTTTGTTATTATAGGGCCTTTGCTGGAGCTACAGTGCATGATTTCTTCAACTGGCTCTCTGTGATTGTGCTGCTACCCCTGGAAATTGCCTCCCAATATTTGTACCAACTTACAAATCTTATAGTAGAATCTTTCAACCTTCAAAGTGGAGAAGATGCTCCTGACTTGCTGAAGGTTATTACAGACCCTGTAACAAAAGGCATCATTCAGGTAAGAACAAATTCTTATCAGAATTATACTGTAGATATTTTAAAAATGATTGTTTTGTTAGTTGTGGTACTTTCTATAATAAGCCTTTTTTAAAAACTAGCATATGGTAATATGATAAAAGAAGTAAAACATCTTTATTGGATAATAATCATGAAAAGTATTCCAGAGTATATACAGTAATACAGTTTACAAAATATAATCTGGCTAAACTTAAACCCAGAGCAACACCATGGAAGACAGTCAAAACAAAAAATGTTTTTTATTATTAATAAATAAAGAAAACAAGAACAGTGCTTTTATTTAAAGTGACTTACAACATTTGAGGCATAATTGGTTACATTTATTTTGTTTCTCCAATTGGAGCACAGTCAGGTGAAGTGACTTTTTTGTGGTCACACAGTGTCAGCAGTAAGATCTGAACCCACAACTGCAGGGTCTGAAGTACAAAATCTTAACCACTATACCACACCGCCTGCCTTACCCAAACAGAATAGGTCCTATTCTATCACATGAGGTGGCTATCATGCTCTCAAACACTAGCAGCCAATGAAAATGAGAAGAGAAAGCAGAATGACATGCTTTGCCATCATGTTTCTACTTGATTATATAATAGTTTAAAGTGATACATTTGGCGTCCCTTGGTCAAGTGGTACTCTAGGCAGTCGACTAGTTTGCTTATACTTATTTGTTGTCCATGTATTTCAGACTTTTTTCTGATCATAGACAAACTATGACTTTTTTAGTATGGTACAGATGTTATATACTTTTAATCTACTGCAAATCAATTTCTGACTGGTAAGAGGTTGATGGGATAAAGACAACTCTAAAATAACACAGGGCAGAAAAATGTTTTAATTTATTTTATTTTGTACATGTTTTTTTTCCTTTGATTGTCTCTTTTCTGCATAGTTTATGGCTGAGCTTCTTATCATCCTGAGTACAGGAATGCTAAGTAGTGTGTCATGATCCCTTATAATGAGAAGACAGATTGAACGGTTTTTTGAATTATTTTTAGAATTAGGTGCTTTTTAATGAAACATCTCATTCAGCACTGACAGGTTTTAAGACAACTGTGATTTTAAGAATGTATTCAAAGCATAACTTCAATAAACTACACAGCTTCTTTTGTTTGACACAGTGCAATTTCTAATAAATGTAGACTATTATCCAGAACACTAGATTTTGTTATTCAGATATTGACTATAAACAACATGAAACATAGATGGTAATATAAAAAAGCAATATAAGACTTCTCTGGTAGGATATAAAAGATATAATAAAGTACATTCTGTTTATGTAGAATAGAATTTATAATATAAACAGTATCACAATTCTGTACAGGAGTTGTGTGGCTGTGTGTTGTCGCATTATAATATTCAGGTTTTCAGTATTTCATCTTATTTTGCATAATATATTTATGTTATCAGAGAAGTAAATACTTGGTCTTTTTTTGTCTATTAGCTTGACAAATCAGTAATCAATGACATTGCTACTGGGGACTCATCTGCAAAGAACAAAAGTTTGATTAAGATCTGGTGCAAATCATTCACTAACGTGGTAAGTGTCATGTTTATTGCTCAAAAGAGTTCTAAATGAAAATGTATTATTACATTATTACAAGGGTTAAAAGCACCATGTAAAATAGTTTGAAAAGGTAACATATGCTGGTCACTGTGGTTGATATTTAAAAGGGCTGACAGAGTTGTTGTAAGATCTATTCGACTAAATGGAGTTCTAAGAAACATGTGACATGGCATTAAAAGGAGTTCCCCAGGACATTCTTGCTGTTCTTGACACCAGAAACAGTCTCTTAAATGCCTTTCCCTGCCAGAAACTCCATGACCTTATAGAGAGGAAAGTTGGAGACATGGGTTCTATAGGAAGGAGATAATGTATCATCTGCAGAAAGAGGGAGAGATTGAATGAATGGGAAGAAGTATGTTTAGTTCTTGGGCAATGTGATATGGACAAAGATGTCCACTTCTATTTTCCACTCAAACTGGTAACTGGATTCAAATCCAAGATGCTGGATCCATGAAACAGCAGGGATAACCCCAACGTACTGTGCAACCCATAAACTGCAACACATTTTATTACAGATGATTAAAAAATGAATTACAAGTCTCTGGCCCAGCAAGCTTCTGTACATGTTTGTCAGACCAGTTAATACACTGGTCTGGTGCATTTTTCTGGACATCGTATATTAATTTTTCCATTTTTCCTTTGTGTTGAAATGACAATAAGCATTACATTGTATGACCTGTTACAAGTATAAATGTAAGTGTTTTCCTTTAAGATGTCTGTGAACTGTTCAACAGAGTTGCATATAAAATGACTCTTAAAACTTTAACAGTTTTAGCCAGAGCTTATTCTACCTGAAACACATTGTAACACCCACCTTGGGTGACTGACTCCTGTTTGCAAAGATGGTGAAAGTTATATTCTGACTTTCAGCCAATCGTCACTTATTCAACAAAAGAGGAGCTGAGGCTATATCCCAATTTAAGACAAAAGACAGGGATGAGACAGCAATGCATGACAGAACACTTTCACACACAACCTCACTCAGCCATGCAGGGCCAGTCTTACTAATCAACCTAAAATAAATGTTTTTAAAATAAAGGATGAATAAAAAATACACATGGACATTTGAAAAGAATGTGCAAACTTCACACCAACAATGATCATGCTATTTTTATTGTATTTTTTATGCATTATTAATTGGCTAAGATCAAATAAATTATGAAAAAAAAGTAGTGATGTCAAGCAAACAAAAATAGAAAAGTACAAAAATATTTTCTAAAAGCTAGCTGTGTAGAGAGAAAAGGAAAACAAAAATGCTGCGATGAACCAGACGTATTAAATAAGGTAAATAGCTTTTTAAAAAAGAGGAATGTTGAGTGTACATTTCTGATACTGAGCATGTTTTTCAAAATATGTTAGGCTTGTAAGTTAAAAAAGGACTCCTACAAAATCACTATGTAACCAGGAAAGAGAACTATTTAAAATAAACTAACAAACAGATTTTATGGAATATGTTAAATTCTTCGAAGAAGGTCTGAATATTTTCTAATCATTTATGAAGTGAATTTTCTCTAAAATTATAGTTCTTATCAATTATTTTGAATAATACAGTAAATAGTGAAAAGAAAGCAGGCTAATAGGACTAAAGGATACAAAATTGAGAAAACGCTCACAAAGCAAATTTAGAAAAACAAATCTATAGCCTATGTTTAAACCAATGCTTTAAAACAGCTGTTAATACACTTGCATAAGCTATGCAATATAATAATTATTTGGTATTATACACTGTAGCTACTGTGTGCTTTAATTTTCACATGCAGCTCATAGTAAATAGGTCCAATGGTTCAACTAAACAAGGAAGCATACAAAAAACTGTCAGAGATGAAATGAGAATCTAATAAAAAGTCAAAGATAAGTGCCCACAGCTAATAAAGTTTTAGTATAGAGAGGTGACTAAGTTTACAGTGGATGTAAGGCTGTGACAGTTAAAAGATCTTTTTTAATCTGATATTTTCACGTGTTTTCCTTTTTCAGTTGTCAACAACAGCATTGATTTTTATTGCACTTTAACCCGTGCTTGCGTAATAAACACTTCTTTGGGTGTTGCATTTCAGACTGTACAGAATGTAACCGTTCAAGGCCCTGAGAACTGTACTGAATTCTGTTGGACAGATGGCAATGTCACATTCACTTTGAAAAATGTGTCTCACAAAATAGGCATAGAAAAATGTAGGTATATTTTCTATTATTTATGTAGTACTTATATAATATTAAGGCAATTGCATTAATAATAAATTAATGTTTATTATGTAAACATTTGGATATTTAAATAGGATAATTGTCTAGAATGAATTGGTCTGAATGAACGAGTATGGCTGTGTGCATGATTGTGCCAAGAATGGACAGGCATCCTGTCTTTAGTTGATTCCAGCCTTGCAGCAGAATACTGTCAGGATGTGCTCCATGTTTGTGTACTGTTTGATGCTCTAATATGGATTTATCACAGAATCTATACAGTGTTTATGGCAGTTGGTGTGCAAAATTAACTTGTTATATGTGTTGCTTTAAATGTCAGTAGTTGTTTTAAAGTCATCAAAGTAGTATTACTCTTTTATTCTGATTATACTCTAAAGAGTATTTTTGTACTTCCTATTTCTTAATCGAAATAGATAATCTAACAGAAGGTCTTACCTGTACTGCTAATTACCGACTAACCTTGTGAAGCCAGGGCAGGGATGTCCATTTTTCCTTAGCCCTACCCGAAGGTTGCACCACTACATTAAAGCTCCATCTCTCTCCTAATATCTGGCTCAACATTCTTGCTGTCAGTACGCTTTCAGTCCTTCCCAAACCACAACCTGTTTGGCAAACCTCATGAAGTCAACAGAACAAGGAACCTGCCTTGAATGCGGCTCAGGCTAAGAATGTTTAGACAGGTCACCATCCTTAGTTATTAATTTATTTTTTTTTGCAGCAATTGAAACACACAAAAATTTAACAATCACTTTGGCAGATTTCCTAAATTAAGTCATGAACAGGACTGAAAAAGCTGCTGATGTTTGATATAGAATAGTCCTGTAGATGTATATTTTAGTTAAATATAAATCATACAGCTTCTAAAAATCTGTTCAGAACACCCTGTTTGTATTTAATACATTACAATGCAGATAATTCAGATAATAAAGAAAGTAAACTGACCTGTGAAATTTCTGTTCATTTTTTACAATATGATTATGGGGTAAAATACCATTTTTTTTTCTTTTGTTCTCATTTTGCAGGTAACCACATTTTTGTCAATACTTCACTGAATGATCTTGCTGTTGGTCTTATCCTGCTTGCATTATCCTTACTTGTGCTCTGTAGCTGTCTGATACTTATTGTCAAGCTTTTGAACTCCATGCTGAAAGGAAAAGTTGCCTCAGTCATCAAGAAGATTATTAATACTGGTAAGTAACTGTTTTGCAGGTGTTTTCTTTTCTCAACATAAACAACCTTATTTTAATTGCTGAGTATTAGATACATTTGTTCATTTATTTTCTAACTAACATTTCCAGTTAAATTAAATTAAATGTAGTATATGTAAAATATACATATGGAAATATATTTAAAACAAAATAACACTTAAAAGCTTGTTTATGCAAATCAAATTAAAGGAAGGATATCCTAAGGTAATTTTTTTATTTTAACTTATCTTCAAAAAACAGAAAATTGCAATGACACTTTACTCAATCAAACATATAACACTAGCATAACTGATACAATCATTTCTTCAAAAGATATACAAAGAAAACAAAGGAAAAATAAAAATATGAAGAAATAAAAATCAAAACAAGATTCAGCCTTAAGACCACTTTTAAATTCTCTCTGTATTATTAAATGTCTGCATTTAACAGGAACATTTGCATAATTTTGGAAAAAACTTTTACAGGATATATCTTATTTAATATTGCTGTAATACACCAAGGTTTTGTGAGTTAGATGGGTATTTAATACTTATATCCCAATGTAAGTATAATTAAGTAAAAGAGAAAAAAAACTTAAAAGTTAAGGTCTATATAATATTAAAGCTTTACAACATGACTTTGCAGCTTGAGTTAATGCTAACTGAACCAATTGTTATTTTTGTAGATTTTCCCTTTCCCTTTGCATGGGTGACAGGATACATTGCAATCCTTGTTGGAGCAGGAATGACTTTTATAGTTCAAAGCAGTTCTGTCTTTACATCTGCCATTACCCCACTTGTTGGTGAGTACTTTTCATGCAAACATTTGAAATATACCATGAGGTAGTTTTCTATTTTCTAACATGCATACTTTATACTTCACCTTCTTCCAGGTATTGGCGTCATAAGTATTGAAAGAGCATATCCACTTACTTTGGGCTCCAATATTGGCACAACCACCACTGCAATTCTGGCAGCATTAGCAAGTCCAGGAGACACTCTTGCCAATTCACTGCAGGTTAGCATCTGTAACAAGTTAAATGTAAAGCTCACTATCTTAGTGGTGATTTTACTTCATGCTCTGAACTGACATGGTAAAAATATACATAGGCTTTTAATAAATAGCCAATTAACAGTTACTATAATATACTGTACATTACTTTTTTTAAGAGAGAAATATAATCAGGTAAGCTTTTATTGGTAGAATATAAAGGTTTTTTCTCCTAATGTACTGGACTCCCTATTGTTGCAATGTTGAATGAATATTTAACAGTTTTGATTCTTTTTCAAGCTTATTCATTTTTGGGTTGGTAGACCTTTTCCTTCATTTATGCTTCTGATCAATTTAATGTGTACATTTCTATACAAAATGCTCAGATGTGTTATTTTAGCAAATATCTCACCCAATAGGTTATAGAGTTTTTTAGACGGCATGATAGAAATACGAAAAGCAACAAATGTTTACATTTAAATAGAACTCAACAAACTGCCTGCTCAATGTGAAACAAATAAAACATAATAATATAAAACTTGTATGTAATGTATTTAATAAAATAACGAATGCAACAAGTGCCATGAAATGACTAAAATGGCTCTACCTAAAGACTAGCATTGTCCAATAATATGTTGGGCTCTGGACTAGCTCTAGACTGAGTAACCTAACCCAATGTCGGTGGGGGGGTGGGGATGGATTTATTTTGGTGACAGGCTTCTTCAAGGTTTGTTTTTTTTTATCTCCACATAGTTAATTATGCATAGTTTTATATTGACGTAAAACTCAAAGATCAACCTGCACATCTGGCAACAAGCAGATATAACTCATTATTTATGTCATTTATGTTTCATATAAATAACTAAATAATGCAGGTTCTCAAAATGTTATCTGTTCTACCACTAATTAAGTCCCACAAAGTCTGTAATGCAAATGATCAGCATTATATACCCAGTGGGCGATTCCATCCAATGTTGGCTGTTAAAACTCCAGGGGATGTTGTGCTGGCCATTATGGCGCGCTGGTGAAAAAATTCTCCTATCAGTAAATAATTTGATGAACAATAATTCGTGAATGCAGCAAATTCACTGTCAATAACGTTTTGGAGAAATTCACTATTCTTTATTTCTTTCTATTTTTATTTATTTGTTATTTTAGTACTTTAACTTTACCAACTGATCTTGTCTTGCATCAAAACTTATTTAGTATAATGTTAATTAGTAACTATTTTCACTGATTTAAATCAGTAAGAGAATTTCCATAAACCACTACAAAACAAGTTAAATTAATCCTGAAAAAAAGCAAAAGTCAACAGTGGATTATTAAAGATGGTGTATTTATATATTTAGATTCTGATCATTAAACATGACTTATAATACTAATTAATCAGAAATATCAGCATAAATGAGCATAAATGAAATGTGATTTATGTAGAAAAAAGTATGTTTATAACCATTTGAAATTTAGAAACTTTTGTTTGTTTTTTCCAGATTGCCCTTTGCCACTTCTTCTTTAACATATCAGGGATCCTCCTCTGGTATCCTATCCCCTTCACTCGCGTACCTATACGCCTCGCAAAGGGTCTAGGAGATTGGACTGCTAAGTATAGGTGGTTTGCTGTGGTGTATCTGATCCTTTGTTTCTTTATTTTGCCTTTAACCGTGTTTGGACTTTCAGTTGCAGGCTGGCAGGTATTAGCAGGAGTTGGAGTACCTATTTTAGTGTTAGCCATTGTTGTAATTATCATTAACATTATGCAGTCCAAGTGCCCACGGTTCTTACCAAATGTGCTGAAAACTTGGGATTTCTTGCCAGTATGGATGCACTCTTTAAAACCCTGGGACAAGATTATTACCTCAATGACAAACTTCTGCAAACATCGGTGTTGCTGTTGCTGTAAGTGTTGTCAAAATACAAACGATCAAGACAGTGATCTCTCTAAAAATCAAGTAATCTCTCCAGAGGTGTATGAGAATCCTATAGCGCTTGAGAATGAACAAGAGGACTATAATAAAAATGAAGAACCAAATGGGCAGATCAAAATAAGTACAACGAATTTGTAATTATATTTTGTGATTGCTTTCTAATGGTGCTTTTTTGATGTACATGTATATTTCAAATTATATATGCTTTCAATACTTGGGGTATTCCAGATGAAGTAACTTATGAGGGTGAAGCTCACACTTTACCTTTGATATGATGTTATTTCATACTTAACATCTGCTGATCTCAGTGAAAGAAACACCTCTATCGGTTTCTATCTACTATGGCAGTATGGCAACCCCAAGTGGCCACTACTAGACACATAAATGTGTCACATATTAATGGCACAATTTTGCACAAAGTATACTGTATGTATAGCAAGTAAAGTTTTTATTTTTACCAGTATCAGTTTAGACTTGCTTAAAATTGTATTTCTTCTGTTTATGTACAAATCAAATTCTCTTTTTATTTATTAAAGAAGTATTGTACAAATGTGTATATATTTATGTAAAGATAATCATTACAGAATAATATTTTTTGCTATGGAAAAAATGAATTTTTTAGTGTCCTGTTTGCTGAAGACATTTTCAAAACAGTGTAATGGTTATCTAATGGCAAACAGCTATGAATGCAAGAGAATTCTTGAATAAATATAAGTTCAGGCAAATATTTGGGTACACATCAAATTTGGCTATTTCTCTTTTTTTTTGCATGAGAAGGACTATTGAATAAGAAAATGTAAATTTAATGCAGTGAAATCTTGCCTGATGACACAACAATTAGCTTTGTCCCAGCAGAGCTGTAGGACACCACAGTTAGATTCCAAGATTATTGTGTTATTGTGTTTGTTTTTTCATTACACAATACTAAATGCTGTTAAATTGTTAACATTGTTAGTTTTCCTGAAGGCAAAAATATTTTGTAACTGTGTTTGAAAGACTGATACCCCTTTAGGGCAGGTTGTTATGTTGGACCTGTTGATTTCCAGTGGTAAGAACTGAGCCCAGAAATGTTGGACTAATATCAGGAAGACATATTGATTATGTTAGACCACCAATGTACTGGTGTACCAGAATCAGAAGCTGTGTACTGAGTATCCAGGGTGCTAGAGAAGTGAAATTACAGATCATACAGAGAGGCAGACACAAACAGAATTACTATTGAAACATAACATAAAAGCTTATTAGTAAGAAACTTACTACAAAAAGAGAAAATTTTCAATATCACATGTATTATATGTTCATTACCAAATAAATACCTGTGCTCTGAATGCTTTGTAAGAATACATTTTTTGGTTAAATACTGAAATTTTTCTGTAATTGTACAGTAAAAATGTATTGCTACTGTATAACTCTGCATTATTATCATCATTTACTTACTATGAAACTAAAATAACAGGATAGATAAGTATAGATATCTCATTCTTATTCCCTAACTGTACACTTATTTATGCTGTTACTGTAGATACACAAGAAGAACACACTAATAATACCTAGCTACACTATAGTTTTTGAATTAGAACTTAATTAAAAATACTGTCCATTTTAAAAATGGAGCTGGAAACTAATGCCTAGAACTTTTCAATACACAGTATAAGCAAGGCATCTGACCACAAACTGTATCAGTAAATGCATTTTTCTATGTACTCTAGAAATAAATATATTTTAATTACTTAAGGTGAGAAAAGGTTACATTCAATGCAATTGGATTAATGTCACTAATTATGTCTTTACCTATATGGAGTATCAAATGCAACAATGAATTGGTAATTTGGGTAATATTAGTAATATGTTTTAATGTATTAATTGTTAATATTCATTTATTAAAATAGTTATAACTTAAAATGGACAAACCAATCTGTGATAAAGCAAACAAAATATTCATGTATTACTCTGACAATTTTGAATAAGGCAGCACCCTTAGCTACTAATCACAGTACTTCGTTGCTTTGCTTTTCCTCCAGATTCAGGATCTAAAGTGGTGAAACTGAAACAGACCAGCACATTGAGGTGTTTATTTAAATCCGGCTTCACTTATATATATATTTTTTTTTTTTTTAGTTTTTTACTAAGTTAAAATACTTGAGTTCTTTATTGGATTTGCACAAATATAATGTATGTACATATTAAAGAAATAAAGGACTGTTAAAAAGGTGTTTATATTCATCCTTTTTCTTACATGGGAACTAGGTCTTGAGTAAATCATAAACTAATGTGTGTCATTTGAATGAACAGTATGCTAGTGATTTATTAACTCTACCACCTATAACCATTCAGGACAAACAGTATGTGCAAAACTTTGTTTAATTTAACTGCATTTGAAAGCATTTCCCCATAAAACATCAAATAAAACCTACAAAGGAATATTATTTAGTTTGATTAAATTTGGCTGTGTATGCATCACAGGATTAAGGCTTGCCTTGAGGTTTGCCTTTGACCCATGTGGAAAATAGTTCTTGCAACTAAAGCAACATCATTTTTTTTCTTCTTTAACACAAGTCTATCAACATTATACAGTACCTTATTTTTTCATACTTTAACAAAAATATCTACATTCAACCTACTGTATTTTCAGGCCAACACAAGCACATTCACACACATCCAGAGTCATTTATACTGATCCAGTTTAGTGTTGAAAATTAATGTAATCTGCACATCTTTGAGATGTGTGTAGAAAAGCTACTCTGACATGGGGAAAGCATGCAAACACTACTCAAGAAGTGCCCAGGATGGGATTCAAACGAAGAGTCCCTGAGCTATAACGCAGCAGCACTATCCACTGAGCCACTATGCTCCACAAGCAAGTACCACTTTGTTGTAATACAGCTGAATTTTGAGATTAGATAAAAATGAATACAAAATTACAAATTCAATTGAAACTGCAAGAAATAGTTTGTGAACTGCAATTGTCATACTACTGTCAAAAAAAAGAAGAAATGTAAGTATATAACAGTATTGTGAACTGAAAACACAAAAAGCACTAAAAAACATGAACTGTGAAGCGCTAAGAGGGCATGGGACAATGGAAAGTCATAATATAATCATTAGATGAACAAAAAGCCACCTGTGCAGAGGTTTTCATACTATGTAGGTAGGGGCCACAGGACTAGTCACTTCAAGTAACCAGAAGCAGATACTCCATTATCAGAAAAGGGACACAGGGAACTAAATTCTACCTGGATACTTAAAGACTGATAACTGGCTGCAATCTGCAATACTGGGGGCATCAAGCTCAAAATTTAGTAAGAGCTAATTTCTGAGAGAGCACTTAGTATTTCTGGGACTGCCAGAGGCTGGTACAGAGAACTCTTAAATGACAGGTATGGTGTTTTAAACAGCATTTCTATGGATTGCTACAGAAGCTAAACCCAAGGGAAGTGTAAAAAGTTGCTTTTTGTTCAGGTCAGTTGGGTTCATAGCAGACTCATTACCAAAGTTAATATGATGCCCGAGGGAGAATGGAAAATAAAAAGGAAACTGTTTTTAATATCACTGAGGTGGGAAAGAAAAGAAACATCTCCTAAAGGCAAAAGCATAAAGAGAAAAATGAATTGCTTCCAGCGTTACACCATTGCAAGTTTGGCTTCAGAAAGGGATGAGAATGCAGTGATATGTTCTTGATTTTAGACAGTTCACTGAAAAAGCCATCTTGTAGTTGTGGATCAAGATTAAGCTTTAGATTATGTCAACAGATCTAAGTTATGGAGAACCAAATATTATGTCATCAAAGCAAAGGTACAAAGTTAAATATCAGATCCATGTATGTAAACAATAAAAGTGCAGTGAAAATCCCTTGATCATAAGAGTGGTAAATCCTGACATGGAAATGTTGAATTATTTGTTTTGCTGTGATGAATAAGGACTCCTAAATGACAAACAAAGAAAAGCTGCAGGAGCATGTGACCACCTTAAATAGAATCTGCTACAACATGAAGGTCAGTATTGGAAAAAAGAGGGTTATGTCAGTGAGCAGAACACCAAGTAATCTAAACATCAACCTAAACATATACAAGTACCTCTCCAACACAAAAAGAAATATAAAGATCTGAGCAGCATCTTCACAGAGAATGTCTGGCTTGATAGAGGCCATAACAAGAAAGGCCAATAATATTAGCTTCCAGCTAGCACTCCTCCTGAGATATCCCAACATCCCAATGCAAACAAAGGCTGATAAACACAGCTTTCTTGCTAACTCTGTGTCATGTCTCAGCCAGGGTTCAAGTTCATGTTTAATGCCTCATTTGATCAATTTTTATTTTTTTATATATATATATTTGATATACTGCGGTGGGTTGGCACCCTGCCTGGGATTGGTTCCTGCCTTGTGCCCTGTGTTGGCTGGGATTGGCTCCAGCAGACCCCCGTGACCCTGTGTTCGGATTCAGCGGGTTGGAAAATGGATGGATGGATGGATATTTGATATATGTTGATTAAATTAATGTTATTTTTGTTGATTATATGCATTACTCTTTGTTCTTGATTTTGTTTATATTTTGCCTATGTTATGTTCTGTTTGTTCTGTGGGTGGTCCACCTGTCAAACACTGCCGGGAACGTCACTCCACACTATAAATCCAGAGGGTCTCCTATAATTCTTGGTGGTTCATTTTGAATTTGCTTGGGAGTTTGGTACAGTGTTTCTTGGTTTAATTCTCTGCTTTTGGGATTCATTGGAATTTTGACCATTTTGTTCCATTTTTTGACTTCACCTTTGGATTGTGTATTGGGACTTGTTCGCCTTGAATCGCCATTGCTGGCAATTCCATGTTGCCTTTGAGGTGCATGGAGCTTCATTGGGAATGATAAACTTTTTTTGTGAAGAATAAGTGTTTTATTTTACAAAGATTGGGGCCTTGCACTTGTTACTAGCCAGGGTTTGACAATTATATCCCCCTCTAGTGGGCATTATTGGAAGTGCTTTGGAATTCTTTAGTGCTTGGGACTCGTAGTTAATAAAACTCTCACCTACCAATGTCAAACACTGACTTCAACAAAAGCTGTGGAAAGGTGAATAAAGACCTGCAAAATGAGATGCCTCCAGAAAGCTTCAAACAAAACACACAATGAAAAATTAAACAAACACAGAAATGGCAGTGGAAATACTTGTCCATCAGAACAACCAAAAGCAGAGTTTTAAATGGTTTTGTGCCCTAATCACAATGACAGTTGATTAGACAACTTTCAAAGCCTACTAATCAGAGATGTTCTTAGGTTTGAGGAGGACATATAGACACTCTGAATATGGAACTGTGCCAGCCAGGAACTATGGATTTCTTACATGCACAATGGACACTCTTGCTAGAAGTGGGTCCATGGTACAAATGAGTTTTTGTTCTAGAAACCATTTGTAACTTGCCTGTTTTGTCATCAAATTAAACTTACTTAGTCAATCTGTGTTAAGGTTGAATTTCTATGATCCACTCAGTAGTCACTCAGAGGCTAACTGCAATCTTATGCTATCTACTTTATTATTAAAGGAACCCTTAAAATCTCTGCTACTAATATCAGGTGGAATAGAGCCAGACAATTTCAAAACCCTAATTTATTTATTTATTTTGGTAAAATTGTGATCTTTTAATGTGAAACTTTATGTTTTTAATACTTTCATTCAGCATATATAGTATTTGTGGACTTGTAAGTATGTTGTTCTCCAATTAGGAGAAACTATTTGTAGATTAATCTATATAAGGAAGCACCATACTGCAGTGGTTAGCACTACTTGTGAATTTCCCCTTGGGATTAATAAAGTATCTATCTATCTATCTATCTATCTATCTATCTATCTATCTATCTATCTATCTATCTATCTATCTATCTATCTATCTATCTATCTATCTATCTATCTATCTATCTATCTATCTATCTATCTATCTATCTATCTATCTATCTATCTATCTACTGTTTTATAGCTTGTGCACTGTTGAAGAAGAGTTCAATCATTTCTCTACCCTAACAAAAAAATCTCTGTAGGTTATTCCACAGTTTCTGTAGTTTTCCTCCCATAGTGTGCTTACAAGTGTTGGTGTGCGTTATGATAGACTGATGCTTGATTTAGGGTTGCTTTCTACATAGTGTCAAAATCTGCAATGACAGACTTTGGTTCTCACAACCCTGTTTGGAAAATTAATGCAAATGCATTGTACAATCTTTAAAGCCAAAACGTAGTAAGACCTTGTCCTTCAACAGCTTCTAAACGAGCTGCACTCTACAGCATTAAACAGTGCTTACGCAAAGCTGAAATCAGATACAGCCTCTTGTTTCCAACAAAATTGAAACTGTTTTCTCCTCAAGAAGCATAAAAAAGCTAAAAAGTCTGATACAAATATCATTCAGAATATTGAACATGAGTTGTGTTGTGTCCAGATAATGCAAAGAGGATTCTGTTTGCTACTTGGTCACATTCTACATTCTACTTCCCTTTTGGCTACTTTTTTTTTACCATTGCTATATTGAAATTTATTCTATTAAATATGCACTCACTGGCCACTTTATTAGGTTCACTTGTTCAGTTGGTTGTTAGCCAAATGTCTAACCAGCTAATCACATGGCATCAACTCAATGCATTTAGGCACGTAAGCATTGTCAAGATGACCTGCTGAAGTTCAAACCAAGCATCAGGATAACGAAGAAAGGTGATTTAAGTAACTTTGAACGTAGCATGGTTGTTGGTGCCAGGCGGCCTGGTCTAAGGATTTCAGAAACTGTTGATCTACAGAGATTTTCACTCACTGCCTCTCTAGGGTTTACAGAGAAAGATCTGATAAAGCGAAAATATCCAGTGAGCAGCAGTTTTCTGGACAAAAATGCCTTATTGATGCCAGAGGTCAGAGAAGAATAGGGTATGCAGAGGAGCATCTCTGAATGCACAAGTCAAACCTTGAAGCAGATGGGCTACAGCATCAGGAGACCACACTGGGTGCCACACCTGTCATCTAAGAACAGTCAACTGAGGCTACAATTCGCACTGGATCACCAAAATTGGACAATAGAAGATTGCCTGATCTGATGAGTCTCGATTTCTGCTGCAACATTTGGATGGTAGGGTCAGAATTGGGTGTCAACAAAACGAATGCATGGATCCATATATCAATACAATGCAATACAGTTTATTTTTGTGTAGCCCAAAATCACACAGGAAGTGCCTCAATGGGCTTTAACAGGCCCTGCCTCTTGACAGCCCCCCAGCCTTGACTCTCTAAGAAGACAAGGAAAAACTCCCAAAAAAACCTAGTAGGGAAAAATGGAAGAAACCTTGGGAAAGTTCAAAGAGAGACCCCTTTCCAGGTAGGTTGGGCGTGCAGTAGGTGTCAAAAGAAGGGGGTCAATACAATACAATACACAGAACAGAACAAATCCTCAATAAATAAAAAATAAAAATTTTTTAGAAGTACGGAGCAGAATTTAACAGTAGATGATATCACATAATAAGATTTTGATAATTTTAGACTCCTAGAGACCTCATCCATCAAGCTGCCTCCCCCATTTGGCCATTCCACGGCTGAAACAGTGCTGGGCCAGCCAATCCTATGAAAGGACCCCTCTTTCTCACGATTCCTGCGATCCTCCATCAGGATATATCACTATATGCAGATCATATGGTACTGTTGTCACACATGTGCGAATAGGAGGGAGCTGTATGGACTAATTGAGGGTAATTCCACCCCAGGCCAGGGGGTGGCGGGGTGAACTAAACTTTCTTCTGTTGTCTCTGCAGACAAATACTTGCTAGTAGTACTAGTAATACTTCTGCTTGAATACATTTTTTTAGTACTTTTACCATCTCTGCTCAATACAGACTGTGAATTTTATCTAATGAATTATAATTTTGATTGAGGGCTGTCTCTGCTATTTAGAAGAACTAGGTGGTCCTCCTAGGGTAGCAAAATGTGGGGGGGGGTTAGCATTTTTTTTAACAACACAGACCTAGGAACACTCAGACTCAACACAACTATTTGATTATATTGTGTTGTATTGTTTTTGCATACTAGCAATATTTACTGTTAATGTCTGATGGCCTACACAGTCCAACAATAATGATGATAATAATAATAATAATCCTCAAATTGTAGCATAAAAGAAACATACCGTATATGGCTAAATAAAATTACCAAAACAGTAACAGAACTGCAGCATTTGAATGCATTGCTAAGAGCCGATTTATTTCAAACTACATAATTATCTTCTCTTAAATTGGGCTTACACTAAAACCTGTTTTAAAATTTGGCATATATCTTTCTCTGTTGTTCTCCAACATCTATGAGATTCAGTCTTTACAAATTAAAGCAGTTCGCCATAGTCCATCTCTTGCATGGAAAAAACTCAGTGAGGTTGTGCATTGATATAGTTATATTGTATTATTTGCATACATGAGGATACACTAAATTGGAATTATGGGTAAAGATTTCCATTTAAAAATAATCATTATACATTCATTTAATTTAATTATGTGATTACGTTTATCCATTTATTTTATTAATTTAAATGACATGTTTGTGTTACGGCTTTGGTACAATTTTAACTAGGCTATCACCATTGGCATAAGATACAAGTTTGGGTGGAGTTTTCAATAGATGTCTACAAGACACATAATTGTAGTTTAAGCGATATTATGATTATGTGAAAGAGTGGTTTTTTTTTTCTTTTTTGTTTCTTTTTACTTTAGAAAAAGGTTAAATGCAATAACTAAATAAATAAAGCCTGCTAATACAACCCAGTTCCTTCTTGTTTTCTGAAATGGCACCCCTTCTTAAGTGTATTTTTCTGAGGCAGTCATGTAAACAGACGTTGTTATGAGTAATCAGCTACCCCCCTTGACATTGTCAAATTGTATCCAAATCCTTCATTCTTCATTGTCTCCAGGTTTCAAGGTACAGACAGGTCTGGCAGTGATGATACCACTAAAAGCAAAGGAGGTGGCAGGGCATCATTTGCAACTTTGCCTGGGGCAGAAAAAATTCCATAGATGGCTCTGTTCATTATGTTCATCAAAGAAAAAGAGAGACTGAGGGGTGCCATGTAGTTTCTTGGGCAGTTTAAACTGTAGTAATTATTTAGGTAATTTTGCATCTTAGGAGTACTTTGCTATTGTTATTCATGGATTATTGCATTCTCCCTTGCATATCATCTGCCAAAATAAAATGCCTCTTTCATAGATGAACATTTAAATTAATTATCTATACTGATTACTAGTTATGAAAGATTATTAATAGTAAACTGTAAAGTAGATAATCAGTGAGCCCAAAGCAAAACTTTACTGCATTCTGTTAATCTAAGTCAGCATGTTACACAGCTTTTTATTTATTGCAAAGGGACCAAACATTAATATGACACAGATCCTAAACATAAGCTGTAGCATTGCCACATAAATACCTGTATGTATATGGCTTGTTTTTTTTCTCTCTATGTAAAATCTCGTTGCCATTTGAGAATATGGTAGATAAGATGGGCGGGTTGGATAGAGAGGACCTTTTGGGAGGTACGGGTCTATCATTGCGATTTCCGGGAGTGCCATGGAAATGGATGCACTATTTATATAGGGGCACGAAAAGGCAGGAAGAGAAGAAAGAAAAGACAGCCCAAGTTTTTATGGTGGAGGAAAAAGACATGACCCATCTGAGTCCAGGAGAATGATTGTTTTCGGGGAGCACCACAAGTCCAACGCAGTCTGGGGTGGCCACCTCGAAGATTCCGGATATGCTGAGATTACCGTGAAAGGGATCAGAAGCAAAGTGAGCCGTAAATCTTTTATTCTGGGATTGGCATGTCTAAGGAACTGAACTATGGGGAAATAGGAGAATCGGAAAAAGACTAAATCAAATGGACGGTGGGGAATATTCTTGGATATATAATTTTATACCTTTTATTTATTGTATATATTGGAAGTGGAGGAGTTTGAGGGATTGTAGAAAATGTATTAATTACATTTTTTTTGTTGCATCTTTTCTCTGTGTGGTTTAGTAGATATCGCTTTTATTATTATAAGTCATCTTTCTGCGCTGTGGGAAGGGGCTGAAGGCAGTTTGGGGTTGACCTGCAATCATCAGTTTAATTTTCACTGTAAACTTAGTGAAGTGTAGTGGATACAATCGTTACAAAGCATATAATTAAATTAGGCCTGGGAAATTTAACACGTTAATTTTTGTGATTTATGCGTCCTGTTTAATACTTTAAAAAATATTGTTGCATCCAGGGCCGGCCACATGGCAAATGTCTCAGGCAGTGCTTTGTTCAGGGCGGCATTTCCATGTATTTTTTTTTTAACATTACGAAACAGTAATACAAAAAAGCTAAGTGTGTACTTAAAGAATTACATACACATCCAGTACCATATTTATATACTACCTTTAAAAATTTTATGAAATAAAATTTTCATTTAAAGGTTTAAAATTTTGTATTATGTGGTTCATAACAATACATCATATGTCAATATGTAGCACTGATGTTCGTTTTCTTGATTTATACATGTTGACATAGGTGCTGGGGAGTGGGGGGTGGAAGATGGGAAAAGGGGGTTTATGGCAACCCTGGAGTAATGCTAAAGAAAAATTGCGAAGGTAAAAATATGCTCTTTTTTTCATTTCATGTTTCTGTAAGAAGATCATATCAATGTCATGTCACATAAGTGCTAAATAAGTTATCTTTGAGTGTAACTAAAACCAAAATAGTATAGGCATCACTAAGTGGTTGACCTGGACTGAGTGACAGCACCATCCAGACCGTAACTCATTTCTGAAAAATGAATGAGAATGACTGATAACATTCATGCACCTATTTTTTTTTTTTTCCTTTTTGGAGGTGTGCGTGTCTACTTGTGTCACTCAACGGAGAACAAATCAATGTGATTGCTACAGAGCATGGGTAAAATGTGTGGATGCTATAGAAGGAAATAACAAACGAAAGAGTGACAGGGAGCATGGCTTGTTCCAAAAAAGGGAAAGTAGATGCAGAAAATGGCACTTTCAAAATTTGCACAAACATATCAGCGGCAGTCTGAAGTGAAAGCAAGTAAAAATTACTGAACTGAGAGCCCACTATGACAGATCCACCAGAGTCCCCTCACATTCATTTACAGCCCAGCAGTGTGCAAATGATTATTCTATTAAAATAACGTGTATTTTGAGGCAACATTACAAAAACATCTTCTGATGGGACCATTGTAAAGGAGTGCACTTTTTTGTTTTATTCAGATTATTTTGTTTTGTTTTACTTCAAAAATAAATGTCATTGCCTTACTTTTATTTTTTATTAAATAGAGTTGTTTAGGGCAGCACGGTGGCGCAGTGGTAGCGCTGCTGCCTTGCAGTAAGGAGACCCAGGTTTGCTTTCTGGGTCCTCCCTGCGTGGAGTTTGCATGTTCTCCCCGTGTCTTCATGGGCTTCCTCTGGGTGCTTCGGTTTCCTCCCACAGTCCAAAGACATGCAGGTTTGGTGGATTGCCAATTCTAAATTGGCCCTAGTGTGTGCTTGGTTTGTGGGTGTGCCCAGGGTTGGTTCCTGCCTTGCACCCTGTGTTGGCTGGGATTGGATCCAGCAGACCCCCATGACCCTGTGTTCAGATTTAGCGAGTTGGAAAATGGATGGATAGAGTTGTTTATTTGTTTTATATTGTAGCTGCATTTACCAAAAATTACCAAAGTTCAGCCGCTCTAGTTTGCAAATGGGATTTAGCAAAGGCTTGACATGTTGAAATGATTCCAAAGACAAAATATCTTTGTTTTAAAAACTTTAGTAAAATTTCAAAGTAAAACAGTTCACACAAAAATGAGAAAATTGATATAGCAGAGAAAAGACAAATTCTTTTTAAAGCTTAAAGTTGAACCATTTCTAAATGGTTAGAAAACTATATGCTATTCAATTTCTATGCTGTAAATGGGGTCTTTCAGTCCCTGTTAGCACTGGGACCTATTTTAAACAACAACTGATCACTCTATATTTCAGTTATAGCAAGAAAGTTCTATCTCTTATTAACTAACAGGGGGTAAAAGCTATACTATTGTCTATGAGTATGAAAGAAAATGATATTCTATTCAAATTAAGCAAACACTAATATGAGTTTAACTCAAAGCTTTAACTTTATAAGATTGGCTCTTACAATATGTTATGTTAAAGATAGTTATTTGAATTCCATGAAAAATCCAAGGCCAATTGAATTCAAAGGGTCCACATGTTTAAAGTCCTTTCTGAAAATTGAAAATAAATATTATAGAAATGCTGTGGTAACTATACCATGTTTATTTTTTTATAGACATTCAATAACTACATATATATTAATATGCAGACAACAATACAAATTTCCATACTGGATCGGTCGAGCCCCTGGTTAACAACAACCGCCACCAGTACTGTTAGCCAACAGGGTGCTGGTGGAAATTGGGCTACTGTTGGCCGAAGAAGAAGGAGGAGAAGAAGAGGGGGGAGACGTATCCGGAAGTAGAAGGAGAGGAGGAAGGTAAACAGAGTGGAACTGAGGGTAGGAACTTTGAATGTTGGCAGTATGACTGGTAAGGGGAGAGAGTTAGCAGATATGAAGGAGAGAAGGAAAGTTGATATATTACATGGTGCAAGAGACTAAATGGAAGGGGAGTAAAGCCAGGTGGATCGCAGGTGGATTCAAATTGTTCTATCATGATGTGGATAGGAGGAGAAAAGGGGTAGGAGTTATTCTGAAGGAACAGTATGTCAAGAGTGTTTTGGAGGTGAAAAGAGTCTCAGGCAGAGTAATGATTATGAAGCTGGAAATTGGAGGTGTGATGATGAATGTTGTTAGTGCATATGCACCGCAAATTGGGGATGAGAAAGAAGATTTTTGGAGTGAGTTGGATGAAGTGATGAACAGTGTACCCAAGGGACAGAAAGTGGTGATTGGAGTGGATTTCAATGGGCATGTTGGTGAAGGGAACAGAGAAGACGAGGAGGTGATGGGTAGGTATGGTGTCAAGGAGAGGAATGAAGAAGGTCAGAGGATAGTGTATTTTGCCAAAAGGATGGACATGGCTGTGGTGAATACGTATTTTAAGAAGAGGGAGGAACATAGGGGTACGTACAAGAGTGGAGAAAGATGCAGGAAGCTGCGATGAAGATGGCGCCGACTGGTGTGGCTGGCTGTCTGATCGTCTCGCTAATCTATGTTTTGTCTTTGTTTTTTTGCATTAGTTTATCCCAACGACCACTGTCCTATGATCGTGATTCTTTACTTAACATATTTTCTTGCTTGCTTTCCTCTCAATTTTCACCTCCTGTTGGGATATTATGTGATCCTCCACATTTGTTTTATTCATCTGCTGACTTATTCACCTGGATGCCGGTGTTTACCTGTATCAGTGAGCTGAATGCCTCTCGGAGATGCAAACACACTCGCCGCCAACGTGGAAGAAGAGCCGGTATTGCTGTTAAACAACGCTGACTTAAGTCCCAGAGCTTGGTTTCCCGATGCCTGCGAGTTGCCTACGACCCATCTCCTCCTGCACAGGAGTCCATCCCTGGTTCATGGGCGCTGGACACTGGATTTAATTTCTCTATTTCAAGGCGGCATCACTTTTCCTCAGAGTGCTCTCGGGGAGTAAACACTGCTAATCTTCGTACGCTCACCCGTGCTCATCCTGCAGCGAGCTCTTCTACTTCTATCAAGGCTGCTTTCTTGAACCTGAGATCAGTGTCTAATAAAACTTTTATTCTGCAAGACTTTATTATCTCAAATAATCTGGATTTCTTTTTCATCACAATCAGACCTGGATTGTAAATGGTGACTCTTCATGTTTTACTGACTTGGTACCATCAGGTTATTCATTTTTAAACTCTCCTTGTCTGGCTCGTCATGGTGGGGGCATTGCCAGTGTTTTTAAAAGTATGTTCTTGTGTCTGAGCCTTACAAAGGGTCCGTTTAGTAGCTTCAAACTGCAACTTTTCGAAGTGTGCAGCTCCCCTTCTTTGCTGTTTGCTGTGGTTTATAGACCTCCTGTAATTAATGATATATTCATTTCTGAATTCTCTGATCTCCTGGCTGATATCACCCTCTCCCATGACAAAGTACTTATTGTTGGTGATTTTAACATTCACGTTTGTTGTCAATCGAAACCTTTGGTTAATGACTTTTTATCACTATTGTAATCATTTGATTTATCCAGCATATTAATATGCCAACTCACTCCCTCGGTCACACCCTTGATCTCGTTCTTACACGTGATATTTCAGTTAATGATATTGATTTATGCGATGTTTCTTTTACTGATCACTTTTCTATAATGATGGATTTCAATATTACTGTAGATGTCCCTACTACTAATTGTACTTCACACTGCTCTCGCTTTTTAAATTCTTCTATAATATCCGATTTTAAAACCATATTCTCTAGTCTTGATGTGCATGTCCAATATGATTGTATCGATGATTCTGTCTTAGAATTTAATTCTTCTTGCAAAACGGAAATTAGACTCAATTTCTCCACTCAAGACACGCTGTAATAAGGGAAGACCTGCTCCCTGGCTAAATGAAACTACACGATCGCTGCACCGCGCCTGTTGAACTGCGGAACGGCGTTGGAAATAAGATGGTCTGATTGGTTCTAAACAGATTTTTAGGACTTCTCTATTCGAATTCCAGGTTGCAGTTAAGAAATCTAAACATGATTTCTTCACTGATGTAGTTTCCCATCATTCTAAGAATCCTAGGGTCTTATTTAATTCGATTAATGTGGCCATTCCCCCTCATTCTGTGATGGGATTAAATAGCACTGTTCTTTCATGTGAGCATTTTTTTTTTCATTCTTTGTCAGTAAAATTGATCAAATTCGCTGTGGTATGGTTCCAACTGACTATGAACTTCTTACTGTTAATCATGGTATTGTATTTGAATCTTTTGATCCTGTCTTACTTTCACAGCTAAAAAGAACTATTGACACCCTTAAACCAGCCCCCAGTCCTCTGAATGTTGTACCACCACGCCTCTTAGTGGAAGCCTTTGATGTTTTGGGACATCTTTACTAGCCATTATCAATGATTCTATTAGTACGGGGGTTGTGCCCTTATTTTTAAAACATGCTGCAGTGCGTCTTTGTCTAAAAAAGGCAGAATTAGATCCTGGAGTTTTAGCCAATTTTCGCCCCATTTCCCAATTGCCATTTCTGGCTAAAATATTAGAAAGAATTATTGGTTGATCACCTTAACTCCAATAATTTATTTGAGATCTACCAATCTGGCTTTAGGCGTTATCATGGTGTTGAGACGGCCCTCCTTAAAGTATTCAATGACATCTCTATTATTACTGACTCAGGTGGAGCTGCGGTCATTGTCCTCCTGTACTTGACTGCTGCCTTTGACACTATTAACCACGAGATATTGCTGTTGTGGCTTGAACATCTTGTTGGCCTTAAAGGGGCTGCTCTTAACTGGTTCAGGTCATATCTAACTGGTAGACACTTTTCAGTGACTTTAAATTCCTCTTTTTCGTCTACTGCTCCTCTTAAATGTGGTGTTCTTCAGGGATCCATTTTGGGTCCCATCTTATTCTCTATATACCTTCATCCTATTGGAGATATTTTTAGGAAATTTAACATTTCTTTTCACTGCTATGCTGATGATACACAGGTTTATATTCCCATCTGCAACTCTGCAATAAATCAACTGCACAACTGTCTTTCTGAACTAAAATCCTGGATGGCTAATAATTTTCTTGATCTGAATCAAAATAAAATGGAGGTGCTTATTGTGGGTCCATCAGCTAAAGCCCAAATTGGTCTTGGAATTCTCGGCTCTTTCTCTGTCTTTTGCAAACCTCAAGTCCGCAATCTAGGTGTTATCTTTGACAGTAACCTCTCTTTTGAGAAACAAGTAAATTCTGTAGTCAAGAGTTGCTTTTTCCAGCTTCGTCTATTAGGTAAGATCAAGCCTTTTTATATTCTAGGGATATTGAGAAAGCTACTCATGCTTTTATCTTTTCTCGCTTTGATTACTGCAACTCGCTGTATTCTGGGATTAGCAATTCCCCAATACACAGGTTACAGTTGGTCCAGAATGCTGCTGCTTGCTTTCTGGTTGGGGCAAGAAGGTATGACTCTGTTTCTCCAATATTAGCTTCTTTACACTGGCTGCCTGTCAGTTTTTGAATTGATTTTAAAATCTTGTTGCTAGTTTTTAAATCTTTACATGGGCTTGCTCCTGCCTATTTATCCGAATTATGTGTTTTACACCAGCCATCCAGAGTGCTTAGATCTTCTGGTCAGTTGTCTCTTGTTGTCCCTCGTACCAAGTGTAAAACTAAGGGGGACAGGGCTTTTGCAGCTGCTGCTCCTTGCCTGTGGAACTCTTTACCTCATCACATAAAGGAGTCGTCTACAATTGAACTGTTTAAAACAAGATTAAAGACTCATTTCTATTCACTTGCATTCCATGACCTTCAGTAATACTGATGGTTTCCTCATTGTGATTATGTAACATTACTTCTATTTATTATTTATTTTATTTATGTTAATTTATTTTAATTCTATTTATGTTATTCATGTTAATTGTATGTTTTTCTTTAATTTTAGAATTTATTTAATTCTATTATTGTAAAGCACTTTGGCCACAGCATTCCGATGTTGTTTTAAATGTGCTATATAAATAAAGTTGATATTGACATTGACACAAATAGATTACATCCTGTGCAGAAGAGTCAATCTGAAGGAGAATGAAGACTCCAAAGTGGTGGCAGGGGAAAGTGTAGTTAAGCAGCATAGGATGGTGGTCTGTAGGATGATGTTGGAGAGCAAGAAGAGGAAGAGAGTGAGGGCAGAGCCAAGGATCAAATGGTGGAAGTTGAAAAAGGTTGAGTTTAGGGAGGAGGTGAGACAGGCACTGGGTGGTAGTGAAGAGTTACCAGACAGCTGAGAAACTACAGCAGATGTAGTAAGGGTGACAGCAAGAAGGGTGCTTGGAGTGGCATCTGGAAAGAGGAAGGAGGAAAAGGAAACCTGGTGGTGGAATGTGGAAATACAGGAGAGTATATAGAGGAAGAGGATGGCAAAGAAGAAGTGGGATAGTCAGAGAGATGCAGAAAGTAGACAAGAGTACAAGGAGATAAGGCTCAAGGTGAAGAGAGAGGTGGCGAAGGCTAAAGAAAAGGCGAATGATAAGTTGTATGAGAGGCTGGACACTATGGAGGGAGAAAAGGGCCTGTACCGATTGGCTAGACAGAGGAACTAAGCTGGGAAAGATGTGCAGCAGGTTAGGGGGATAAAGATGGAGACGTACTCACAAGCGAGGAGAGTGTGTTGAGCAGATGGAAAGAGTACTTTGAGAGGCTGATGAACGAAGAGAACGAGAGAGAGAAGAGGTTTGAAGTGCAACAGATTAGCAAGGAGGAAGTAAGGACAGCTATGAAGAGGATGAAGAATGGAAAGGCTGTTGGTCCAGATAACATACCTATGTTTAGGAGAGATGGAAGTGGAGTTTTTAACCAGATTGTTTAATGGAATTTTGGAAAGTGAGAGGATGCCTGAAGAGTGGAGAAGAAGTGTACTGGTGCCGATATTTAAGAATAAGAGGGATGTGCAGGAATGTAGTAACTACAGGGGGATAAAATTGATAGATAGATAGATAGATAGATAGATAGATAGATAGATAGATAGATAGATAGATAGATAGATAGATAGATAGATAGATAGATAGATAGATAGATAGATAGATAGATAGATAGATAGATAGATAGATAGATACTTTATTAATCCCAATGGGAAATTCACATTTTTCAGCAGCAGCATACTGATACAATAAATAATATTAAATTAAAGAATGATAATAATACAGGTGAAAAAAACAGACAATAACTATGTATAATGTTAAATGTTAACGTTTACCCCCCCTGGTGGAATTAAAGAGTCGCATAGTTTGGGGGAGGAACGATCTCCTCAATCTGTCTGTGGAGCAGGACAGTGACAGCAGTCTGTCGCTGAAGCTGCTCTTCTGTCTGGAGATGATACTATTAAGTGGATGCAGTGGATTCTCCATAATTGATAGGAGCCTTCTGAGCGCCCTTCGCTCTGCAACAGATGTTAAACTGTCCAGCTCCATGCCAACAATAGAGCCTGCCTTCCTCACCAGTTTGTCCAGGCGTAAGGCGTCTTTCCTCTTAATGCTGCCTCCCCAGCACACCACTGCGTAGAAGAGGGCGCTCGCCACAACTGTTTGATAGAACATCTGCAGCATCTTATTGCAGATGTTGAAGGAAGCCAGCCTTCTAAGAAAGTATAACCGGCTTTGTCCTTTCTTGCACAGCGCATCAGTATTGGCAGTCCAGTCTAATTTATCATCCAGCTGCACTCCCAGATATTTATAGGTCTGCACCATCTGCACACAGTCACCTTTGATGATCACTGGGTCTATGAGGGGTCTGGGCCTCCTAAAATCCACCACCAGCTCCTTGGTTTTGCTGGTGTTCAGGTGTAGGTGGTTTGAGTCGGACCATTTAACAAAGTCATTGATTAGGTCCCTATACTCCTCCTCCAGCCCATTCCTGATACATCCCACGATAGCAGTGTCATCAGCGAACTTTTGCACATGGCAGGACTCCGAGTTGTATTGGTAGTCCGATGTATATAGGCTGAACAGGACCGGAGAAAGTACAGTCCCTTGTGGCGCTCCTGTGTTGCTGACCACAATGTCAGACGTGCAGTTCCCAAGACGCACATACTGAGGTCTGTCTTTAAGATAGTCCACGATCCATGCCACTAGGTATGAATCTAATCCCATCTCTGTCAGCTTGTCCCTAAGGAGCAGAGGTTGGATTGTGTTGAAGGCGCTAGAGAAGTCTAGAAACATAATTCTTACAGCACCACTGCCTCTGTCCAAGTGAGAGAGGGATCGGTGTAGCATATAGATGATGGCATCTTCCGCTCCCACCTTCTCCTGATATGCAAACTGCAGAGGGTCAAGGGCGTGTTGAACCTGTGGCCTAAGGTGGTGAAGCAGCAGCCTCTCCATGGTCTTCATCACATGTGATGTCAGAGCAACAGGCCGAAAGTCATTCAGCTCACTAGGACGTGATACCTTTGGGACTGGGGTGATACAAGATGTTTTCCAAAGCCTCGGGACTCTCCCCTGTTCCAGGCTCAGGTTGAAGATGCGCTGTAGAGGACCCCCCAGCTCCGATGCACAGACCTTCAGCAGTCGTGGCGATACTCCATCTGGACCCGCTGCTTTGCTGGCACGAAGTCTCCTCAGCTCTCTGCTCACTTGCGCTGTTGTTATTATGGGTGGGGATGTTTTTCCTATGCTGGTATCAGCAGAAGGATGTGTGGAGGGTGCAGTACTCCAAGGTGAGAGTGAGAGTGGGTTAGGGTGGTCAAACCTGTTAAAAAAGTTGTTCATTTGGTTTGCTCTCTTCACGTCTCTCTCAATGGTGGTACCCCGCTTCGAGCTGCAGCCAGTGATGATCTTCATCCCATCCCATACTTCCTTCATGCTGTTATTCTGCAACTTCTGCTCCAGCTTTCTCCTGTACTGCTCCTTCGCCGCCCTGAGTTGGACTCGGAGTTCCTTCTGCACGCGCTTGAGCTCATGCTGATCACCGTCTTTAAAAGCCCTTTTCTTCTGATTCAAAAGGCCCTTGATGTTACTTGTAATCCATGGCTTGTTGTTAGCATAGCAGCGTACTGTTCTTACAGGAACTACAATGTCCATACAGAAGTTGATGTAGTCAGTAGCGCAGTCAACAACTTCCTCAATGTTCTCATTATGAGATCCCTGCAGGATATCCCAGTCTGTAGTTCCAAAAAGTTCTCTCAGAGTATTCTCAGCCTCCGGGGTCCACTTCCTGAATGATCGTGTGGTTACAGGTAGGACTCTAACTTTTGGTTTATAGTGAGGCTGAAGCTGAACCAGGTTATGATCTCCTTTCCCAAGCGCAGGCAGCGGGGTGGCGCTGTATGCGTCTTTAACGTTTGCATACAGTAAATCAATAGTCTTATTTCCCCGGGTGTTACAGTCCACATACTGGGAGAATGCAGGCAATGTTTTGTCCAGCGTCACATGGTTAAAGTCTCCAGCGATTAGCACAAGCGCCTCAGGGTGCTGCGTTTGTAACTTAGCAACAGCGGAATGGATGATGTCACTCGCTGACTCCACGTCTGCCCGAGGAGGAATGTATACAATAACAACAATGACATGTCCAAACTCTCTGGGCAAATAGTAGGGACGTAAACTTACGGCCAACAGTTCGATATCCCTGCAGCAAGTGGAGATTTTGACGTTAACATGTCCAGAGTGACACCACCGTGTATTAACATAGAGAGCGAGTCCTCCTCCTTTGTGCTTACCACAGGTACTTGCATCTCTGTCCGCTCTAACTGTGCTAAACCCGGGTAGCTCCACGTTGGCATCTGGGATGGTGTTATTTAGCCACGTTTCGCAGAAACACAACAAACTGCATTCTCTGTAGGTCCTTACATTTTTCACCAGCGCAGCCAGTTCGTCGATCTTATTTGAGATTGAGTTTACATTCCCCAGAATCACAGAAGGCACCGAAGGCTTGAAACGCCACTTTCTCGCAAGCCGCTTCTTTTTTAGCTTAGTGCCGGCTCTGCTGCCACGATACCGCCTTCTTACCTCGTCGGGTAAATATGGAACCACACCGGCACTGGCATTTGTTCTCAGCGCCCGAAGTTGAGTACTTGAATAGGCGAGTCTCGGCGTGTTAAAATCCATGCCCACGTTGTAAAAGTAAGTGTGTCCAGGGAAGGAATCCACATAAAATAAAGTGGTAGGAGTGATCAATAAATAAAAATAGAAAAATAAAAGTAGAAAAGTACACATACATATACAGTCATACACGGAGCTGCTGAAAAGGCTGCCACTCACGGCGGCGCCGGAAACATTATATGATGATGAGCCACAGCATAAAGTTATGGGAAAGAGTAGTGGAGCTAGGTTAAGAAGTGAGGTGATGATTAGTGAGCAGCAGTATGGTTTCATGCCAAGAAAGAGCACAACAGATGCAATGTTTGCTCTGAGGATGTTGATGGAGAAGTTTAGAGAAGGCCAGAAGGAGTTTCATTGCATCTTTGTGGACCTGAAGAAAGCATATGACAGAGTGTCTTGAGAGGAGCTATGGTATTGTATGAGGAAGTCGGGAGTGGCAGAGAAGTATGTAAGAGTTGTAGAGGATATGTACGAGGGAAGTGTGACTGTGATAAGGTCTGCGGTAGGAGTGACGGATGCATTCAAGTTGGAGGTGGGATTACATCAGGGATCAGCTCTGACAGCAATTGTTGTGGCTAATAAGGGGCATCACAGAATACGAAGCTCCAGATGCAACTATGCTATGCACAGTCCCAGGTTCAAATAAGCTTTTTATTCTTTGTTTTCTTTTTTTAACCAGGCTTCTTTACTACAGTGTAACAAGATACCTTTCACTACCTTTTCTTTTCTTTACTTAGCCTCCACTCTAAGTGAGTTTCATCTAACTTCTGTCCTGACTTTTACTCACCTGACTGAGCAAAACAGATTTCTTTTAAAATGGGATACAAAAGTACTTCTGATATATCACTGGTATACCTTGAATCACTTCCAGGATAGACTGAAGAGGGCAGAGAAGCTGCCTCCCAAGAGATCCCTCCAGTGTCCCCAGAAGTCACTGCCCACTGCCCACTCCAACTACAATTCCCATGCAGCCCTGTGGTGTGGATACACCAGCACCAGTAGAATACTACCACCCAGCGACCTGGGGGGAACATATTACCTCAATAGGAAGTCCTCCACTTCCCATCCATTGTATTGCTATACAGGATGGGAAAGGTACCACCAATCATCCCAGCCAGGTCACCAGTCCACACACGATTTCTTTCACACTGTGCCTTTATTGATTGTTAAAATATGATCAGTTGACAATATACAAGATGAACACTGTCAACAATATAGTCAAAGACAAAGTCAGACATAGTCAAACCCTGGTGACCTTGGCCAACTAGTCAGAGCATTCTCTATTAGAGGCTGAGCTGGGCCATCCAATCTGATGAGAGAGTGCTCCTTTATCTGGGATGACGTTGGCATAGGCAGGAGAACAGCTTGGCAATAGGGCAGTGCCACCAGGTACCACATCAAGATACAGAGAACAGAAACAGAATAGAGGGTTAGTTAAACGGTTTATAAACGCTGTATTACTTATAGTTTTATACAAATAACTAACAAACAGATCTGCAGTTTTCACAGCTAATTAGTATCTCTAGTCAGGTTATGCTAGAGTCTTCAGCCTGAATATAAAAGCTAAGCCTGAAGGGGCATCTCTTTTATTAGCAGGCAGATCATATCACAGCTGTGGGGCTCTGTAACTAAAAGCTTGACTTCCCACTGTTATTTTATTAATCTTTAAAATCATATGCATAAGTAGGTCAGCATCTTGAGATCTTAATGCTGCTCTGGTTTGAAAATATGGATAAGTTCAAAGAAGTCAGTAGTGCCTTGGCCGTTTATGGATTTATATGTTAAAAGTAGGATTTTGAAATCAGCCCTAAACTAAACAGGAAGCCAGTGTAAGGACTTGAGAACCAGAGTTATGTGTTCATACTTTCTGGTTCTTGAAAGCTGCATAAACACCAAATTGAACAACACCATATTGCAGTAGTCAATTTCACTAGAAATAAATGCATGAAATAATTTTTTAGAATCCTGCATATTTAGACAACTTTGAAATTTTCCAAACATACAGTATCACATAACATACTGTACAACATTTAAAAACATATCAGGCCATTACTGTAGTGTGATTGTATATTTGACATCCTTCAACTTACACCTGCCTTAACAGATTTATCAATTCTCAGGACAATATATTTATAAATATTAATGCAATATGAACACACTATACTGTATATAGAATATTCACATCTGCTGATCAAATGAGGAAAGAGCTCTGCATAAACTAAGCTTCAGGGCAAGATGAAACCACTTTAGTGGTTAAGAAACTTGACAACTTGCCATCATTAAAATAATCCAAAACACACAAGCAACTAGGGATCCAAATGCTGAAATAAAACAAATATGGAGATTTGCAATTACCTAATCAAAGTCCAAATCAAAACCCCATCGATATGTTGTGACGGGGTCTCTAATGAGTAGTACTTTCATAAAAACATAACTGAGGTGAAGCAATTCTATGAGGAAGAGCAGACTAAAACTCATTCACAGAAATGAAACAGATTAATGAATAACTACATGAAATGTTTGGTTGTATTTATTGCTGATAAAAGAGACATAACCATTGATGTTATTCTAAGCTAGCTGGCTAGTACTTTTTCATTAAAGGTACTGAGTTTTACAGAGTTATTTTTTAATAAAGTAAATGAAGAAATTTATTTTTGTTATTCAGTAGTCTTTAGTATTCAGGAGATTTGTCATCAAGATTAAAGATGTTTGCTAATTTCCTAGTTAAGAAACTAAAATAAAAATAGTAACCAGAATTTTCTAATAAACATTAGAAAAATTCAAAAACAAAGTTTTTACACCAGGTCTTTCCTTTAGTTTTCAACAAAGCTATCTTCTATAATGTAGTCACCATTATGTTATGGGGCACATGGACATACATCAGAGTGACCAGACATATAAAATGTTTGTGCCCATGAAAAAAATAACACAAAATGGCAGCAGCCAAAGAAAAAAAACAAACATGCAAAATAAGAACAAAGAGACATCAACAAAAGAATGGTTAGAAAAATAAAAACAACAGGAAGTATTAAATTGAGTGATCCTGACAACAAGCACAAAGATATGTATTTGGAAAGGTTACTTTTATACTGAAGTACGTTCCTTCAGTCAAAGAAATATAATCAGCTACTTAGTAATTGGTTTAAAAAATAAAAATTTCAAGGTGATATGATAAAAGAACATTTTCCTCTAATTATACTGCTTGCATGTATGCTTGTTACTGAAGTGGATGGTTTAGGCTTGAAAGTTAATGAATGAATACTTTCTTTACAATTTACTAATTACATATTAAAAATACAATAATTTTACAGTCAGTTGTGAATGATGTAGCATTTTACAAATGCTATCATTTTTATGGTCTTGTAAAATAAAACAAGAAAAAGAACACACAATATTTTAACTGTTTATAGTTTTAATGAAAAGGCAGGACTTTTTAAAAATATTACTGCAGAAAGTATTAGAAAGGAAAAGAATGATATGAACTGGTGTCCTGTCCTGTCAGCGTAGCCCCAGTTTCTACATGACCTTAAATTGGATTAAAAGTTTTGTGAATGTAATGTTGTAAAAATTAAAGAAAAATATGCTTTATCTGTTTATTTTCATAAATAGTATTTAAGGATGTCATAAAATTATCCTCTGGACTGTCATCAAATTCCTAGTTTTATTGATCTTACTTTTCCTAGAAAAAAAAAGAAAAGAAGACATGCACTCATTGAACTTAAGTGTCAGATGATCGTACATTGTACTCTTTTATGCGTGAAGCTACATTACCTTACCAGAACTTTGTTCTACTGTACAAATATGAAACCAATAAAACCCTGTCTACGAACACAGATCAAAGAATCTTACAAGAAAGGAACCAAATTGCAGATATTGATTTCAGTGTAAATAAAAAGTGGTATCAAGGGTCAACTAAGATGTTTACAGCATGTGAACATTTAATAGTGGTAATATATTTTCCATTTGGTTATTTGTCGTTAGATAAGTAATCCATTAATTCCAGCCCTTTTGATGTTAATTGCCAAATTTATGGAACAAAAAAATGAAAATATATTTTAATTACTAGTAAAAGACCCTTCAAAAATTAAAAGGAAAAGCAAACCAAATAATAATAATAATAATGAAGCTGTATTGGTAAGTGCATGTTGTTCCAGTACAGGGGGAGCTCTTTAAGGTATCTGACTGGCACACCACGACTGGCAGAACTGACTTTGAGGTGCAGCTTCTAGTGCAGTAAATCTTTCAGACATCAAATTGACCCACTGTGAATTGTGAAGATCCTTCTTTTTAGCATTTTCAAGGTGACATCCTTCAGCTTCTTCTGCTATTTTAATTTGTTCTTTACAGTGGGTGCATTGTTCTCATAATTTAAATATAGGACATCTGATATTATTGGCTGACACTCCCATCTGCGCTCATTTTGATTTACCATGCATCTGTGCATATTGGAAAAGGGTACAATTATGAGGAAGGATGTGGCACAGACAAAGGAGGTACTACAATGTTCTGGTTAGGCTCACTTTATCACAGCAATGATGGTCTCGTCCATTACGGGAGATGGACGTCTGAAGCGGTGCTTTGTTAGCAGCAGTTTTATTTTTTCTCTTATTTCTTATTATCCCGAGGTATCCTGTATTTACCCAACCCGAGGAGTTTCTATTACAGTATATAAACATGAGCAACAAGAAAGGGGGTCAGAAAGAAATGGAAAAGAAATCTAAAGATACATCCAAGTGCAAGGTACGGCCTTTCAGAGACTGACCTGGAACAGACAGGTAAAAGCACAGACTCTCCAGGACCCTGCTCTACCGCATTGTCTCCTGTCGAGAGCAAAAATGGGAGCGATTGTGCAAGTGATGCAGGTCACGATAGCTCGCCTATTCCAGAAGATCACTTGAATCTGGAAATGGCCTTGCAGTCCACGCTTTAATCTACCGCTCGCGAGCCAGAAGCATCAGCTGTAATAAGGCTTGCCACTTCACCTGCGGAGCACAAACGCCAAAACGATCTGTTCGAACTGAAGGTAATGATTGCAACAATGGCCACAACCATAAATGAGCTCAAGAAAGACATTCAGAAAAATATAAAGAAAGAAATAAATAGTTTGCTCAAGACAAGCGAGAAGACAAATGAGAAGCTGCGGCTGGAGCTGCAAGAGCTACGGCTGGAGCTGCAGGAGCTCCGGCAGGATAATAAAGACTTGGAAAAATGTGTATATAATTGCTTTGATGTGGCTTTTAAAGGTATGCTGGGAAAAATCGAGGAACACATTCAGGAAAATGCATCTAAACAGAGAGTACTTGCCGATCAGCTGGAAGACATTAAGCAGACATTCATGACTGTGATTGAAACAGCTGAACAATTGGCATCTACCGCTGATGGAAAAGCAACAGCTGCGAATTCCGAATGCAAAAATTTCGGAGACAGACTTGCTGCTCTGGAAGATGGATGCAGAAGGAATAATATTAGAATCAAAGGTCTAACTGAGAATTGTGAAAGTCCAAACCCTGTGAAATTCGTAGTTGAACTATTCTCAAAAATTATTGGAGAGGACTTTAAAATAGATACCGAGATAGCAGCAGTTTATCGCATAAACCTCTTAACGTAGGACTCCTGTTGTGCGCTTCGAGAGATTACAATTTAAGCTTAATGTAATGTCACTTCTCAGACAGAAACAAGAGATTATATTGAAAATAACCACATTTGTATTTTCCCTGATATCTCACCCTTAACAGCTGCTAAACGTGCCGCTTTTTACAACATTAAACAGTGGTTATGGAAAGCCGATATCAGATACAGTTTCTTGTATTCTGCCAAATTGAAAGTGAATATTCAAGATTAGCATTACATCTTCACCACTACGGAGGAAGCACAAAAAGAGTTAAGAAAGCTGATCCCGGCACTTTTTTGAAATACGATCGTGAGTCACATCCTGTCATGGCATGGCAAGAAGATATTACCTGCTGTCTGATCCACTTGCAATGATACTGGTACTATAATTATACATCCTTTTCTCTTCTCAGCCACTTTCTGTTTATGTTTTAATTACAATTATACGTGTATATGTGTATGTGTAGAACAAATTAAATTTGTAACATTTTTCTTTTTTTTTTCCTTTTCTCCTTCTTTTACTATTCTAAAGGAGACTGTTTAACATCATACCCTTGATTTATTGTTATTGTTATTATTGCATTAGGGTTTACTATGCCTATCCAGGGTCACTTTTTAACACCATTCCCTGGGTTTACTATCTTAATATTTCAAGACTGTTGATGATTATATTTTATGCTTATAGTATTTAGACTTTATTGGCAATATATATCTCAATTTTTAATCCTCAAACTTCCCTGCTGGGGGGCTTGTTTTGTTTTGGATGTGCTCTGTCTCTAGGTATGTCAGAGGACTGGGACTTTGTGAAGTGAGGTCCAGACTCATGTGGGGAGGCAAAATGGGGAAGGGGGGATAAGGGGGGGAGAGAAAGAGAGCAAGCTATATCTAATCTATCCTTTTAATCCTTATAATTATAATTACCAACGTAACAATAGGCTGCGTGGCAATAACACCTGGGAAAACTGGAAATTAAGGTGAAAGCTGTCTCACTTCCAGTTAAGACTACAAAATGGTATAAAAAATTCAGAATCAATGTCTCCATGATGGGACAGTTAACTTTGTGAGCTGGAATGTTAAAGGCTGAATCACAAATTAAAGAGAAAGAAAGTATTCTCTCAGTTAACAGGTCTAAACACTAAAATAGTATTTTTACAGGAGAACCACTTATTAAGCAAGGATCAGTTCCGGCTGCAAAAAGACTGGACTGGCCAAATGTTCCATTCCAGCTTTACAAAGAAAACTAGAGGTGTGGGAATTCTCATACATAGAAAAGTCTCATTTGTGGTATCAGATGTAGTATTTGATCCTGAAGGGACATATGTGATTGTCATGGGCAATTTATTTAACTGTAAAGTGATTTTAATAAATGTTTATGCACCAAATGTTGATGATAGGGAATTCATGCAAAATGTATTTACATCCATTCCCAATGTGACACTCATAAAATTATAATGGCTGGGGACTTTAATTGTGTTTTAAATCCAGACCTAGATTGGTCTCCTGTTACAGGGGGGATGACGTCTAACACTGCAAAGACAATTACAGTTTGTAACTAACCACAACTTATCAGACCCCTGGAGGTTTCTAAACCCAAACTCAAGAACATATTCCTTCTACACACCAGCGATCATTGTTACTCAAGAATTGATTATTTCTTTATAGATAACAATTTCTTGCCTACGATTAAATCTTGCAAGTATGGCGCTATCGTTATTTCTGACCATGTCCCTCTGATCTTGGAGTTAAAATCATTATGCCCCACATACTCATCTCGCAGATGGCGTCTTAACCCACTTTTATTAGCAGACAAGAACTGAACAGAATTTATATCAAAACAAATCAGTTTTTTTTCTAGAGACAAATACATCCTCAGAGGTCTCTGCAGGAATACTCTAGGAAACCCTGAAGGCCTTCTTAAGAGGACAGATTATCTTTCCACCAGAAATAAATTAGAAACCAAGAAGGTATCAGAGCTAATCAGTGAAATTACTAGAATAGATCAAGAACATGCCAGGTGTCCAAGTGAGGCTCTTCATAGGAAAAGGCAGGCTCTGCATTCAGAGCTCAACCTCTTCACAACTAAAGAAACTGAACAAATCATTTTTAAATCAAGACATCATTACTGTGAACATGGAGAGAAAGCTAATAAGCTCTTAGCTCAACAAATCCACAAGCAAGAAGTTCACAAAGCAATCCTAGCAATCACCAACACAAAAACGTAGACAAAATCATTGACCATAAAAATAAAATGCACACATTTAGAGACTACTGTAAATCCTTATATTCTACTGACTTTAAAGAAGACAAGACCCAATCTAAAGTATTTCTGGATGCATTGTAGATACCACAAATAGATACTGTTAGTGCAGAGGAATTGGATAAACCTTTGGGACTATCAGAATTACTAGATGCTTAAAGTCACTTAAGAGTGGGAAAACAGCAGGCCCAGATGGATACCCTGTCGAATTTTATAAGAAATTCTCCACTCTGCTAGCTCCCATTTTATTAGCAACATTCACAGAAGCTAGAGACAATCAAATTCAACCTCAAACTTTTCACCAAGCATTAATCACCATCTTTCCTAAACAAAATAAGGACTTATTACAATGTGCTTCATACAGACCAATTTCACTTCTGAATAATGATGTTAAGATACTCTCCAAAGTCCTAACTAGAAGGATGGAGAAAGTGTTGTCTCCGGTAATATCACAAGATCAAACTGGATTTATTAAAGGCCGACACTTAGCTTCCAATCTTCGACGCCTGTTTAATGTAATATATTCACCCGCAAAGTCAAACACCCAAGAGATATTATTATCATTGGATGCTGAAAAAGCATTTGATATGATTAAATGGAACTACCTTTTCACTACATTACATAAATTTGGGTTTGGCCCAAACATTTTTTTATGGATCAAACTACTGTATACCAATCCAGAAGCTTCAGTTTGTATTAACAACATTAATTCAGACTACTTTAAACTAGAACGTGGTACCAGACAAGGATACCCCTTGTCACCACTACTTTTTGCAATCACCATTGAGCCACTGGCAGTTCACTGTCGAAATGCTTATCAGATAAAGTGGATTAGCAGAGAAAGACTTGAACAGAAAATTTCTCTATATGCAGACAATGCGGTACTGTATATATCAGACCCTCAAAACACTGTGCCTGCAGTCTGAACAGCAGTTACAGAATTTTCAAAGATTTCTGGTCTCAGAATTAATTTTAATAACAGTGTGCTCTTCCCAGTGAATCCTCAAGCATACAATATTAGATTGGACACCTTCCCTTTTATCATTGCAGATCAGTTTAAATACCTAGGGGTAAACATTACAAGTAAACATAAAGCTCTTTATCAACAAAATTTCACCGTCTGTATGGAAAAAATTAAACAAGACTTGCATAGATGGTCAACCCTTCGTCTCACTCTAGCTGGTAGAATTAACGTTGTCAAGATGAATATCCTTCCTAAACATCTCTTTTTATTTCAAAACATTCCAATATACATCAATAAATAAATTTTTAAGCAATTAGATTCAACAATAACCTAATTTATTTGGAATTTAAAACATCCACGTATCCAAAGAGCGACCCTACAAAGACCTAAGGCAGAATGTGGCATGCCTCTACCTAACTTTCATTTTTATTTCTGGGCAGCAAACATACAAGCTATAAAAACCTGGACATGGACACAAATAGATGAACATACACAGGCTTGGACCGCAATAGAAATAAAATCCTGCAGTACTTCTTTATATTACCCTGCTTTGTGCCCCTATAAATGCAAGTTATCGCCAATACACTAATAACCCAATGGTGCATCGCTTTCTCAGAATATGGAACCAATGTAGGAAGCATTTTAAAATAGAGAAGCTTTTATCTGTGGCACCTCTGCATGAGAACCACCTTTTTCAACTCTCGCAAACATAAGCAGTTTTTAATATCTGGAAAACATTTGGGATTAAATCACTTAGTGATCTGTACATAGACAATGTCTTAGCAGTCTATGAACAACTACATTCCAAATTTAACTTTCCAGCAACACATTTCTTTCACTATCTTCAAATTAGACACTTTGTTAAACAGAACCTGCCAGATTTTCCTCATCTTGCACCCTCCTCTATGCTGGAAAAAATATTGCTCAGTTTCAAGGACTCAGACAGAATTTCTGCAATATATAAAACCATTTTACAGTCCCTCCATTTCGAAGATCCAAGAGGACAGTGTGAAAAGGATCTCTCACTCAACATATCAGAAAAGGAGTGGAAGGTAGCAATGCAGAGAATTCACTCGAGCTCCATATACGCAAAGCATACAGTTATCCATCCATCCATTATCCAATCCGCTATATCCTAACTACAGGGTCACGGGGGTCTGCTGGAGCCAATCCCAGCCAACACAGGGTGCAAGGCAGGAAACAAACCCCCGGCAGGGTGCCAGCCCACCGCAGGGCACATGCACACACACACCGACACACCAAGCACATACTAGGGACAATTTAGAATCGCCAATGCACCTAACCTGCATGTCTTTGGACTGTGGGAGGAAACCGGAGTACCCGGAGGAAACCCACGCAGACACGGGGAGAACATGCAAACTCCACGCACGGAGAACCCGAATCCAGGTCCCCAGATCCCCCAACTGCAAGGCAGCAGCGCTACCCACTGGACCACCATGCCACCACATACAATTATTCAACTCAAAATTTTATATCGAACACATCTGTGTCATTGTCCAAAATGTTTCCAGGGCAAGATCCAACCTGTGAACGTTGCAATCACGTTCCAGCCTCACTGGGTCACATGGTTTGGGCCTGCACCAAATTAACATCATTCTGGACCAAAATCTTTAAATGCCTTTCAGACAGCCTTGGTGTCACAATCCCTCCTAACCAATTAACAGCTGTGTTGGGTGTACTTCCAGATGGGCTTAAAATGGAGGAGGACAAACAAACTGTAATTGCCTTTACTACACTATTGCCACATAGACTTATCTTGCTCAACTGGAAGAATCCTAACTCTCCTCTTTTAAGTCAGTGGGTAACTATACTATACTATTTTTTAGTATATAATATAGTATATAATAGTTTTATACTATTTGAAATTGGAAAAAATCAAATTCTCACTTAGAGGATCTGTGCAGAACTTTTTCAAAACCTGGCAGGATCTAATCAATAATATTTTAGAATAAGCTCTTAAAGCACTGAGGAAGCAGATTCTCTTCCCATTTCTTTTTCTTCTCCATTTATCTTTATCCACTTATTAAACTTATCAATTTACTTATTTTTACTAGCTTTAAGTTTTACTCTGTTGGCCATGCTCTCTTTCTCAGGGGTGGGGGTTGATTTGTTTTCAATCCTATTTTTGTAAAAATGTATCAATTTGTATGGAATGATTACAATAAAATCAATAAAATTTAAAAAAAAAAAGTAGTGGAAGCCTTATAGAGACTCACAGGTAATTATAACACCCACTTTTAATTAGAACCAATTTGCAAAAGTTTAATAATAATGCTTCTTAACATTTCAGAAAATGCATTGATATTGGGGGAAAGGACATTTTCCTTTTTTTTTCTTTCATTCTCTATTTTTTAACTGTTTTGTCTCCTCTTGGGTGTTGGTTGAATTCTGTTTTATTAGGGTTTTGTCTTTTTTTTGTTCCTTCTTTTTAATTTCTGACTGTTTTCAAGTTTGACTATAAAGTTATTTGTTGTGTAAAGTTTGTTTGATTGTAGGCAATGTTATTTTCTTAAAATAAAATTAATTAATAAATTAAAAAAAAATTTTCTTTGAAAAGAGAGAAAGAATAAAAATTTGTATTTTCTGCTTTTACCAGTCCTCAGGTAGAATAAGGTATTTGTTTGATTTCAGGGACGTTGTTTTAAATAATACAAACCTATAAATGAAGGTAAGACACAGACATGACAATTCAAATCAAATAAGTTGATTATAATACAACCTGATGACTTTCTTATTGATTGTCCTTGAATAGAGTTAGACTTGTCAATAACTTGCTTTTGTTGAGGTCATGTATAGAGAAATATTACATTGAAAATAATGTGCTCTAATTGAAAGGAATTACAGTGCTTATCATCTGCTGCAATGTGACTTGAAAAGTAAGTTGATATAACTAAAGTTTGTTGTGCAGTTTAGTTTTAACTGAAGTCTACAAAGGGTGATGAGGTGGTTCAGAGTTTGTCACTACTCTCTGTAAGTTCCAGGAAATTGTATACAAATTCTGGACCAGTCACTATCTCTGTGGAATCTGTATGTTCATTCTATGTCTGTGTAGAATGTATTTCTGTTTCTACACCCCAAAGCCATGTTGATTTAGTATGGTTTATTGAAAAAATGTGTGCTTTGCAATAAACTGACGATGTTGACGACTTGGATTTTAACTGTAATAAGCAGGTTTAAGAAATAGGAAAATAGATTGTCATTGTCCATGTCTAACAAACAACAAAAGGGAGACTTTCAACTCTGCAAGAAGTATGCAAAAAGTGGGCAAAACTGTAGAGGTTTCACCATACATTTTGCATATGTGTAAGTTAAGGTATGATTTAAAGAAATCAGAATTAAATATAGTCAGGGTTGATGAATGGGGTGAGGCAATGAGGCCATCATCTTAGGCAGCAGCTTGGTAAGGGCGACATTTTACAAAAACATATTTTAACATTAAGAAATCATAATGCAAATGATGCATACAGATCTGCTTCTTTATGTAAATATTACTTGTAAAAACTGTGAGAAATATTTTTATTTGAAAAGATTCAAATTTTGCATAGCGCAGTTTACAAAGTGAGTGTCCAAGAATCAAAGCAGCACTTGTGCATTTCGAGGTTACATGTCCAAGTATAATATTGGAATTCAACCGTAGACAATTTCATCCTGATTTTCACATATTGTGTGGTGTATATATTGATTATGTCATTCTATAAAATAATGCTAACTTCTGAAATGTTACTTAGCTGTCAGTCATATATACTATGTCTGTTACTTGCCTCTTAACTTTGCAACGTACATGTTTAATTAAAAAGGGCAGGACAAAGTTTGAAAGTACCAATGGAGAGACACAAGGCAGGATAAGCGAAATTTTGTTTTGCTTTCATCTAAGCAATTGCAATAGTGAAAAAAAATATTTTGTGGGAAACAGAGGCAGTGAAGATTTTTATTGTTTTGAAAGCATATTTATGTTTAATTGGTTTAAAGCTAATCTTTTTTTCCAAAAATAATATATATCCTTGACTTATTATTTTCTAAACTGTTATGAAGATGAGCTGTATAATGGGATTATTGCTTTTTGAAACGCACATATTTGCAACATGCATTATATGTGGATTAAGTACATCATCGCATGCTAGTAAGGTTATATGCAGCAAAGAGAGGACAAAAATATACTTTATTTCAGGTGTCATTATTTAAGGCCAACACCAGAGTGATGTGATCTGTTTTTTTGCTGCTGGTCAAAATTCTAGCAGGTGCATTCCGCACCATTTGCAGGCGAGACAGGGTTGTATGGGATACAGGGCAGTACAATAATCCAAACGAGACATAACAAAAGCATGAATGAGCTTTTGTAGGTCATTAAATGACAAAAACGGCTTGACTTTATTGATCACTGTGAAAGAAAAATTAACTGCTTGCAAGCTACTAAGGGTTAATAGCTGACAAAGCCGTTTTGCTATAATGGCAGGTTATTCATACAGGTATCTGTCATAAGACAGGGTCCAGTAAGTTGACCTAGGAAAATTTCCACTTTCTTAGGATCGTGTCTATTTGACACAAGAGAGATGACCTTTCCTTCTTTAGGGTCTATCTGATCAGTGAAAAAATAAGAACAGATGGCCCATTAGCGTACTTAAATAAAACGCTTAAGTAATTATGTTTATCTTTAAATAAATAAGGGGAAGGGGGAGGAAGAAAAAAGTATTACAGTAAAACCAATGGAAAAAAATGTAATTTTGCTCTTCTGCCTTTCAACGTAGAATCCACGTACTCATCTGTGACTGATTAAAAATCTAGCTGATTGAACTTGTCCTGTCTTCCTCGGGGGAGTTTTTTTTCACCCTGAGGTAGAAAAAAAAAATACTCTTTACCACAGCATTGATCAGTTTGTTAAATTTAGAACCTGAATCCAAGATCATCCCAAGATTTTTAGCACATGGCTTTAAGTAGCATGCAAGTAGACCCAATGTGCTAGCAATGCTTTGGGTAAATCTGATGGAATAACATGTATAAATTACTAACCAGAAGAAATAAGCAAGCTGGAAACAGCAATGAATTAAAACTAAAAATGACAAGGTAAATTTGTTTTTAATAAGACAATATTGTAAAAAAAAAAAAGAAACTTGAGTTGTTAAAAATGAAATAGAAATAACTGAAAGTCGGATTAATCCTTGACAGAACTGGATTTCTTTTTTAATTAGAAGCCCTCTACAGGACTTTATCCTGCACTGTTCCATCCTAGCAGCGCTATTGCCCCAAGAAACATCTTTCCATGTAGGCAACCTATCACATGACCATCACGCGGCTTCAAACTAGTGTTTGAAGTAGCCAACATTCTGAATTTGTTAAGAAGTAGTTCCCTTGGTGACATGGAAGGTAAGCTGTGAATAAGTAATGCCCAAGTCAAAAAAGGCAGAGTCACCTGTTTTATGGTTGTCTAGGAAGGAAACCTCAGGGATGTCTAGAACGACATCCTCATTTAAGGAGTAACGTCCACTTGCAGAGCCACAGCACCATACATCACCGCAGTTGTAGACCAGCAGTTGTAGACCCAAGTAGATATTGCTGCAGACCCAGAAGTGACGTCACCACAATTTCAGGAGTGACTTTGCAAAATTACTTTCGGAAGGTTTCAGCTGGTCTCGGCAAAGCACGGAAAGAACTTCGAGTCAAGGACCCGTTCAAAAATTAAGCGATAAAAATGAGAAAGAAAAACTGTACATCAAACAAAATAATACACATCAATGTTTAGTTCGGAGGGTTTCTGCCATCACGTTGTATCATATATCAAACTAAATAATACGGATCATTTCCGTGAAATACACTATTTACATTTACATTGTGTTAGGATCTGTAGGAAGCATTTAATATGTTGACAAAATTAAAATCATTAAGATTTGTCAGTCAGTCATTTTCCAACCCGCTATATCGGGTGACCAAGCGTCCTCTTTTGCCCGGACATGTCCACTTTTTACGTCCTGTCCGGGGCGTCCTGGCGGGTTTTATAAATTCACGAAAATGTCCGGTTTTTCATAGGACCATTACGCGTGTACGTAAATTGACTGGTGTTTTGCACACAATACTAGGGTACTACTTTTTTGCGTGACGTAATTACCGGGAGGCTGCCTTGTGGGCAGGTCTGCGCCGCGCGCGCAAACACACAGACACAGACAGGGAGCAGTGCAGACAGGGATCAGAGCAGAGAGCGGGGCAGTATAGCAGGAAAAATGCCGAAGCGTAAGTGCAGCTTCACCGATGAACTGCAAAGAAAATTTCCCACATACCGTCCCGGTCGGGACAAGTGGGAGGCGGAGTGCACCGTGTGCTAAGCCTGTACATATGTCTCGGTATCCAATAAAGGTGCTGGGGATCTGAAAGCCCACATGGAGACCGAGAAACATAAAAAAGCTGTGCGAGGTGAGACTAGTTCATCTGCAAAGTTGACAGAGTTTTTTGTCAGACCAAACATCACAACAGTTACAGGTCCATGGATTGCACCAGTACTTTGCTTAAAAAGGCATTTCCTGACTCTGACATTGCAAAACAGTTTAGTAGTGCTCGCACCAAGACCGAAGCCATCGTCAATGGTGCTATAGCCCCCCACTCTGTTGAAATCACTCATGAAGCACTCAAAGAAATCCAGTACTGTGGTGTTTCCACAGACGGGAGTAACCACGGAGCAGTGAAAATATTCCCAGTCATAATCCAGTATTTTGACTGGAAGAAGGGTGGCATGCAAACAAAATTGATTGAAGTTAAAGACACACCCAATGAAGACAGCAGAAACCATTGCAAAATATCTCACAGAAACCCTGGCAAAAAACAATCTGTCGGAAAAATGCATTGCATTTACTGGAGACAATTGCAACCCAAATTTTGGAGGAATCCGACGTGATGAAGCTGGAAAGAATGTGTTTGCAAATTTGAAGAGTTTGCTGCAAAACAAGACTCTGATCAGTGTGGGTTGCCCAGCACACATATTGAATAATATTGTGCACACCATGGCGCAGGCACAATAGAAATTGACATTGAGAATATCATATTCAAAATCAACCAGTACTTTCACATTTACACTGTGCGCACTGAGAGCCTGAAGGAGTATTGTGATTTTGTTGAGATTGATTACAGAAGGATGCTCTCTCACAGCAAGACATGGTGGCTGTCATTGTTCCCAAGCATTGAGAGGATGTTACAGATGTTTCCAGCTTTAAAGGCATATTTTCTGTCTCAGCAAAAGCCACCCATAGCACTCAAGAGTTTTTTTGAAAATGATTTTGCTGAAATCTACCTTTGGCACATGCACACACTCATGTCTGTGTTCCACACCCACATTCAAGAAATGGAACAGGAGAACATGTCCATTATGGAAGTGAAGAAGATATTAAACAATATACATACCATTCTTCTTCAACGCAAGAGCAACAACTTCATGTCCCTTAAAGTTAAGGGACTACTGGCACAGAAGCGCAAAGATGGACTTGACAAAGGCTGTGACCAGTTCTGTGCAGATGTGCATGGCATGTACAGTGCATGTCTGGAGTATCTGGAGAAGTGGATGACTCCCATGGAAGAGTTCTCAACATTCATGTGGATGGATCTGAGTGAGCCACCAAACTGGAATGATGTGGAGGCATGCATCAATTACCTTGGAGAGAAGGGGGTGGCAGTTGATGATGTTAAGTGTTTTGACCAAGTCACCAATCTGAGGAAATTCACAGAAACGTGCAACCATGATGAGGAGTTCAGTGGCCTGCAGGTACACCAGAAGTGGACAAAATATTTTGAAAAGGCAAAAAGCATTGCATGTTACTCAGAGCTACTGACAATTGCACAGTTTGTCTTTGCACTTATCCTCTCACAATGCAAATGTTGAGAGGGTTTTTTCACTAATGCAAAGCCAGTGGACCAAGGAGAGGAACCAGCTCTCCGTAGAGTCACTAAAGGGGATTCTACTAGTTCAGTACAACTTCAAAGACATGTCTTGCAAAGACTTTCAAACTTATTTGTTAAGCTATCGAAAACTGCTAGGAAAGATCAGCTCTACAGCAAAATATGGATGGGCTGACAAGGAGGATGAAGAAGAGAAGCAGGATGAAGAAGAAAACTAAAGATGAAAAGTCTAGATTCTTTTTGTTTAAGTTTTTTTGTCTTTGTGAGACTCTTCTGTTATTTATTTTATTACATTTAAGAGATATATTGTTGAAGCTGGAACAGAATAGTTCATATTTAGAACAATATTTAATTATTTATTTGAAGAGTCTAAGAGAGCTATTATTTTGTTATAGGTTTTTACAGATTTCATTTTATTTTATTACAGAGGTTAATTCTGCACCATTGAAGTATAATAAATAATGTTCATCAACCACCAAGAAGCTTGTCTGAATTCGTCTAGAGGCCGTGCCGATCGTCCTCTTTTTTGGAAATCAAAATATGGTCACCCTACTATATCCTAACACAGGGTCACGGGGATCCACTGGAGTCAATCCCAGCCAGCACAGGGCACAAGGCAAGAACAAATCCCGGGCAGGGTGCCAGCCCACCGCAGGACACACACACACACACTAGGGACAATTTAGAATCGCCAATGCACCTAACCTGCATGTCTTTTGACTGTAGGAGGAAACCGGAGTACCGGGAGGAAACCCACACAGACACGGGGAGAACATGCAAACTGCATGCAGGGAGAACCCGGGAAGTGAATCCAGGTCTCCTTACTGCGAGGCAGCAGCGTTACCACTGCGCCACCATGCTGCCCATTAAGATTTGTGTTAACTGAAAATAGTTTTTTGTTTACATTCATGAAACAGAATATACAATATAATAACAATGTTTACACCACGTTAGAGATTAGTAAAAAGTTAATCATAAAAGTGATTACATTTTTTAAAATGTACAATTCATGTGTACAATATTGTTCTAAACCAATTTAGAATAAACATTTTACATTGTGTTCGGGTCTGTGGGAAGCATTTAACATGTTGACAAAATTTAAAATCATTAAGATTTGTTTTAACTGAAAATAGTTTTTTGTTTATATTCATGAAACAGAATATACAATATAATTACAATGTTTACAGCACATTAGAGTTTAGTAAAAAGTTAATCATAAAAGTGATTACATTTTTTAAAATGTACGATTCATGTGTACAATATTGTTCTAAACCAATTTAGAATGAACATTTAAGCCAATCTAATATTTTAAACATATATGTGAAGAAAACGGCAATACATATTCTACACTGAATTATGCTATATATTAATTGACTTATATAGAAGTATTCTAGTATTTGTCACTTATTATTATAAACGATGGGCCACCAAAAGAAAAAAATAAAAATACTAATAATACAATTTATTTATTTAGCTCCCTTCCTATGCCCAAAATTCAGAAAGAACAACAGGACCTATGTAACATTGGCTACAAATAATATCTTCACGAAATAAAGATAAATACAGGATATACAAAACATTCAAAGAGAATAAAAGACAATAATCCAGACTAAAATACAACATATAATACTAGAAAAAAATCTTCAACAAATAACAAACTGAAAGAAGGGGCAGAATGTCAGGTCTGTTTAATGTCTTCCTAAACAAATGAGTAAAAAAAAAAATGAATGGAGTCAGCTGATCTCATTAATTTTGGGAGGTCATTCCAAAGTCTGGGCGCAATACAGCTGAAGGCCCTGTTGTCACCCACAGAGTGCAGGTTAGTGTGAGGCACAACAAGATGGCCAGAATCGGAGGACCTTAGTGGGCAGGTTAATAACAGAATTTTATATTCAATCCAGTAAGACACAGGGAGCAGTGAAAGGGCAGCAGGATGGCTGTGATGTGTTCATTGTTATCAGTCAGCGTCAGGACTCTTGCAGATGAGTTTTGAATCAGCTGGAGCTGTGATATAAGATTAGAAGGGGCACCAGACAGTAGTGATTTACAATAATCAATGTGGGATGTGATAAAAGCAGGGACAAGATTTTCAGCATTAGAAAAGGAGAGGATTGAGCGATTATAAAAAATGTGACACAGGTGAAAGTAAGGAAAGTTTCTTAATATTGTTTACATGGGTGAAATAAGAAAAGAAACAATCAAAGTGACACCAAGATTCTTTGCAGTAAAAGAAGATCTGATGAGATCATTACCAAGAATGATTGAAGAGGAGTTTGTTTTCTTAAGCTGCACTTTAGTGCCACTTTGCAGGAGTTCAGTTACTGTATGTTGCAATTTAATTTTAAAGAGTTTTGCTCCGTTCAGGTTTTAATTTTTATTTAATTTCACTGAGGCAAGTTGTGAGCTGAGAAAGCTGTGATGAAGTGTCACTTTTAACACTGAAATTGATCTAAGCATCATTTGCATAAAAATGATAACCCGGTCCAAAGCTATGAATATCATGCTCAAGGGGAAGCATAGAGAGATACAGAAGAACAGAAGATGTCATTTCATTAACAAGGGGAAGTCAGATGGAGGAACTCCTGTGAGAAATTAAGGCATGAGGGTTGCCCTGGACATGACATAAGCTGCATGGCCACAACACCATATGCAATAACTTTTACTTTTACACAAACTGGGACAGTAGCTCTTCAAGTGGAAGGTGACAATGCTTAGCACTAAGGAAAAATAAGCCAGAGCTCCCATCTCAACTGCTGACCACACAGAATAGGCCAGTGAAAACATTAAAGTTTGTCTAAATAAATGACACATCCTTGGTGCACAATGTGATCTGGAGGAGTACACTGCACATAGAGATTCCATGGGCAGAAATGATAATGGACTATAATGCTACAAAAAGAGGAGTGAAGAATTTAAACAAAACATTACGCTGGATGCCGGCCACAGGCAATTTTTTCAACATATTGAACATCTTAGAAAAAAATACTTTTGTCATCTGGACAATCTTGAACTGAGACTGGAACAGGGAGAAGGAGACAGATCCTTCTTGAAGAGCAGGGTAAACCATTGGTGACACCTCACATGCTACTGGGACAACATGTGCCAAAGACCCCAGCCATTGTGTAGATTAAACAGGATGATGCTAATACCCCACCAGTCTGATTCACAGGGAAACCAATAACAGCACGTGTAATATGTATACACTAGGGGGCTCCGCCCCCTGCTCGCTTCGCTCGCCAACCCCTGGTGTTGGGAATGACAAAGAGCGTGATGTATGAATGAGATATAGAATAGTGTGACGGTGTAGATGATGCAAATAGAAAGCAAACAATAAAGTGTGTGGCACAGTGTAAAGGTTTATTTGAAAATTTCTTTGTACACGCCGTTTAAGTGTAAAAGGTAATTCCAGCTCAGAACTTGTAAGGTCATTTAAGATGGTTATTGTTGTGATCAGAGTCAAGTTTGTCAGAGCTTAGAAAGAGTTGTGTCTCTCCAGGAAGTAATGGAATGACTTGGGTATTAATGTTTTCCATATTAATATTTTTTGGACATAATATAGTGCGTTGTGTTAAAAGGGGCATTTGGTCTAATGAGATTGCTGTTCGAAATGTCTCTGTAACTAAGTTGTCGCAGATAAAGGCTTGAGGAATTATAATAATATGTGCCTGAAGTCCAGCTGTATTGGTGAGTGTACCATCTCTCAGTTGTAATAAGCAATTGCTATGATCTGGTTCTGGACATCGTATCTTTTTTACTAACTGTATCTTTTGAAAGCAATGCCAATTGTCTGCGTATTTTAAGGTGCACTGAACAATAGCTGAGTGCATGGCATCTGGAAGAATAGCTAATCACTGTCTAAAATCTCCTCCTCATAAAAGTACCTTTCCTTCAAATCGAATATTATTATTCATAAACGTTTGTAGAAGTTTATGAATGGTGTTGAGTAAGTGACTTCATGCCATTGAACATTCATCAATAAACAACATTTTTTCAAGACGGATGTCACGTGCAGTGCCACCGTTAATGTTCATAGTGGATACCGATTTGTAGGATCTAATGTAGTTGATAAAGATTTCACTTTCAGGTACATCGTCAGTTATAAGCCTCTGTAGATATTCAGTATATGAATGTAAAGAAGGCAGTCTAATTTGACCCTTTTGACAACAACGTGTAAATGTATAACTTGTATTGCCAGTTGTTTCTTCAGGGAAGTGAACTGAATGACAATTTATTGCAAATGACATTCATTAATCCGAATGAATTTTCCTGGTGTATGTTTTCCTTGTGCCGTTTGAGAGGCGCGTTGTTGCATGTGTAGTATTTGGGACGTGTTGTTTTGGAGCTGTAATCGATTTGCCTGTGCTGTGTGAGAAGCCCGTTGTAGCCTTCGCTGCCATCAACGTATGTCTGAGACGGGAGGTGTTTCGTTTTGAATCCGTGCCTGTTGCGATGCAGCACTTTGATTGATAGTTTGCGTCGTGTGGATCTAGGATGTAGATTTGTGCATATTTGCGTTGTTGATTTGTTTCAGGGTGCACTGTTCCAATGCGATGCAGTATTTGTGCACATATGCGAAAGTAGTATGGGCCATTGCCTTTTGGTGGCCTGATATTTAGTCCGGTATATGCAAAAGCAAATGAACCATTGTAGGATCTCATGCAGTTCATAAAGTTTTTACTTTTAGGTACATCGTTAGTTAGAAGCTTTAGTTGAGCTTTGCGTTTTTGGAGTCGAGACATTTTTTCTTTTAGAAATATGGATAAGTAATAAGGAGTATTGCACTCACTGTTAATATGGAGCCTTTTCTGCGGTTGAACGGTTAATAGTGCCTTATTGTAATGAGATCCACCTATGCTGCATAGCCGTCTATTTTGTTGTTTCTTTCGTTTTCGTGTGTTTGTTCCTGTTATCCTTTCCTTTTCGTTTTGTACCCGTGACCGTGTATTCATGACTTGTTTCTTTCTCAGCATGCGAAATATGGATAAGTAATAAGAAGGATCGCAGTCACTGTTAATATGTTTCTTTTTCTGCAGTTGAACGGTTAATAGTGCTTTATTGTAAGGAGATCCACCAATGCTGACACCTATGCTGTCTAGTGTGAAGGTGTTGATGTTCACTTTAGAATATGTGGCTTTGGGTGTCACTTCTTATGGATGTGTGTGTGTGTGTGTGTGTGTGGGGGGGGGGGGTTGAGGATTGTTGTTGCGCGAGCGTCTTCTTTCTTTTTGTGTTCCTGTGTCTTGTTGAATCCCCCTCTTTGTGTGTGTCCCGTCCCTTGCTTGTAGAGTCTGTGGGGTGGTTTTGTGTTCTTTTTTTTGGGTTCCATGGGCTTGTTGAATCCCCCTCTTGGTGTGTGTCCCGTCCGGTGCCTGTGGGGGGGGGGGTGCCTTGCTGTTGTGCGCGAGCCTCTTTTTTTTTTTTTTTTTTTTTTTTTTTTTTGGGTCTAGTTTCGTGTGCAATGTGTTTCGTGCTTTGCTTGCGTTTGAATACTTTTTTATGTGCCGTTTCCTTTTTTCGGTGCTCTTTGCGCCTCATTTCTCAATTTTTCCTGTGCCCACTCCTTTTTTCTGTGGTCTTGTCCGCCTCTCGCGGCCCCTCATCCGCCTCTCTCGCCCTCTTCTATCTGCCTTTCTCGGCTCCTCAGCCGACCCTCGCGGACTCTTTTTGCGCCTGCGCAGTACGTCTTTTTGCAGCTACGGCCCATTGCCGGATGTGCCTGCGTCCATCATCCGGTTTAGCATTCTCGGTTAGTAATATGGATAGTGAATGTGTTTGTGTGTCTCACTGTGTTGTTTTAGCTTGCTGAACTGTACAGTTATTACAGTATTGTGTAGAAAATGAAAATATTCAGTTCTGCTTGATAAACAAATAGAATGTGATCTAAGGGTAAAGAGTAAACAGGTTATTTACATTGCTTGTTAAAATGAAGTGACCATCTGATTAGAAAAAAGTCCCTCAATAGTACATACGTAGCAAAAATGTAATCATAAATTGAGGTTCAACACAATCATGTTTCATGCTTCTCAAAGACAAATTAAAATACGATGTTTGTACACTACTGCATTTGTGAAGGACTGAAGTGTGGGGCTATCCAAAACTATCATTGAGCGTATTTCAGTAATGTGTGTAGTGACTTATAAAACCACAATATTACATTAAAATATACAGCTCAAAAAAATTTAAGGAACACGTTTTAATCAGAGTATAGCATCAAGTCATTGAAACTTCTGGGCTATTGATCTGGTCAGTGAAGTAGCAGAGGGGGTTGTTCATCAGTTTCAGCTGCTTTGGTGCACTAAAGGGGCAAGAATGAGATGATCCCCAAAACAAGAATGGTTTAACAGGTGGAGGCCACTGACATTTTTCTCTTATCATCTGTTTTTTCACTAGTTTTGCATTTGGCTACAGTCAGTGTCACTACTGGTAGCATGAGGCGATACCGGGACCCTACAGAGGTTGCACAGGCAGTCCAACTTCTCCAGGATGGCAGGCACTTCAATATGTGCCATTGTCAGAAGGTTTGCTGTGTCTCCCAGCACAGTCTGAGGCATGGAGGAGTTTCCAGGAGACAGGCAGTTACTCTAGGAAAGCTGGACAGGGCCATAGAAGGTCCTTAACCCATTAGCAGGACTGACCGGTATCTGTTCCTTTGGGCAAGGAGGAACAGGATGAGCACTGCCAGAGCCCTACAAAATGACCTCCAGCAGGCAGGCCACTGGTGTGAATGTCTCTGACCGAACAATCAGAAACAAGCTTCATGAGGGTGGCTTGAAGGCCCGACATCCTCTAGTGGGCCTTGAGCTCACTGCCCGGCACCGTGGAGCTCGATTGGCATTTGCCATAGAATAAAAGAATTAGCAGGTCCACCACTGGCGCCCTGTGTTTTTCACATATGAGAGCAGGTTCATCCTGAGCACATGTGACAGACGTGAAAGGGTCTGAAGAAGCCATGAAGAACATTATGCTGCCTGTAACATCGTTCAGCATGACTGGTTTGGTGGTGGGTCAGTGATGGTCTGGGGAAGCATATCCATGGAGGGACACACAGACCTCTACAGGCTAGACAACGGCACCTTGACTGCAATTAGGTATCGGGATGAAATCCTTGCACCCATTGTCAGAACCTATGCAGCTTATGTCATGTCTAGGGCAACCCTCATGCCTTAATTTCTAATATAATAATTAAGTTATCTTAATTTTATAATAATATAATCTTATATCACAGCTCCAGCTGATTCAAAACTCAACTGCAAGAGTCCTGATACACACTGGCAACAGCAAGCACATCACATCCATCCTGCTGCACCTTCACTGCTCCCTGTGTCTTACAGGATTGAATATAAAATTCTGGTATTAACCTGCCCACTAAGGTCCTCTGATTCTGGCTATCTTGTTGTGCCAGACACTAACCTGCACTCTGTGGGTGACAGCAGGGCCTTCAGCTGTATAGCGCCCAGATTTTGGAATGACCTCCCAAAATTAATGAGATCAGCTGACTCCATTTATTTATTTTTTTAACTCATTCATTTAAGAAGACATTAAACAGACCTGACATTCTGCCCGTTCTTTCAGTTTACCCCCTCTATCTGTCCAGGTACTCAGGGTTTGTGTTTTTATCACAAATTTAGTTATTTGTTCAAGATTTTTTTGCAGTATTATATGTTGTATTTTAGTCTGGATTATTGTCTTTTTTTCTCTTTGAATGTTTTGTATATCATGTATTTATCTTTATTTAGTGAAGATATTATTTGTAGCCAATGTTATATAGGTCCTGTTGTTCTTTCTGAATTTTGGGCTTAGGAAGGGTGCTATATATATAAAAATACTAATAATAACACAATTTATTTTTTTTCTTTTGATGGCCCATCATTTATAATAATGACAAAAACTAGAGAAGTTCTATATAAGGCAATTAATATATAGCATAATTCAGTGTAGAATATGTACTGCCATTTTCTTCACATATATGTTTAAAATATTAGATTGGCTTAAATGTTCATTCTACATTGGTTTAGAACAATATTGCACACATGAATCGTACATTGTAAAAATGTAATCACTTTTATTATTAACGTTTTACTAAACTCTAACGTGGTGTAAACATTGCAATTATATTGTATATTTCGTTTCATGAATGTAAACGAAAAACTATTTTCAGTTAAAACAAATCTTAATGATTTTAGTTTTATCGACATGTTAAATGCTTCCCACAGACCCAAACACAACGTACATGTTAATAGTGTATTTCACAGAAATGATCCGTATTGTTTAGTTTGATATATGACACGACGTGATGGCAGAAACCCTCTGAACTTCACAATGATGCATATTATTTGGTTTGATGGACAGTTTTTCCTTCTCATTTTTATCGCTTAATTTTTGAACGGGTCCTTGATGCAATGTTACTTTACCGGCTTTGCCGAGACCGGGTGAAACGTTCCGAAAGTAATTTTACGAAATCAGTCCTGTAATTGCGGTGACGTCACTTCCGGGTCTGTAATTGCGATTCTACAACTGCGGTAACATATGATGCTGTGGCTCTGCAAGTGGATATTATTGCATTTAAGGGTGGAATCCAAAACTCAGTCTGAAACTAGCATTCCTGGGTCTGCATATATGTGTCCTGCAGGGGGCCCTGGACATAGAGAAAAAGTACAAAGCCTTGGAACATTGCCCGACACACCTTTGAAGCCAATTAACAGATAGAAGACATCACCACCTGTTCCTGAGAATGATTTCCACATCTGCAATGACGCCAGCGAGAGACTTCACTCCTCAGGCCCCTACTCCCGCCGGTTCTTATCACTGGCTTCATTCGTCTTTGTACTACCTACAGTATAAGCTGACATTAAGCAAAGTTGTTTCTTACTGCCATATTACTAGCATCATCTTTTAGGTTACATCTATATAGATTCAGGTTAAGTAACACTCCACAATCACAAAAGAACTCATTTCCAGGGAGTGAACGCCACATGCAGGACACAGTATAGAATGGCCAAGAGATGGATGGTTATCCTACTGAGTACCATAGAAGTGACAGGATGAAGCCTTTGTGGCAGACTTTAGCAGAACAAAAATGGCCTACTTACAAACAAAAATAAATGGAAGGAATGAATATAACAACAGAATTGACAAATAGGTTTAAAAAATGAAACTAAAGCCTCCCATGGCCTATGTAAATTGTTAATGAAACCAAGTCTAGTAGGTAGGGTGCTTGCTCATTGTTCTGCATTCAAAAAACAATGTCATTATGTCCTCTTTCTTTCTTAAAGACCTTGGCCTCTTTTCCTACCACCATTTTAATGCTTGCACACTTTGCTTCAGTCTGCAGCTGGCCTCCTGGATGAAGGTGGCTTTAAACTCCTTCTGAAATCACCTCCAGCCAAGCCCTAGAAACCCTTCAGGGGTTAAGGGAGGCTTTCCATTTACTCCCAGGGAAACCATGCTAATAATACTTTAAGTGGCTCCTGCTGTCTGTGCGCTATTTAACCTTCTTTTGGTCCTAAAAGGCGAGGGTTAAAAATTTTAAAACGTGTATGGAAGAAAAGACCCAAAATGGGCATACCCAACATTCTGTGCAAATGTCAGGATTTATAAAAGAAAACTTGACAGGAAAACATTGCATTTATTTATGGCAGCACTGACACATCTGTATGCAATATTTCAGAGAAAGTGAAAAATAATGACACCCTTGAACAAGTAGAGAAATGCAGCCAAACCAGCTAAATGACAGTTCATAATAATTCATATCCAAGAGCTGTTATTATAATATACGTTGATGTGACAAGGTAAAAAGGAGTTGCCAGAAAGGGCAATCCAAAGCAAACAAGTCCCAAAACACAATCCAAAGGTGAAGTTAAAATGCAGAGCAACATTGTCAGGAATCCAGACAAAAATCAGAAAAGCACAGCAGAACACAAGAAAACTCATCATCTTCATAGTGACTTTGAACTGAACCACCAGAAACTGTGTAATATTCTCTGGATTTATAAGACAGAGGGCATTTCCAAGCAGTGACACACCCACAAAGCAATAAACAAAAGTAATATTAACACATCTTAATGACTCAAAATTGAACAAAATCAACATAAAGACAGACTTTAAACCTCAGTCAAAAGAGGAACCCTGATCAATGAGATACAAGAAAACTCTATTTTAAGTGTCTTTTAAGAGTTCCAATAATGCAAATCGGCACTGAACAACTAACTTAGATTTTCCTCAGTTTATATTGGCTACCTGTTGTTACTTCTAAGGATTAAAAAACAATACACTCACTTGTTGTCAATAACTGCATTATCTAAAAACACAGGTGTGATTCACTCTCTGTGGACAGAAAGCTTTCAATATCATACTCTATAGTCTATTCATAACCAAATGGTTTGTCACAGTATGGCTTGTTTGACACTGCTTGAAGAGTATGTAAAAGGTCATATATGAAAGAAACAATCTTTTAGGGACTGGCAGGATTTTTTTTTTTGCAAATAATGATGACTGGCTTATGAGCCAATTCTCTTGGAACAATGTGTTGAGTTGGACCTGGCATTAGAAAGACATAGCCCAGACTTCCTGAAATGGGCTACACCTGTTCCTAACCATGTTTTAACAACGGTTGCATTTCTGGCAAGAGGCACCTACCAAAGTAAACTGGCGGACAGGTCAGAAATGTCTCAGCCAAGTTTTAGCTCCATAATGTCCACTATGCTGGAATCCACAAACTAACAGACCAATAGAGATAGACTAATAAGGCACCATATGGTGTGGATGTACAGGCCAAAATAAAAATGCAATTTACAGCAGTTTCCAGTTTTGACAACATAACAAGAGCAATTGAGTGGACTCATATGGCAATTAAAGACACCTAGCGAGAATAAAGCTACTCTTATTAAAATAAGCAGGTACATTTCATTAAACTATAAGTCATCTTTGTCACTAAGATGAGACTGAAAAATGTTGTGGCTTAGCAGCCTGGGTCAACCCATCATTCATTTATTTTAAAGCACAGTAGCATTGGCAGATGACTTGCTTATAGTGCTATGCATGGTGGCTGCATTTTGGTAAGGCAACTAGCTGAACCATTCATTTATCATATGCCCTCTACTATTCATTGTAACAGAAGTTGTTAATGCTGTATATGCCAGCTAATAGTGTGTTATGCCTTTCCTTGACCTCACAGTGCAAAAGGGAGGTGAGGTGCTATAGTGCCATGAGGAGCATGCTATAGATCTCTTCAAATGCAGGTGGCGGTGTCTGGATGCATCGGGTGGGAGGCTGCTCTGCTACCCAATGAATGTCTGCAGCATTGTGATTGCATATGTATGAGGTTGATTAACCTGACTTATATGGTTCTTTCAGGGTGGCAACCGTGTGAGGTTTGAGATACATTCACATATGCAGATTTACAAGATGATTGTGATTTATAAAGGGTAAATTGTTTAGAAATATGCACAAGCCAAATTTTATAATCAGATTTTTTAGTGGTGTACACATTTTCCTGCTTTTTGCTGTATCCGTACTTTCACTCTGAAAACCATGCAAAGTTTTAAAAATGAGACCTCATATCTCAAAGACAGAACCTTGCATTATCTGACAAATGCACAGTTCCATACATTACGATCTAGAACCATGTAGTTTCTGACGATAAGAATTTCAGGCCACCTCTGTCATTTCCTCCTTGGCTTAATCCTGTCTTCAAGGAAAGGATCAGGTACACCTGCCCATAGCTGGACTGACTACCACCCTGGTGTCTTGCAGTAGCACTACATGCTTTTGCCAGGCATCTTCTTTCTCTTTCTCTCTTTAATGATTGTACTCTTTCCTAATGCCCCTTTCAGGGTATACAGAAGGCAAAATCCTGAGAAGAGCCGTGTTATGAGCTATGACAATGTGTTTACAGGAACTGAAGCTATTCAGTCAAAACAACTACATCTCAAAAACATCACATAAATGAGGACAATAGGAATAGTTAATACCATCTGCTAATTTAAAAAAGGAAGGACATGGAAGAAGAAATGTTACAAGTAATAATAGTACCAATTTCAAAACTATTCTTGACATTTTAGGCTGAACAGGAATTAAGGAGCTTTATTGCATTTCTTCTCACTCTTTTCATCAAATTTAAAGGTCTAAAGTGCATTCTAATCAGTACCAAGATGCAGGTGTTATCATTATCACAATATGTAATTGGTTAACCTTCTATCAAGGAAAACACTACATCTCTCTAGAAAAATTAACATAATTAAAAGAGCTGGACTTTCACTGTTTTCAAGGTACAGTGCTTTTAATATTGATCATGCCAACAATTCTGTACAAAGAATGAAAAATATAATTAAGCAATTGCACTACTGATATGCTATGGTTGACATTTTTGATGGTGATGATGAACTAAAATTCAGTTAAGCAAGTTTGAAAATTTTAAATTAATTGTGCATCCTGTAATTAACAAAGTTCTTACTGTTGACAAAGAATTCTGATTGAATGAACAGGTTTATACTATTTGTCAAAGCAATATGATTTTTATAAACATTCTTAGCAGCAAAAATGTAACATTGAAGAATTTTCTTCACATTAAAACCTACAGTGTTAACCTGCAAGTATGTATGTCATATTACACGTTTTAAGTCATAGCCGTGTTTTAAAACTCAGAAGTCTTTATATTTACATACATTGAAAATAATGCAAAAAATGAGAGCAATGAGATGTTCAGCACTTAGTGTTTGAAAGGCTAAATATTTAATAGAGTAAAGTCAAATGCACTCTTAAAGCAAACAGACCAAAGAAAAAAGAAAAATACTTTCACATCAAAAGCATTTGAAAAAGTGCATTGTTTATATAATATCTTGGATTCCAAAATCACAGAGCACTTCACAGAAAACCTGCACTCCCAAGATCAGTGATTGTGAATAAAAGTGAGTAGCAGTCTTTAATTTGAATATAAAATGTTAAAAACTAAGAAACATCACAAAGAAATACTGAAACACATGACAGTCATGAAAAAAAACATTTTTGAATTGTTTTCATTACAAAAGCTTATAATGCAATGCTAAATGAGGACTGATTAAAAAAGAGCATGCTGTTGAGAAAAGAGGCTCCTGTAGTCAGAAACCCAATTAGTCACCTGAGCCGAAGGAGCTAAGGCAGCTACTTTTCTCACTCCACATGGAGTGAAGATCTAAGTTCATGTCCCTGTAAGGATTGATCATGAAGCATCACTAGTAAGTAACAAATCCAGTTATAAATGCATTGCTTCTTTATTAACGCATAAGCTACCATATTTCAAGCTTTCTGCTAACTTTATTAAATGTATTACTCTTTTAGGTTCATTTTACAATTACTGCTTGAGTTTTTAATACAATAACATGTGTATTATGGAACTTGTAGGGAAGGCAGAACAAAACCTGGCCAGATAAATCCCTTCTAGCAAAGCCCTGCTGTTAACTGGTTGGTTTTCTGTTCTACTATTTACAGAGTTAAACAACCAATTGGTAGATTCACAGACACAATGATAAAAACAAACCTTTAGTCTAGTAATGAATATCAATAAATATCAAACTACAGTCTTCATTCATACACTGTATACTTAGGTCTGTAAGAAATAAACTTGTAAGGGTAGTTCATATTTGCTTCAAAAATGTAGCTAATGCATTTACAGTATATGGTAATGTGAAAAGCATGTATATGGGCAAATTAACCACACTGTGTCAATTAATCAAAGAAACATTCCTAAAACATTATCTATTTGCGTTACTGAAAATGCCTAATATGCACTCTCTATGAGGAAAAAAGGGGTGCAGCAATGTTTAGCTCTACTGCTTCACAGCACCAGAGTTGTGGATTTGAATTCCAAGCTTGAGCACTGACTGTATGGAATGTACATGTTCCCAGCATATCCGAGTGGGTTCTTCATCCAGTTTTCCTCCCTCATCTTAAGAACACATGTGCTAGGTTAACTGGCAACTCCAAAATGACACAGCCTTAGTGAATGTGGTTGCCATTTGATAGTCTGGTACCTTGTCCAGAGCTGGTTGTTGCCTACTGTTGGTGTGGCCTTCTGATCTGTGTTTCTGAATTAAATGAATTTATTTACTTTTTGTCTTTGTATAATCTGTTAGTCAGTTAAGACACCCTAATGTGCAATGGGTTATCCTATTCAATATGGTGAGGGTAAGCAGGGCAGAAACAGAGAAGAGGGAAAAGAAAAATTAGTTTTAACCTTTTAATTGTTTTCTAATAAAAGGAATAGCATCTCTAGAAACCTAACCAACACTGTGTTTGTGGGAGTAGTGTGGTAACAGTGAGGAAACACATTCAGGTTGCAATGCCCCAATATGTGCCCAAGCTTAAAAATAAAAGACTACAGTAGAGAGCCAATGTTGCCATAACAATAAATAAACAAACAAATAAATAAACAAAAACAAAGACATTATTCAGTCTATCAAGTTGTGTTGGTTTCAACAGTTCATCCAGTTACTTGTTAAAAGCTCTCAGTCTCCTACATTCCACACTCCTATTATCATTTGTGTAAAGAAATACATAATAGTTTCAATCTTCAATGTGCTTTTCTTTCATTTCCCCGAGATCATTAAGCAAATGATTCAATATTTAAGAGAAAAAATGTTGTGGAGTCAGTTTTATAGATGCTGATGAGGATTTTCATCCACCATTTCCTGTTCAGATCTTATGTCTTAAATGCATGATTTAATAAGGATTCATTGTGTTCATTTACTATTTAATTTGATTCCTTTGAAAAATCATAAAGCGTTAAATTTATTAGAAACCATAAAACTTTCAAATTGTAATAATCTTGAATGAGAAAAAGAAAGACAAAATACTAGTAAGCAGACTTAATTTTGTGTGAAATTATATGTAAAAATACTATTTACAGTTCTTTTGCTCCATAATTTAATTCTGAATAGACTAAATAAATGCACACAGCCATGTATATTTTTCACCCCTTTAACTTCTAATAATTAATTTAATACAAAGGATAAAAAATGTAATAAAGCAATAAGCAATTTTTGATTCTTTGGTATCAAACTAAAATAGTTAACAAAATGCTCACTTACTTATATTTTGAAAGAAATGTTCTGTGTAGATGTTCCCATATATAGTTTATTAGTTTATGGGGGTTTTGACAACTTATTTTTATATTGTATATTTTTTCAATGCATTTTCTAAATATTACAATTTTGCAGAAAGTTACTTCATTTTATTTCTCATATTATTAAGGAAACAGTAACACCAAGTGACAAAATGATATAATGCATACCAAATGTAAATTAAATGTACCAAAGATCTGTTTTCTAAAACTATAATTGCATATTGAATTTACATTTAGCCAATTTTGTAAGAGCAACTATATTAAATTACAATGGTTACTATTTACAGTAAGTTTACAGAATAGTCTTCCCTAGTAGTCCAGATCTGCAGCAAGTTTTCAAAGTAAATTTCAACAATCTAACACAACAGCGCCGTCTCCTGGATATTAATTCAGAAAATTTTAAGCATCAGAAAATCAGGAATAAGCCCCTTTCAGTATTACAAAATTCTATATTTAATAATTTTGCATTTTAAATAACACAGAAAACTTGTAAATATGATGAGAAGGATGACAAGACTACTGACCCTAAAAGCCCAGTATGTGTTTTAATATCTCATCCACCTGTACACAGATCCTCTGGAATCTGAAGAATGAAAAGCTCCTCAGGTACTTAGGGCTAACATTGTTATCTAGACTGTTATCTTAACTGTTCATTTATACACTCCATTTATGTATAATCTCTTTGCTTATTTTACTATTGACTCCTTGTTGACATTAGTACAATTTTTTCCCCCAAAATACTTCACTTCCTCTTTAGGACAGCATGGTGGTACAGTTGTTATCACTACTGCTGCACACATCCAGTGTTCAGAGTTTGAAACCTGCAACTTTTCATTATCTGAGTGGAGTTTGCATGTTCTCTTTGCATTTATGTGGGGTTTTCTTCCACACCCACAAAGACATTTATTAAGCAGCAATTCCAAACTGATCTTGCGTGAATTGATCCTGAGCTTGCATCCAATGCCATATGACAGAATCCTACTGTTTTGTCCTATTGTTTTTTGGTTGATTGTCACTTCTTAACCTTGTGGTGCTTATATGTTATCTGTGCTAAATTCAAATATTTGTTTAATTTTAACTTACTAATGAAATGAATTAGGTGTCCGGTAATGGTGTTGGATCCAGTACTAATTTGAAAGGGTTTGGCTCACCACATTCCTGAATTAGATTAAGTGGGTTTGAGGATGTACTGTATGTATAAATCAAATTAGTTTAGGTTCTTCACCAGCACAGATTGATTCAGCAAATGTCAAGGAGCAGAAGAGCATCAAGTAGGATTAGCAACATATTTATCCATGAATGAATGCTATCATATAAAAAAAGAAACTTTTAATTCCTTTTTGAATGAATGAAATGACAGTCAAAGTTATATAAATACATAAATTCGAGTTTATTTCCAGATTAAAGTGAATTTTGCATGAGTAGACACTATTTTAATATAAATTTTCTATATTTGCTCTGTTTAGATCTTACGGCTTGAGGAGCCAGGCCTGGAGGTGGGACTCGATGGCAAGTGCCTGGTGGCCGGGCCTGCACCCATGGGGCTCAGCCAGGCACAGCCCGAAGAGGCAACGTGGGTCCCCCTTCCCATGGGCTCACCACCTGTAGGAGGGGCCAAGGAGGTTGGGTGCAGTGTGAATCTGGTGGTGGCCGAAGGCAGGGATCTTAGCGGTTCGATCCTCGGCTACAGAGCTGGCTCTTGGGACGTGGAATCTCACCTCTGTGAAGGGGAAGGAGCCTGAGCTAGTGCATGAGGTCGAGAGGCTCCAGCTAGATATAGGTGGGCTGACCTCGACACACAGCATGGACTCTGGAACCAATCTCCTTGAGAGGGGCTGGACTCTCCACCACTCTGGAGTTGCCCCTGGTGAGAAGCGCCAAACGGGTGTGGGCATACTTATTGCCCCCCGACTTGGAGCCTGTTCATTGGGGTTCACCCCGGTAGACGAGAGGGTAGCCTCCCTCTGCCTTTGGGTGGGGGGACGGGTCCTAATTGTTGTTTGCACGTATGTGCCGAACAGCAGTCTGGAGTACCCACCCTTTTTGGAGTCCCTGGAGGGGGTGCTAGAGGGCACCCTGCTGGGGACTCCCTCTTTCTGCTGGGAGACTTCAATGCACATGTGGATAATGACAGTGAGACCTGGAAGGGCGTGATTGGGAGGAATGGCCCCCGATCTGAACCCGAGTGGTGTTTTGTTATTGGACTTCTGTGCTTGTCATGGATTGTCCATAACGAACACCATGTTCAGGCATAGGGGTGTCCATGTGTGCACCTGACACCAGCACACCCTAGGCCTCAGTTCATTGATCGATTTTGTGGTCATGTCATCGGACTTGCGGCCACATGTCTTGGACACTCAGGCAAAGAGAGGGGCAGAGCTGTCAACTAATCACCACCTGGTGGTGAATTGGCTTCGATGGTGGGGGAGGATGCCAGTCAGGCCTGGTAGGCCCAAACATATTGTGAGGATCTGCTGGGAACGTCTGGCAGAGACCCCTGTCAGAAATAGCTTCAACTCCCACCTCTGGCAGAACTTTGACCACATCCCGAGGGAGGTGGGGGACATCGAGTCCGAATGAGCCATGTTCCGTGCCTCTATTGTTGAGGCGGCTGACCGGAGCTGTGGCCGTAAAGTGGTCAGTGCCTGTCATGGCGGCAATCCCCAAATCCGTTGGTGGACACCGGCGGTGAAGGATGCTGTCAATCTGAAGAAGGAGTCCTACATGACCCTTTTGTCCTGTGGGACTCTAGTGTGAGCTAATAGGTACCGGCGGGCCATGCGGAATGCGGCTTCGGTGGTTGCTGAAGCAAAAAACTTGGGTGTTGGAGGAGTTTGGGGAGGCCATGGAGAACGACTTCCGGATGACTTTGAGGAGATTCTGGTCCACCATCCGGCATCTCAGGTGGGGGAAGCGGTGCAGTGTCAACACTGTGTATTGTGGGAATGGTGCGCTGCTGACATTGACTCGGAACGTTGTGGGTTGGTGGGGGTAGTACTTCGAAGACCTTCTCAATCCCACTAACATGCCTTCCAATGAGGTGTGCTCCCTCTTTAAGAATGGGGACCGGAGGGTGTGTTCCAACTACAGAGGGATCACACTCCTCAGCCTCCCTGGAAAAGTCTATTCTGGGGTCCTGGAGAGGAGGGTCCGTCAGATAGTCAAACCTCAGATTCAGGAGGAACAGTGTGGTTTTCGTCCTAGTCGCGGAACAGTGGACCAGATCTACACCCTTGGCAGGGTCCTGGAGGGTGCATGGGAGTTTGCCCAACCAGTCTACATGTGTTTTGTGGACTTGGAAAAGGGGTTTGACCGTGTCCCTTGGGGAATCCTGTGTGGGGTGCTCTGGGAGTATGGGGTACTGGACCCCCTGATAAGGGCTGTTCGGTACCTGTACAACTGGTGTCAGAGCTTGGTCCGCATTGCCGGCAGTAAGTCGAACCCGTTTCTGGTGAGAGTTGGACTCCACCAGGGCTGCTCTTTGTCACCGATTCTGTTCATAACTTTTATGGACAGAATTTCTAGGTGCAGACAGGGCATTGAGGGGGTCCGGTTTAGTGGGCTTAGGATTGGGTCACTGCTTATTGCAGATGATGTTGTCCTGTTTGCTTCATCAGGCCGTGATCTTCAGATCTCACTGGATTGGTTCGCAGCCAAGTGTGAAGCGGCTGGGATGGGAATCAGCACCTCCAAATCTGAGACCATGGTCCTCAGCAGGAAAAAGGTGGAGTGCCCTCTCAGTGTTGGGAGCGAGATCCTACCCCAAGTGGAGGAGTTCAAATATCTAGGGGTCTTGTTCACGAGTGAGGGAAGAATGGAGCGGGAAATCAACAGGCGGATTGGTATGGCATCTGCAGTGATGTGGGCTCTGTATTGATCTGTCATGGTGAAAAAGGAGCTGAGCCAAAAGGCAAAGCTCTCAATTTACCGGTCGATCTACGTTCCTACCCTCACCTATGGTCATGAGCTGTAAGTAGTGACCGAAAGAACGAGATCGCGAATACAAGTGGCTGAAATGAGTTTCCTCCGCAGGGTGTCTGGGCTTTCCCTTAAATATAGGGTGAGAAGCTTGGTTATCTGGGAGGAGCTCAGAGTAGAACCACTACTCCTCTGCATCGACAGAAGTCAGATGAGGTGGCTCGGGTATCTGATCAGGATGCCTCCTGGACGCCTCCCTGGTGAGGTGTTCCAGGCACGTCTAAGGTACTATGTCTCTCAGCTGGCCTGGGAACGCCTCAAGATTCCCCCAGAAGAGCTAATAGAAGTGGCCAGAGAGAGAAAAGTGTGGGCATCTCTGCTCAAGCTGCTGCCCCCGCGACCCAATCTCGAATAAGCAGAAGAGAATGGATGGATGGAGAAAGTGATAACCTCACTTAACTTACCTTCTCTCTCTCTTAGGCTAAAATCACATAATGTACACATATCTTGAGTTGCAGGATCCCGACAGCTTTCTTAAGGCACCTAATTAAGAGAAAGTCATTTAATGACAGGATTATTACTTCATATATTCTTACCCAATGTGAGTTGCCTATGGGGTCCTGATGATTTTTTTGACATGTCAAAAAATTTACTTAAAATTAAATTCATTAAGTTCAAAAATGATGACACGTTCATCAGGTGTGAGAGATCATGTGAGATGATTTTGCTTTTCAATTCCCAATACTGAAATAGGAAGCAACTCTGTGTTTGTTTTGCGAGCAAGGCTGTAAAACATTTCTAGGCACACGAGAACAAAAACAGACTAGCTGAGTTTTTGGAAGAAAACCATCCACTCTGTGATGTTTCTTCCAAGAAATATCGTGTTTGAGTCTTCAAAGAAGAATTACTCATGTACATTACCCAGCAGCTACAAATTACTGGCATTGTATGTCTGTACTTTTATCAGATCAGCATAAGTAATGTAGTTCACTAGTCATAACATATAAGCTAACCAAGAGAATACTGATTAACAAAACTAGCTACAGTTAACCTGGTGTAAGAACAGAAATACAGCAAAATATCAGCTAATTTTTCACTGTTAAAGAATGTGTACCATTGCCCTTACCTGGTGGTCTCGCACTCAGTTTTGCATGTGTTTAAAATAAAGGTCTGCAACCTTTTCGTGAGATGGTAAAATCATATAGTGTATGCCTGCCTGCAGTTGGCTTGATAGATGATAGATATTAGGGGGTTTCATTGAGTTAACAACCTGAAAGAACACTTTCAGACTGGCTTTATTCAATTATGTGGGGCCATACTGGGCCACAGCCTAACCTGTCAACATCAGGTACAATGCTGGAGGCAGCCAAGGACTGAGCACACTTACACATAGACTTACTCATACACCCAACCAGATTAGGTATATAGGAAATAGGAAAAAAACAATTAGAAACCATTTTCACCAGTGTTATATCCTGCTTTTTAAGAAAGATATTAAGAATAAATGATAAATAAAGACAGTGTTTGGGCAGCCATGAGAGAGAACCACAGTACAAGCATCTGACAAAAAGTAAAAGGATAAATTGCCAACCCTTACACGTTAACAATCACTGGCAAACCAGCTTCTCACCTCCTGAGCACCACATACAGTGTCCAGTTCTTAATATTGGTGCTGGATAAAAGGTCAATTCACGATGAAGAAAATTTAAGAAGTGTCAAAATGTAAAAAGATGGTTTTCAGAAATTAGCAAAAATTAGGAGCCTTCCAATAAATTCAGTTTACACATATGTTTATTTTCAGAAAAAAAAACATATCTCAAACATTAGAAGTTAAAATAGGAGAAAAAAAATACAACCTGAGGGATTCAAGCCAAAGTGCACACAAGAAGCTTTGTGTCAGAGAGTTTTTTTACCTTTATAACTGTTACAAGCTATCTTCTTAATCCAGAAAGGTGTTCCTTTAATTAGTAAAACATTGCACCATCTTTTTCCTCTTAGACCAGCTATTGTGTTTATGAACTTTGAGATGCTTTTGCAGGTAACTAGCCTAACAAAGATGTTGAAGTGCTCCCAAATCCTTTCCTTTATAGAGTGTCTTGGTGGCTGATTATGCAAAATTGGCAATAGTTGTACAGCTAAAATTGGACAATTAATAATTTCCACTGGTCTTGTTATCGTTGGAGATGCTACTTTTAGCTAAATACACTTAACGTGTTGATTAAAAAGGTCACAAGAACTTTTCTCATACCATCTTAGAAGCATACAAATACTGGTTAGTTTATATGAGATTAAATCTTGTATAATTTAATAGCTATATCACTATATTAGTATTTGCTTTTACGTTTGCATATCCCCCAATATTTTTTAATCTATTTGTGTACTTCCCAATATCCCCTTCTTGAAAAACATTTTTTCATTCCAATGAAAATAAATCCTCATTGTCATATAATCACTGTCCAAAAAGGCACCCGATATGTTGTACTTCTGTTTAAATACACACACAATTAAAAATATAATGAAAGCTTTCCTTTATGAGCTTCACAAAACAGTCCCTTTTACACAGTTGTATTCACTTAAAAGACATATCTTGTCTTAATAACCCCATAACCCTCACACAAATTAAATATTAGGAGTCTAATCTAACAAATACAGACTCCAATACACAATCTACCACCAAATATGTTGCATCTTGCCTTCTGACACACTGATGAATTGGTTCAGATGAAATCATCACATGTTTTCCCAGGCCTCTTTTCCACCACATCTGTTAAAATTCCTTAGTATCAAATCACCAGTATATTCAATGCAGAGAACCTACAGAGCAGGAGTGACAAGGCCAACACAGGCTGGGAGTATGAATATGTATCACCTGTGGTCAAATATAAAGATACCAAATTCTTCAGAGTAGGTTCTCTTTATTTGTGCCATACTATCACCCCTGAAATGTACGAGCTCTCCCAATACCTGTCCTTCACTTTTCTCCCCCCAAGCCACATCCCTCCATAAATACTGTAGTAGTAACAGAGAAAATATCTCTATTAGAGCAACACAGATTCTTCAGACCATTTAAATAATATGCAGATACTATCAATTTATAAATTTGTTATTAACAGTAGAAATTTAAATGAACTTTATATAATATTGTCCTACAAAAGCATTACTGCATTTTGTGGCAATTGTTAATATCTCCCTTGGGCCAAATAAAGTACTATCTATACAGTAATCCCTCCTCCATCGCGGGGGTTGCGTTCCAGAGCCACCCGCGAAATAAGAAAATCCGCGAAGTAGAAACCATATGTTTATATGGTTATTTTTATATTGTCATGCTTGGGTCACAGATTTGCGCAGAAACACAGGAGGTTGTAGAGAGACAGGAACGTTATTCAAACACTGCAAACAAACATTTGTCTCTTTTTCAAAAGTTGAAACTGTGCTCCATGACAAGACAGAGATGACAGTTCCGTCTCACAATTAAAAGAATGCAAACATATCTTCCTCTTCAAAGGAGTGCCGTCAGGAGCAGATCATGTCAGAGAGATAGACAAAAGCAAACAAATCAATAGGGCTGTTTGGCTTTTAAGTATGTGAAGCACCACGGCACAAAGCTGTTGAAGGCGGCAGCTCACACCCCCTCCTTCAGGAGCAGAGAGAGAGAGAGATAAAAACAAACAACCAAAAATCAATACGTGCCCTTCGTGCTTTTAAGTATGCGAAGCACCACGGCACAAAGCTGTTGAAGGCGGCAGCTCCCACCCCCTCCGTCAGGAGCAGGGAGAGAGAGAGAGAGAGAGAGAGAGAGAGAGAGAGACAGAGTTTGTTTTTCAGTCAAAAATCAATACGTGCCCTTCGAGCTTTTAAGTATGCGAAGCACTGTGCAGCATGTCGTTTCAGGAAGCAGCTGCACAAAAGATAGCAACGTGAAGATAATCTTTCAGCATTTTTAGACGAGCGTCCGTATCGTCTAGGTGTGCGAACAGCCCCCCTGCTCAATCCCCATACGTCAGGATCAGAGAAAGTCAGCGCAAGAGAGACAGAGAAAAGTAAGCAATCTAGCTTCTCAGCCATCTGCCAATAGCGTCCCTTGTATGAAATCAACTGGGCAAACCAACTGAGGAAGCATGTACCAGAAATTTAAAGACCCATTGTCCGCAGAAATCCGCGAACCAGCAAAAAATCCGCGATATATATTTAAATATGCTTACATATAAAATCCGCGATGGAGTGAAGCCGCGAAAGGCGAAGCGTGATATAGCGAGGGATCACTGTATACTATTACCTGGGACCAGATGAAGTCAATCCTCACATTCTTAAGGCCTCAACTGACCAACTTTGGGGTATCTTCTGTTACTTGTTTAGTCTGTCACTAAGGCTGCAAAAAATGCTGCTGCTGTGAAACACATTCTGCATTGTTCCAACTCCAAACAAGCAAAAAAGTATTTCTCATCACCTAATGACTTCAGACCACTTACAGTATGTCCTACATCATGAATACTTTGGAAAGGCTGGTCTTGGATTATAAGAGTCATCTTGTCAAAACCATTTGGACTCTCTGCAGTCTGTTATCAGAAAAAGATTGTTCTTCAAAATGCAATTATCTTCTTGTTCTACAAGGATTATCCCCATCAGGACAAATCAGACAGCACAGAGGATTATGCTTTTTGATTTCTCCTGTGCATTCAATACCATACAACCATACCTGTTAAGGAGGAAGCTCAAGGATATGTAGATATGTATTCATTCAAAATTTGTACTAACCCCTACTCTCTCTTCTGTTTCCTTTTCCGGTGTCCTATTGGTGGTGGCTTGTGCCACCACCATCTACCCAAAGCACCATGATGTTCCAACAATGATGGATGGATTAAAAGCCAGAAGTCTGTATAACCATCAGCATCAAGTGACTCCGTGAGAACCCTAACTACAAAGAGGACTATTTCATTTATGTTAGGTAGAATGCCCAAAGGGGACTGGGCGGTCTTGTGGCCTGGAACCCCTACAGATTTTATTTTTTTCTCCAGCCTTCTGGAGTTTTTTTTTGTTTTTTCTGTCCACCCTGGCCATCGGACCTTACTCCTTTTTATGTTAACTAAGGTTGTCTTATTTTAATTTCTTATTTGTCTTTTATTCTTCTTTTCTTCATTATGTAAAGCACTTTGAGCTACTTTTTGTATGAAAATGTGCTATATAAATAAATGTTGTTGTTGTTGTTGTTGTAGATGAATGAGCCTTTGATGTCCTGGATAATGGACTATCTGTCATGAAGACCAGTGTGAGAGGCTCAAGAGCTACATCTAAGATATGGATGTGAGCTGCATTGAAGTATCACAAAGAACAGTCCAGTCTCCTTTTCTGTTCACTTTGTACACCTTGGACTGCAGTATAACACATTGGTCACATTACTTGCAGAAAGTTTCTGATGATTCTGCAATAATTGGGAGTATTGCCAAGGAGAATGAGGCTGAGCGTAGGAATCAGGTGGAGAACTTTATTTCTTGGAGCAGAAGGAATTGTCTGTAACTTAACATCAACAAAACTAAGGGACTGGTTGTTGACTCCTCCCACACCAAAGAGATTCTATGTCCTTTCACTATTCAGGGAGACAATGTAGAGGAGATGCACTGCAACAAGTACTTAGGCACTACATAGCCAGATATATAAGGAGAATGCTCTCCTTTAATGTGGGCAATGACATCCTTCACATTTTTCACAACTCTTGCAATGGCCAATGTGATTTTTCTATATTGCAGTGTGCTGGGCTGGCAACATCACTTCAAGAGAGGTGCACCAAATCAACAAGCTAATTAAAAAAGCAGGCTCAGTTATAAGACACATTCTAGACCTCTAGAGGTTGTAGTGAAGGAAAAAATTAAAACAAAACCAATTTCCATTATGGACAATGCTTCACATTATTTCTATGACAGACTAACACTTAGTACTTCAAGCCAAATAGTTATTTAGCAGAAGTGTGTGAAAAAACGCTACTGGGCTTTGTTTATGCTAATGGCAATACTGTATGGCTGCATAATTTATCTTTAGCCAAGTCAAACGTTTTCTTTCATTTTAGTCATTCTGGTGTGTATTAGAAAGGGAGTTTGCCATTTTTCATAATAAAGCTTATGGAAGAGAAAAAATGTATATATTAGCATAAATAGCATAGTAACATAAATAACCATAAAAGTAATTAATAGCTTCTGAAGCATTAGATTTAGCATAAATTAGAATGTCAAGCAAATAAGATATGTCAAGGAAATAGTTAAATAAAAGACATTAGTCATATTGCATTTTCTAGTAAAGCTTGAAGGAAAATTACCAGTATTAAGAAAAGAAGAATAGAACAGGAAAAGAATGACGTACAGAAACTACCCGAGGACAGGATAAGGAGGAATGAGAACACCTGTTGCTTGAAGGCCAGAAAACAAGGAACGATACCAGTAACAAAATGCAGGAAAAATGGTCATGGTAGGCATGTGAGAAACCAGCTGGAATAGTGAGTCAGCAGAAACAGCAAAGGCATTGATACAAGGTCAAGATGATGTCATGTATGAAAAATAAAATTAGTGTATTCATGTATTAACATAAATAAATATAGACAAATATATACACATTAACCTTAGTGTAGATCAGGGGTAGGCAACGTCGGTCCTGGAGTGCCACAGTATGTGCAGGTTTTTGTTCCAACCCAGTTCCTTAACGAGAACTCAATTATTGCTGATGAAGCACATATTGCTTAAGTGACATTTTAATGCTTCATTTTAGTGGTCTCGCTTGTTAAGGTTCTCCAACCTTAATTGCTTATTTCAATCTTAAACTGCTGCATTCAGTGTTTTAATTGCTCCTTATTAGCAATAAGATGTAAAAGACAAAGCAGCCAGCAGTTCTCCAGCTAGCTTTTTTCCAATTACATCTGTGTGTGTTCATCATGCACGGTTTGATTTAATAAAACACTTAATAGAAAAATGTGACAGACTGAAAATGATCTGTTTTAGGCTTCAAATCATTTGGATGATATCCTTGGAAAGGAAAAAAATCTACGATATAAAAGCCTTACATTGCACAGACTAACAAGCCATAAAATTAAATAAGGTCTGAGATTGGCAATGATTGGTTTCTAATTAAGCAATTGGGTTGGAATGAAAACCTGTAGCCACTGCGGCTCACCAGGACCGACATTGCCTACCCCTGTTTTACATCTTATTGCTAATAAGGAGCAATTAAAACACTGAATGCAGCAGTTTAAGATTGAAATAAGCAATTAAGGTTGGAGAACCTTAACAAGCGAGACCACTAAAATGAAGCATTAAAATGTCACTTAAGCAATATGTGCTTCATCAGCAATAATTGAGTTCTCGTTAAGGAACTGGTTGGAACAAAAACCTGCACATACTGTGGCACTCCAGGACCGACGTTGCCTACCCCTGGTGTAGATACTAATGCAAGTCAGGCCTGCCACGCAATGATTAAATAAAAGCACATGCTATATTTCTTTTTAATAAAAGCTTAGCTTCAGCCGCTAAATAAAAAATAGCTTGAAGGCCAAAGGAAAAGGGAAGTGATAAGAGAGTAACCAAATATGGAAGAAGGAACATCTGCCCAGCCGAAGACCAATCAAAAATAAGCAAAACAGAAAGTAAAATTAACAATAGAAAGTAGGAATACCGGGGGGCCAGCTGCAGGGGAAAGTCAGGAGATAATAATGGCTCCCATGAGAACTCGAGGTATCGGTTGGGCAGGTGCAGAAGGGAGTCAGAGAAAACAGCGAATGAGCTAATTTGAGCAAGGTTGGAGTGATAAGAATTTACTATATAAGTTTTGGGTTCTGAACTGTTCAGGGCTCAGCTCAATTTGGCCGTATTAGGTTGAGTCCGTGTTATTTTTATTGTTATTTTATTGGAATAAAATTATAGACTCTGTTTGCCTATCCTCTGAGTCTCCTGATAGCCTTCATTTCAGGTAAAAGCCGTTTGGTGACAATTTTTCGCCACAACAAGCTTCGGTAAAAAGCCACATTTCCTCATGGGGACAAAAACGTTACCCATCTACCTAGCTAATTATATCAACTGGTCAAGTATAAATTTTAGTCAAGTGTTTTTGTTATAAACCCATCCATACACAGTGTTGCAGCATACACTGGCATGAAAACACATTCCATGTACAAGACAGGTAAAGAACTATGTTTCATGTAATTCTGTTATCTGATGTCTCTCATTATTTTGCACCCAGTTCTTTTTTTACGCTTGAATGCCTTTTGAATGTTTCATATCTGTGAAGGTCTTTGCAAAAAGAAAAGGGCTATATAAAATGTATTATTAAAAATATACAGTATATTTTCATAATGTGATTTTAATATGCTCTGTCTGGCAACCACTGTCCTGTTGCCAAGGTTGATGCACATTTACAATAAAGTGTACAGTAGCTTTAACAACTGCAGTCAGCAAAATTTATGCCATCAGTCATCTTATACATGCAAGCTCTGATGTCATTTGCAACCCAACCATTCCAAGGAGTACCTCATGCGGTGTTCTTATAAAACATTCTTACATCATGTCTGCTGTAAAGATGACATTACATAATTAAAGTTAAGGTTAAGGTTGTGGGATGGTTGGGAAGTCCTCTATGCTTATCCTTCATCAATAGGTTCATAAAAATTAATTCAAGTTCTATCAACAATGATAATGGGTGAGTGTCACAACTGACATCAATAGGAATGTCAGGACTGACACCTATGGACAATACATTTGATCGTCTGATCAGATTTTTCGGTTTGTTCCATTTTCTTACGCATCCCAATGACCAGTGAGTTTATCCATCCATCCATCCATCCATCCTCTTCCACTTATCCGAGATCGGGTCACGGGGGCAGCAGCTTGAGCAGAGATGCCCAGACTTCCTTCTCCCCAGCCACTTCTTCTAGCTCTTCCGGGAGAATCCTAAGGCGTTCCCAGGCCAGCCGAGAGACATAGTCACCCCAGCGTGTCCTGGGTCTTCCCCGGGGCCTTCTCCTGGTTAGACGTGCCTGGAATACCTCACCAGGGAGGCGTCCTGGAGGCATCAGATGCCCGAGCCACCTCATCTGACTCCTCTCAATGAGGAGGAGCATCGGCTCCACTATGAGCCCCTCCCGGATGACTGAGTTTCTCACCCTATCTTTAAGGGAAAGCCCAGACACCCTACGGAGGAAACTCATTTCAGCCGCTTGAATTTGTGATCTCGTTCTTTCGGTCACAACGCCCTGGCTGTGCCTAGAAATTCTGTCCATAAAAGTTATGAACAGAATCGGTGACAAAGGGCAGCCCTGGCGGAGTGCAACTCTCACTGGAAATGGGTTCGACTTACTGCCGGCAATGTGGACCAAGCTCTGACACCGATCGTACAGGGACCGAACAGCCCTTATCAGGGGGTCCGGTAATCCATACTCTCGAAGTACCCCCAACAGGATTCCCCTAGGGTCACGGTTGAACGCCTTTTCCAAGTCCACAAAACACATGTAGACTGGTTGCACCCTCCAGAACCCTGCTAAGGGTGTAGAGCTGGTCCACTGTTCCACGACCAGGACGAAAACCACACTGTTCCTCCTGAATCCGAGGTTCGACTATCCAACGAACCCTCCTCTCCAGGACCCCCGAATAGACTTTTCCAGGGAGGCTGAGGAGTGTGATCCCTCTGTAGTTGGAACACACCCTCCGGTCCCCCTTCTTAAAGAGGGGGGACCACCACCCCAGTCTGCCAATCCAGAGGCACTGTCCCTGATGTCCATGCGATGTTGCAGAGGCGTGTCAACCAAGACAGTCCTACAACATCCAGAGCCTTGAGGAACTCCGGGCGTATCTCATCCACCCCCGGGGCCCTGCCACCAAGGAGTTTTTTGACCACCTCGGTGACCTCAGTCCCAGAGATGGGGGAGCCCACCTCCGAGTCCCCAGGCTCTGCTTCCTCATTGGAAGGCATGTTAGTGGGATTGAGGAGGTCTTCGAAGTACTCCCCTCTCCGACCCACAACGTCCCGAGTCGAGGTCAGCAGTGCACCATCCCCACCATATACAGTGTTGACACTGCACTGCTTCCCCCTCCTGAGACGCCGGATGGTGGACCAGAATCTCCTCGAAGCCGTCCGAAAGTCGTTCTCCATGGCCTCCCCAAACTCCACCCACGCCCGAGTTTTTGCCTCAGCAACCACCAAAGCTGCATTCCGCTTGGCCTGCCGGTACCTATCAGCTGCCTCCAGAGTCCCACAGGACAAAAAGGTCCTGTAGGACTCCTTCTTCAGCTTGACGGCATCCCTCACCACCGGAGTCCACCAACGGGTTCGCGGATTGCCGCCACGACAGGCACCAACCACGTTACGGCCACAGCTCCAGTCAGCCGGCTCAACAATAGAGGCACGGAACATGGCCCATTCAGACTCAATGTCCCCCACCTCCCTCGGGATGTGGTCGAAGGTCTGCCGGAGGTGGGAGTTGAAGCTACTTCTGACAGGGGACTCTGCCATACGTTTCCCTGCAGACCCTCACTACATGTTTGGGTCTACCAGGCCTGACCAGCATCCTCCCCCACCATCGAAGCCTACTCACCACCAGGTGGTGATCAGTTGACAGCTCCGGCCCTCTCTTCACCCAAGTGTCCAAGACATGTGGCCGCAGGTCCGATGACACGACCACAAAGTCGATCATCGAGCTGAGGCCTAGGGTGTCCTGGTGCCAAGTGCACATATGAACACCCCCTATGCTTGAACATGGTGTTCGTTACGGACAATCCGTGACGAGCACTGAAGTCCAATAACAAAACACTGCTCAAGTTCAGATCGGGGGGGCCATTCCTCCCAATCACACCCTTCCAGGTCTCACTGTCATTGCCCACGTGAGCATTGAAGTCTCCCAGCAGAAAGAGGGAGTCTCCAGAAGGTATGCCCTCTAGCACCCCCTCCAGGGACTCCAAACTGCTGTTCGACGCATACGCACAAACAACAGTTAGGACGAACCGCCAAGGTCCCCGCCTTCGGCCACCACCCAACTCACATTGCACCTGACCTCCTTGGCCCCTCCCATAGGTGGTGAGCCCATGGGAAGCAGTGTGTTTATTCTTGATTGTAAACTGGCTTTGTATGGTGCGTACACACAAGTGTACCTTGTGTCTCAGACGAAGTTGGCTATTGTCCTATACATATACCTATGCCAATGAAATTATATATGACATTACACTGTGATGTACTGAGTTTATAAAATTGATATATGATCTTAGCGATGTGTGTATTTTGTCATCAGTTTTGGTATAGTATGAATAAGACAGTTTTATATTTTATTTTACTTTGAGACAGTGCTTCATTATGAAGGTAAACTTCATTAATCTACCAGGCAAATTGATTTGGCTCTATAGTATATCTAAAATGAATTGACAAAAATTAGAATATAAGAAAAACTCAATACACAGAACAACAATTAACTTCAATACCTACATAGTATAAATTTCACTTAGAGTTCTTCTTTCAGCTCCTTTGTTTTTAGAGAGTCTAACTGACATTTTCATTCTGAATTGCATGTCTGTTTTGTGAGAATGCTAAAACTTAAATTTTAGTGTAAAGCATATGTGAGATTATAAAGGGTCAAATGCTGTTTGCTAGAACAGCAAGTGGGTTAAAATAAAATATAAGGTGAGAGAAATACAAATGTACTTTAATTACTTCTTTCCAGAAATCTTGCAAGAAGAGTGTGGAGCAGGTGAGAAACTCGAACTGATTTATAAAAAAAAATAATAATTTACCCCTCATCCCCCGAAAATCTCTTTAAGACAGGGTGCGGAAGTTCTAAAAGTTTTTGCTTAAACAAATATAATGTCACTCCTGCTATTGAATTGAACTTATTTTATCATATGGTTCAACCCAGTTGCTGGAAATGCACAAACCATGTTTGTTTTTTTGTTCCGGTCCCAAGCCTAGATAAATGGCAATGCTCCCGTCAAAGGCCAGTTTTAAGAAAATAGTCTCCGCACTCGCGGCTTAGCAAGGGGGCGTGGTTGTATGGCTGAAGCAGGTCCTGGGGAATTTGTGATGTGGGCGTTTCTCACCTAGATGCAGAGGTGAGAGACGGTCCGCATCTGTAATTGTTCCTGGGAGCTGCTGATTGCAAGAGCTGCCACGTCCTCTTCATAAATAGAAGCGTGACGCAGCTATGGAGGAGAAGAAAAAAAAGGAAGTTAAAGAGAAAAGAAACGGAGGTTGCAGGAAGCAGGATGGAGAGAGAACTGTTGTGAGTCAGCGATACAGCGAGACAGCGTGTGCTCACAGGCAGGCAGCTGGACAGTGAGCCCTAGCAGTGGTGTTTGGCCGACACTCGGTGGGGCAGAATGAAGTGGTCGCTCCAGCTGAGCGAACAAGGAGCTGGAGTGACCGGGGATGAAAGACAGCTGGCCGCATAAGGCCGAGATGGCAGTGGGAGTCATGGAGTCTTGGGAAAGTGTGCCTCAGCGTGAGCGACTTGGCCGTTGAGGAACCCAAGTCTCAGTCTAGTAAGGTGCCGTATGGAGCCAGGGAATGGAAGGCAACCGGGCAGTAGTAAGGTCAGCTGAAGGAAGGGCAACTCCCCTGTTGAGAAACCCGTATGGGAGAAGCAGGGGACCCACCAGATAAAAGAAGACACCGACTTGTTTTTAAAGAGACTGCTTCCAGCATTTTAACCTCGTTTTAAAGGATTGTTGTTTTTTCTATTTTGTTGGATTTTTTAACCTTCACTCTGCACCTATTTTATGGATTATTTATTTAATGATCTTTGATGCACTGCACTTCATTTATTTGGTCAATGTTTTGTTATAGTTTTAAAGAAAAGCACTTTTGCACCTTTTTACACCATCCCCTTGCTCTATTGTTGTGCCTCACTGCCGAGCTCATCTGTAACATTACCGACGGTGAAGGGTTCAAGGGTTCCCAGAGAGGGAGCGTGGAGTGAACCCGCATTGTCACAGGTGGACTGCTGAACTGCCAAGAAGTTTTCTGTTGCCAGTCACCATTCGTGGGGAGGAAGTGGAAGTGGTGCAGAACAAAAGTACCTGGGGTTTCACATGAAAAACAAACTTCTGAAAACATAGTGGTTCTGTTCAAGAAGGGCTAAAGCAAACTGTACTTGCCAAGGAGAATGAGGTCTTTTGATATGCGCAGCAAGCTGCTGGAAATGTTCTACTAATCCAAAGTGGCCACTGTGGTGTTCTATGCAGTCTCCTGGGGAAGCAACCTGAGCACAAAGGAAGTTCAATGCCTGAACAAACTTATCAAACTTCCTTTTCAGTCGTTATTGTCTCCTTTGCTACAACCTCCAAGTGGTCCAGAGTATGTCCCATAACCGAGCCTGCCCTTTAAATCAGTTTGTTAACTTTGTGGCTTCTCTTGAAGTGATGTTACCAGTCCTGCAAACCACAGCATAGAAAAAAAAAATCACACTGGCCATCACAGAGTTGTAGATGTGAAGAACAAAGATGTTAGGACTGATCTCTCTCTTTTAGGACCCACTTCTTCTGAGCAGCACCGAACAGAAGCACAGAACAGCAGCATCTCCCACACGCACGTAGCTCTTCACAAACACCCGAGTAAGTTCATCTAGAGTAAAGTCGACATCCGACGAAGAGAAGTAACCGGCAGTGAGAAATCGAAGTCGATCGCCCAGCGGGTGGTGGAAACTTAAAGCCAACTGTCTCTTAGTGATTTAGCTGAAAGCGGCGACAAGTTAAAGTTACCACAAAAACAGAAAAGATGAACTCTGTGCTAAACGCAAGTTCCATTTGTTCTCAGCCCATCGAGGGCACGTTTATATGTTGTGTGTCCTGCAGCATGTACAGTTCAGGTTTTCCTGCCAACAGTGTAGACAGCTTCACCTGCCAAAAGCAATTACTTAATTTAGAGTTGGTTGGGAAATTACGAAACTTGGAGGACTGCAATATGAACCTGATAGCAATTAGGCAAACCAAAAATAGCATCGACTCTATTTGTTTAAACCATTTGGCTTCAGTCTCTCCAGCTCCCACTGTAGTCAGTGCACGGCCAAAATCAGCAGCACCAATTCAGCCACAGGACAAGTGGGTAACAGTAAGATAGGGGTCTAAGAAGCCAAAATGTAGTCCCTTGGTACCCAGGTCACCAATTCAGACCCAGAACAGATTCTCAGCACTCTGCAGCACCTACAGATCCTGAGAACAACAACAAAGTGCTCATATTGGTGATTCCAGAGTGTGGAATAATAGAATTCCAAAATACTGTATGTTAAACTAGCAGTTAATGTTCTCCCAGGGGCAAATATTTCTGACACAGAGGACCAATTGGATCGTATTGCCGATGATGAAGTATCTACCTTATTGCTGCATGTCAGCGCTAATGATATTTATTTACAGCACTCTGAGGTATTAAAGGGGAACTTCATCACTATGCACCAAAACTAAAAGAAAATTTCAGAATTTAATATGAATTTGTGAACAACTAGGATGATATTATGGAAAGGCCTGGATTTTTCAAAAGAGATGGTCTTCATCCTAACTGGAGGAGATCTTTTGTATTATTCCAAAATGTGGCAGCAAAACTGCCTGCCTGACTGATTAGAGTACCATTCAGGCCGCAATCATGTGATCTTAAATCGCAGGCTGTTTATCCCACCTGTTACTTTCCTAAAGCTGTTACCTATAATCCCTGTTGTGGGGCATCCAGTAAATTTAGTCATGATGCAGACCTTAAATTACTTCATAACCAAAAATAAGGCGTATAATTAGACAAAAAGATAAAACCAGACCCTCCACCAGGGGCACCTGTAATAGAAACAGTTCAAATTAAAACAAAAAAATATCACCAGTTCAGAAAGAAGTATGCAGTTTTAAATGCTGCTTATAGAACACTCTTGGAAGTAATGCTGTTTTGGTAAATCTATTAAGTACAAAATCTGATCTGTGCCTTCTCACTGAAACCTGGCTTAGTAAATCTGACACTGTTCCCCTAGCTAAGGCACCACCAGATGAATACACATTCCTTCAGAAATCTAGAGATTCTGGTCAAGGAGGAGGCCTTGGAATAATTCATTGTGGCAAAATGCAAATCACTTCTAAAGGTTTAGAAGACTTCACATCCTAGAGGCATTCATTTTAAATATTAAAACAGATTCCAACAGAATTGTTGTGCTAGTCTACAGACTACCACAGCCATATTCATTGTTCATAACTGAATTTGGCCACCTTTTATCCATTCTGGCTCTAAATTATGATCATATATTATTGATTGGGGGGTTTTAATGTACACATTGATGTGGAAACTGATACTTTTAGCTAAGATTTTACTTATTTGTTAAATTCAGTAGGATTTTGTCAAATTGGTCCAACTCATAATCACAACCACATATTAGATTTAATTATAACTTACCCCCGTGACCCTGTGTTCGGATTCAGCGGGTTGGAAAATGGATGGATGGATGGATGAAATTCAAATTTTAAATATTAGTCCATTAAATTATTTCCAATCACAACTTAATTACATTTTGTTTGGTTCTGCCCTTACCAATACACTGTCTTTGTTTTAATCTATGAGTGTGACATCTAGATTGTAATTCTGCTTCAAAATTTATAGATACTTTGAATAAGTCAAGAGTAATTTTGGAAAGGCATTTAGATTAGTTAACATCAAATGTAAACATGGAAAACAATTTAGATCAGCTAACATCACATTATAATATGGCCTTGAGAGATGCTCTGGATGCAGTGGCACTCCTTAAAACAAAAGTGATCAAAGCACATTGAAACTCTCCCTTGTTTAATGAGAACACTCAAGCTCTTAAATTATGAGTGTCGAAAACTGGAGAGTACATGGGGAACAACAAAGCTGCAGGTCTTTCAAATTGCATGGACAGAGTGTTAAATATAATAAAAGCTCTCTTTAAAGCTCACTCAGTCTACTATTCTAAAATAATAGAAAGCAATAATAAAAATCCTCGGGTACTGTTTAGAATACAGTGGCTAAATTAACAAATGAGAATTCAGATCTACAGTGCAAAATACCAACAGACATTAGCAGTACAGACTTTATGAACTTTAATGAGAAAATTAAAAATATAAGATCCCTATCTCAGCATCATAGTGAAAACTGCATACTAGCTTGGCAGACCCTGTCTCATCTTGCATTTCAGCACTTTTGAGATTTTAATCCTGTAACAGAGCAGGAAATCATCACTTTAAGTTCTAAAATGAAACCTACTACTTGTTCCCTAGATCCAGTGCCAAAAAAACTAGTAAAAAGCATAATGGATGTTCTTGCTGCACCTACTGTATTAACATTACTAATAGTTCATTATTGCATGGCACAATACCTGATGCTCTAAAAGTGTCAGTCATCAAACCATTACTTAAAAAGTCAGACCTAGACCCACACATACTTAATAACTATAGACTCATTTCAAATTTACCCTGTCTCTTGAAAAAGTAGTCGCCAATCAGCTTCAGTCACACCTTATGCATCAGAATTTGAGATGTTCCAGTCTAGCTTCTGCACTGGTCACAGTACAGAAACGGCAATAACGCATGTTGTAAATGACATTCTGATATCCAATGATGAAGGAAAGTCTACTGTAATTACGTTGTTACACTTAAGCACAGCGTTTGACACCATTGACCATTCTATTTTACTGCACAGGCTAGAAAATGATGCTGGGCTTACAGGCACTGTTCTTGCCTGGTTTAGCACTTATTTATCAAATCAATTCCAGTATGCACAGAAATGTGCTGACAGTACTCAGTTATACACAGAACTGAGATATGGTGTCCCTCAAGGCTCAGTACTGGAACCTTTCCTGTTTTCACTTTACATGCTTCCACTGGGATCCATTATTAGAAAACAATGTTAATGTTCACTCATATGCAGATGCCACCCAATTATACCTTTCTTTTACACCAAATTAAGTTTCTCTGATCTTCTTCTTCTGGCTGTTTCCGTTAGGGGTTGCTACAGCGGATCATCTTGTTCCATATCTTCCTGTCCTCTACATCTTGTTCTGTGACACCCAGCACCTATATGTCCTCTCTCACCACATCCATAAACCTCCTCTTAGGCCTTCCTTTTTTCCTTTTTCCTGGCAGCTCTATCCTTAACATTCTTCTCCCAATATACTCAGCATCTGTCTCTGACTTTGTCTCCCAACCGTCCAACTTGAGCTGACCCTCTAATGTACCCATTTCTAATCCTATCCATCCTCGTCACATCCAGTGCAAATCTTTAACTCTGCTACCTCCAGCTCTAACTCCTGCTTTCTGGTCAGTAAATTACGTTTCTCTGATGTTGTCTTTAATTAGTTGTGTTAGTGAATTAAAGGAGTGGATGGATGAGAGCTACTTGTCTTTAAACACCAATAAAAACAGACATGTTAATTATTGGAGGGAATAATGCTGATCACAACAATATTGTGTCATTTAACTCAGTTGGAATCACCATTAATTTTACTGAATCAGCCCACAATCTAGGAGTTCTCTTTGACTACCATGTCATTTAAAGCACACATTACAAAGTTATCTAAATCATATTTCATCTTAAAACTGTTGGGAAATTAAGGTGTTTCCTAAATAAATTCTGAGAAATTAATGCATTTATTTCTAGTAGGATTGACTACTGTAATTCGGTGTTCACTGGATGTTCAAACTGTTCTTTATACAGATTACAGTTAATCCAAAATGCTGCTGCAATAATCACTGCAAGAACAAGAAAATATGAACACATAACTCCAGTTTTTAAATCCTTACACCGGCTCCCGGTTAAGTTTAGGGCAGATTTCAAAATCCTCCTTTTAGCATATAAAGCCTTAAATGGCCTAGGTCCGGCTTACTTGTCTGAACTTACCTTGACTTATAAATCAGAATATACATTAAGATCTTAAGATGATGGTTTGCTTAGGATTCCAAGGATTAATAGAACAGTGGGAGGTCATGGTTTTAGTTTCAGGACCCCTAAATTGTGGAATGGTCTGCCTGCTACTGTAAGAGTTGCCCCTTCTGTCTTAGCCTTCAAATCCTGGCTGAAGACTCAATACTTCAGTTTAGCATATCCTAACTAAAGCTGCCAATTAATTGTACATACGGCATTTCTGTTGTTAGTCATAAGCACTAAATCATAAATAATAATTTGTTACTAACCCTCACCTATTCTGTTTCTCTTCTCGGTACTCAAATGTGGCACTTGCTGCCATTCTCCACCTGCTTGCCTAAGGTAAAGTCATATCTGATGGAGGTTCACAGGAATATTAGGGTAGAGGGGTACTTACCATCAGATTGGCTGGCTCAGCGCAGACTCAGCTGTAGAATGGCCAATAGGGAGAGGCAGCTTTATGGCCAAGGTCTCTAGGAATCTGAAAAAATCCAAATCGTATTATGTAATAATATCTACTGTTGAATCCTGCTCTGTACTTGTAATATTACTATTGCACTATTATATTGTTTTGAGGATTACTTGTGTTCTGTGTATTGTAGTTACCTCCTTTTTTTGACACTGTGGACACTTTTTGTGACTGAAGACAGAGAAGAAAATTAAAATTAGTAAAAACCTTTTATTGATACATACCAGGCAAGGGTAAAATGACAGAGAAATACAGTCCTAGGACACCGCACTTCATCTGCCTCGAGCGCAGATATCCTTGCTCTTTTATAGCTTTCTAGTCTCCTGATCGTAGACCACGTAAGCAATAAAAATAGCGTCCTGACTCATTTTGTATTATTCCAATTGGTAAAGTCTTTACCCTAAAGGTACATTTTCTTGTCACACACATCATTGAAAGAAAACTTCCAGAAAGTATATATGCTTTTTGTCACGTACGCAAAACACAAACAAGTTTGATCATTCTGTCCTATTTTCTGTACTTACACATATACATTTTGTTCAATTACATCATTTTATGTTTTTACACTTCTCCCTTTTTGAACAAAATGATGTGGGCAGTAGAATTAAATTGAAATGGTTGATGAAGGGGAAGGGGGGAGAAAAGGGGATGGGGAGGAGAAAATGGAAGAAGCTATACGAGACATGTGCTCCTCATGTAGCATATACAGTGGTGTGAAAAACTATTTGCCCCCTTCCTGATTTCTTATTCTTTTGCATGTTTGTCACACAAAATGTTTCTGATCATCAAACACATTTAACCATTAGTCAAATATAACACAAGTAAACACAAAATGCAGTTTTTAAATGATGGTTTTTATTATTTAGGGAGAAAAAAAATCCAAACCTACATGGCCCTGTGTGAAAAAGTAATTGCCCCCCTTGTTAAAAATAACCTAACTGTGGTGTATCACACCTGAGTTCAATTTCCGTAGCCACCCCCAGGCCTGATTACTGCCACACCTGTTTCAATCAAGAAATCACTTAAATAGGAGCTGCCTGACACAGAGAAGTAGACCAAAAGCACCTCAAAAGCTAGACATCATGCCAAGATCCAAAGAAATTCAGGAACAAATGAGAACAGAAGTAATTGAGATCTATCAGTCTGGTAAAGGTTATAAAGCCATTTCTAAAGCTTTGGGACTCCAGCGAACCACAGTGAGAGCCATTATCCACAAATGGCAAAAACATGGAACAGTGGTGAACCTTCCCAGGAGTGGCCGGCCGACCAAAATTACCCCAAGAGCGCAGAGACGACTCATCCGAGAGGTCACAAAAGACCCCAGGACAACGTCTAAAGAACTGCAGGCCTCACTTGCCTCAATTAAGGTCAGTGTTCACGACTCCACCATAAGAAACAGACTGGGCAAAAACGGCCTGCATGGCAGATTTCCAAGACGCAAACCACTGTTAAGCAAAAAGAACATTAGGGCTCGTCTCAATTTTGCTAAGAAACATCTCAATGATTGACAAGACTTTTGGGAAAATACCTTGTGGACTGATGAGTCAAAAGTTGAACTTTTTGGAAGGCAAATGTGCCGTTACATCTGGCGTAAAAGGAACACAGCATTTCAGAAAAAGAACATCATACCAACAGTAAAATATGGTGGTGGTAGTGTGATGGTCTGGGGTTGTTTTGCTGCTTCAGGACCTGGAAGGCTTGCTGTGATAGATGGAACCATGAATTCTACTGTCTACCAAAAAATCTTGAAGGAGAATGTCCGGCCATCTGTTCGTCAACTCAAGCTGAAGCAATCTTGGGTGCTGCAACAGGACAATGACCCAAAACACACCAGCAAATCCACCTCTGAATGGCTGAAGAAAAACAAAATGAAGACTTTGGAGTGGCCTAGTCAAAGTCCTGACCTGAATCCAATTGAGATGCTATGGCATGACCTTAAAAAGGCGGTTCATGCTAGAAAACCCTCAAATAAAGCTGAATTACAACAATTTTGCAAAGATGAGTGGGCCAAAATTCCTCCAGAACGCTGTAAAAGACTCATTGCAAGTTATCGCAAACGCTTGATTGCAGTTATTGCTGCTAAGGGTGGCCCAACCAGTTATTAGGTTCAGGGGGCAATTACTTTTTCACACAGGGCTATGTAGGTTTGGATTTTTTTTTCTCCCTAAATAATAAAAACCACCATTTACAAACTGCATTTTGTGTTTACTTGTGTTATATTTGACTAATGGTTAAATGTGTTTGATGATCAGAAACATTCTGTGTGACAAACATGCAAAAGAATAAGAAATCAGGAAGGGGGCAAATAGTTTTTCACACCACTGTATGCCCTTTCCATAGAGGCGGTAAAGTACTTAGATAGAGATCACCACCCATCCTTGGGTAGCCTGAGAGGGTGCGGGTAACAGTCAACAGAAAAAGTATTTTTAAGATAGCCATTTCTTGCAATGCGATGCGTGGATCCAGGCAGGCAGTCCTTCAACTTTCACGGCATGTGGTGTGGATAGAAGAATTTGGAATGGTCCTCTCCACCTAGGCTGATGCCAGTGTTTTCTCCGAGTATCTCGAACCAGGATCCAGGTGCCCAAGGGAATTGGTAAATCCTTAGAAGGTGGGCTGGTCCTCCAGGCTTGATTAACCTGCTGGTGGACTTCCTTCAACGAGGTTCGGAGACCTGCAAGACTAGAGAGAAGATCATTGTCCACAGTTTGCAAATTCACATTTCCTACAACCATGCCAATGGGCATGGGACGTCCGGTCAGAATCTCAAACGGCGATAGTCCCAGTTGTCGGTGTGTCCGTCCCCTTAGTCCCATTAAAGCTAAGGGTAGTGCATCTGGCCATGATAAATTAGTTTGTTCACAAATTTTTGCGAGTTTAGCTTTTAAAGTGCCATTGCATCGTTCTACGATGCCTCCGCTTTGGGGATGGTATTTACAATAATGGTGCACATTAATTTGGAGCCAGGTGGTTAATTCATTTATAACGGAGTTCACAAAATGAGTGCCATTATCTGTTTGTAACTTTTGAGGGATACCCCATCTTGGAATAATCTCTTTAATTAGTGCTTTAGCTACTGTTTTGGCATCGTTGTGTTTTGAAGGGAAAGCCTCTACCCATCGGGAGAACACATCGACAATCACAAGACAATATCGGTACCCTTTAGACGGGGTTAGTTCAATGAAATCCATTTGGAGGTGTTCAAACGGACCCATTGGATTAGGGGTAACGGCGGGACTTACCTGGGTACCTTTTCCCACATTAAACTTTTGACATATTGCACAGCGTCTGCAAAATTGCTCTGCATATGTAGAGAAACCTACAGCTTCCCAATGTTTTTCAACATCTCGAACCATGGCATCTCTACCTGCGTGATCGAGGCCATGGACGATTTTTGCCATTCCTGGGAAAAAGGCTTTTGGGAGAAAAGGTTTGTTAGTGTGTTTATGAGTCCAGACTCCATCAGAGAGGGACCCTTCTTTGGACCATTTTCTCCTTTCGATATCCGTGGCTGCACTCTGTAAAGAAATAATTTGATTATCAGGGCCCTGGTCATTTCTCTGTTGGAATAAAGAAATTGGTGTGTTATTATATGCAGCCTCTTTAGCAAAGTGGTCAGCTAATTAATTTCCTTTGCTAACAGGATCCTGTTTTCCTGTGTGAGCTTGACATTTAACAATCGCTAGCTTCGATGGTTTGGTTATAGCTTCTAAAAGGGATTCGATCAATTTCTGATGTTGGATGGGTTTGCCAGTACTGGTCTTAAATCCCCTTAGTTTCCATAGTGCTCCATGATCATGGCAGACTCCAAAAGCATACCTGGAATCCGTATAAATTGTTACGATCTTCCCTTCGGACAGCTGACATGCTCGAGTGAGTGCTACGAGTTCAGCTGCTTGTGCACTCAAGCTTGATGAAATTCGATTTGCTTCCAGCAGGCGGTCCCCTTGGACCACTGCGTAACTGGTTGAGGGTGCTCCATTTTTCAATCGCAAGGAACATCCATCCACAAAAATCATTTCTCCAGTTTCTAAAGGTGTTTCCTGTAGATCTACTCTAGGTTTTACAACCTTTGCTATTTCATCATGGCAATTATGTGGTTCTCCTTCGTTGTTAATTGGGAGAAGAGTGGCTGGATTTAAAGTGGAGCATCTTTCAATTGTAACATTTGACAAAGTACAGAGTACATTCTGATAGTGTATTGCCCTAGCAGTAGTGAGATGTGAAGTTTTGGCTTGTACTAGGATAGAATGTACAGCGTGAGGCACTTTAACTGTTAGGGGGCTCATGAGAACTACATCCGTGCTTGCTAATACAGCTTCTGTTGTTGCAGCCACAGCACGAAGACACGGAGGAAGTGCTGCGGCCACTGGATCCAGTTTTTTAGAAAAATAAGCCACCGGTCTTTGTTTATCTCCGTGTTGTTGCGTCAGTACTGCATTCATAAATCCCTGCTTTTCGTCCACGAACAAAGTGAATGGACGAGAATGATCAGGCAAACCAAGCGCGGGCACAGATAGAAGAGCAGTTTTTAGGTCACAGAGAGCCTTCTCAGCCTGTTCATTCCATTGGACCTGGCCAGAAAGGGGGATGCCAGGAGTATTAGCCAATTGTTGCAACGGCTGTGCTCTTTCAGTAAAATTTAGAACCCACTGTCTGCAGTAGCCCAGAATACCTAAAACAGACATAACCTGTTGTTTTGTGACCGGTCTAGGAAGATTTTGGATGGCTGTAATGCGATCGCTAGAGAGAGCTCTTGTTCCATACGTAATGTCATGACCTAGATATTTTACAGTTGTTTTGATTAGCTGCAGCTTAACTTTAGAAACTTTATGGCCATTGTTCCCCAAAAACAGCAACAATTTCTGGGTATCTTTTGCACAATCTTCTTCCGTAGCGCTACATAGCATTATGTCATCTACATACTGTATCAATGTACTACCTCTGTCCGGCCAAAAGCCTTCTAAATTTTGGGCAAGAGCTTGTCCATATACACAAGGGGCTTCAGTGTATCCCTGAGGCATGACGGTCCATGTCCAACGGCGGTTTTGGAAAGTAAAAGCAAACCAAAATTGAGAATCAGGGTGTACAGGTATAGAAAAGAAAGCATTAGCTAGGTCAATAATGGAGAAGTACTGAGCGGAAGGAGGGATAGTAGAGAGGATAGTGGAAGGATTAGGGACGATAGGGGCCCTAGGGAAGATGGCAGAATTTACTTGTTGCAAGTCTTGTATGAAACGCCATGAACCGTCAGCCTTTTTTACAGGTAGAATGGGGGAATTGACTGAAGAGTATTCAATTGGAATAATGGCACCGCGTTTGACGAGATCGGAATGTACGGCGGAGATGCCAGCCTCTGCTTCCAGAGACAGAGGATATTGGGCATGGTGCGGGCGGAAGGAGGATTTCGGGTGGATCACCAGAGGCTCACAATGGGCTATCCTTCCATAATCATTCTTTCCCTGGGACCATAGTGAATCAGGGAGCATAGAGAGCCAAGAAGGGAAAGTGGTTTGCAATGAACAAGCAAAAGAGGAAGGACGGCACAAAGCCCGATGTACTAAAAAAACAGTTTGAAGCACCACTTTAGTTATTAAACGGTCAGGAGTATTAAAAATACCTGGAGTAACTTGTAACCAGTCTGTTCTTTCAAGGCATTTTTCTACCCATGGTCCTATTTCCCCCCATTTAACAGTGCGTGATTTAGCTAAGGAAATATGAGGCACTGAGCCGCCAAGATAAAATATATGCTGTGAGCATGTAAGATGAACAGAAGCAGCTGCCTTTGTGGATGAAATAAAAACACAGGAGTTGTGAAGGGTTTTGGGGCGAGTACCAGAAGTAAGGAAAGATTCTAGCCAGGGGGTGTCTACTTCTATAGGGAAGTATTGGGCAGTACAGTGTAAAATGTCAGGGGCCTGTAAATTGGGAAAGAGACAGGGAGAAAAAGAGTGTAGGGCTTTGAGGAGAATGGTGTGTGGGGAAATATTTAAAGTCCAAGCTGCAAAAGAGGGTTTGGGGTAAGGGGCAATTTGACACAACAACTTTTAGTAGAACAGAAAAAACCTTTGTCAGTCATAGAAATAGAAAGAGAAAGTTTTGTCATGAGATCTCTTCCTAAAAGGTTAACTGGACAGAGCTGATTTAAAAGAAAACGATGCAGTAAGGTATGTCCGCCAGGACGTGACTGGACTTGAAGAGGTTTTGATACTTGAAGAAGGTGAGGTTGTCCAGAAGCAGTAAGCACAGTAACAGTCTCGTTCGAGGCAGGGACCTTTGCCAGCGAGAGGGTAGATCGAGTGGCACCAGTGTCGATTAAGAAAATAGTCTCAGTGCCATCAACGAACAATGTCAGTAAAGGATCAGTCTCTGAATTATGGGTGAGCAAAGGTAGTTGAAAAGAGTGGCTGGAGGTCCCTGCGTTTTCCTATGGCCAGTATTGTTGGTCAGGGGGTGTCAGAAAAAACAGGTGGAATAGGGGGAGGGCGGGGGCTGTTGCTGTCTGTGAGGGCACTCCTGACGAAAATGTCCAGTTTCACCACAGGCGTAGCAAGAGTAGGAATTAACATTGGGATTAAAGGGAGAGGGAATAAAAGGATTAGTATTGTGGTCAACAGGAGGAGCTCCAAAACCACCTCGTCCTCTTCCTCGTCCTCGTCCCCTTCCTCTAAGGCCATATCCTCGGCCTCGGTCAGGAGTATTCCTGGTATAATAGTTCATCTGTGCTGCCAATAATTTGGCATGAGAGTCCGATTCCTTCTGCTTAGTTTGTTTTTCGGCATGTTCAGCATGTCGTTTGACTTCATCAAACGCGGCACTTTCCCACCCAATACAGGAAGTGCGGACCTTGTTTTGTATATCAAGGCGCAAACTGGAAACAAAAGGTGGAACTGCAGCTCGGGTGCGGTCATCAACATTTTCCAAGCCCGAGTGATTAGCCATAAGGTCTTGAATCCTATGTGCCCATTCATCGACCGTCTCGTCTCTCTTTTGTTTTGCAGCAGAAATAAGGGACCAGTCCGTTCCTTTTTTATATTTTTCTGCAATATTTTGTCTCAACGCCTCCCATTGTGGGTTAAATTCGCCTTCTCCACCAATCCCCTGTCCTCGAGTTAAAGCTGGGTTCCATACCCATGGAACGTCATTGCGGACACCCTTGCAAACAGTGGCCCATGTGGTCCCAAGCTTTCGACGAAGTACCTGGGTCCATTCAGCAGCGTTAGGCTTATACATGCTATCTAACTGATCAAGTTGTTCAACAAATTTTAGTCCTCCTACTTCCTTTGGATCTGGAAGTGCATTCACGACATCCTTTAGTTCTTGGATGTCCCAGTTCCAATTTATCATAACTGTTGTGGGATTTTGGGGTCTGGCTGGATGGGCAGGGTTATAATGGGGATTGGGAACTTCTATTAAAGGGCAAGTAAGTAAAGGTGAAGGATTTGGAGAGAAAAAAGTTGGAGCTGGTTTGTGAGTGGAGGTTTGACTTCAAGTGCGTTGGGAGACGGGGGTTTGTCTAGTACGGGGTGGGTCATCACGATGGGTAGAGGGGTCATAGTGATCTGTGCCTGGGGGATCATCGGGGGAAACTTCTGCCAGTTGTAGTGCAGGGGGGGCAGTTGGAATGGGGGATAGAGGAGGGGATAATGGAGGTGCCTGAGGTTGGTACTGAGGAGAGGAAAAAATAATAGGATAAAGGGGGTCTTTATTTGGATTATTCTTCCTTTTCCTCCCGTCTGCCTGTGGTTCAGTGCCTGTCTGAACTTTCTGTAATGTAATTAGTAATTCCTCTTTCTCCTTTTTAGCCTTTCCCTCATTTGCCCGCAACAATTCATTCTGTTTCTGTACTGCTTCTAAATTTCTGTCTTTTATTACTAATTCCCATCTATCGAACATATCCATTCGATACGGTCCACTATTATAACAACCCTGCTTATTCCTACACAGGATCTTCCTAGCTTCCTGTATTTCACTTGCATCTCCTGTCCCCTCTATTGGCCAACGCCCACCACTCTGTCTATTCCATTTCCTACATGCCTTCTTGAAATCTAAACCTGTCTTCTTTTCTATAAATTTCCTAGGAGACCCATTTTTACGGGGCGTCTGTTGATCCTCCGAAAATAATTCTTCCAGCATTAATGATTTTGATCCCCCTGTGCGGCGATTAACAGGCTTACTGTTATAAGTTCCCATTATGTCCCCTTGCCCTCCCGGGTCCTGTATTTAATTTTCCAACTATATACTGATTCGTCTAATCCCTTGTACATATGAATCAGCGAGGTATTAAGTGTGCCACTCACTATTCCCTTACTGTTCCCTTCTTTAGTCCCAAGGGGAGACACCCAACTATCGGTCCTGTCCCAGTTCCCAGGAGAACACGGTATTCCTATTAGTATGTAGATTTATTTATTCCGTCCTAACAGCAATCCTGCAATCTGTGCTCTTTTTCTGTTTATGTTTCCACTAGCAAAATACCCGCGCTTCGCAGCGGAGAAGTAGTGTGTTAAAGAGGTTATGAAAAAGTAAAGGAAACATTTTAAAAATAACGTAACATGATTGTCAATGTAATTGTGTTGTCATTGTTATGAGTGTTGCTGTCATATATATATACATATACACATATACACACACATATACACACATATACAGATATATTATATATACATATACACATATATTTTTTATATATATATATATATATATCCATCCATCCATCCATTTTCCAACCCGCTGAATCCGAACACAGGGTCACGGGGGTCTGCTGGAGCCAATCCCAGCCAACACAGGGCACAAGGCAGGAACCAATCCTGGGCAGGGTGCCAACCCACCGCAGGACACACACAAACACACCCACACACCAAGCACACACTAGGGCCAATTTAGAATCGCCAATCCACCTAACCTGCATGTCTTTGGACTGTGGGAGGAAACCGGAGCCCCCGGAGGAAACCCACGCAGACACGGGGAGAACATGCAAACACCACGCAGGGAGGACCCGGGAATCGAACCCAGGTCCCCAGATCTCCCAACTGCGAGGCAGCAGCGCTACCCACTGCGCCACCGTGCCGCCCTATATATATATATATATATATATATATATATATATATATATATAATATATATACACATACATACATACATACATACATATACAGACATAGATGCACTTACAATAACATAGAAATCAATATAAACAACATTAACATCATTATCATATGAGAATATGAAGTAATATATAAGAAGCACATTTCATATAAATATAAATTATTAAACAGTAAAATCTTCTTGTATAATTTGCTACCGTGGCTTTTCGTTGGTCTGTCCAGGATTTTAAATCACCTGTAGCTTGCAAACCGTTTCACCTATTGACTTGAAATCTGGTACACATATAATACGTCACGTCTGCTATCCGCTTTATGGGTGATGATTGTATTACTCTTTTTATGTTTATTTTATTTTAGAATCAACTCCTATCTGCGCACACCAGGGCGGCCGTGGGCAGATGCGTATGGTGTATTCACTCCATGTTATCGTGCATTGCGCTGTCACTGGTATTTTGATAAAAGAATTTGAACAATATATAAGAAGCGTATAAATTATTAAACAGTAAAACATTAACATTTAAGAAGTAAAGTTACATTGAGTACTACTGCAGTGCCTTCGGGTATACCTCATTTTTTGTTTGCCCATTACATGCTTAAATGTATACATTTTTTGATGTACCTACCCGAGAACACGCGACATATAACCGAGCGTGGGAGAAGCATGGATTTTAAACACGCGTTGAGTTCATCTGCTGGTCTCCCTCGTGGAATAACTGGTAATGTTTGACTAAAATGTACAGCGAGTAAAACGACATTACCTCCTTTTTTTTTTTTACGATCTCTGAGATCTTGCTTTTTTCGGTTCAAGGCTTCATAAGCTCTTTTATGTGCCATGGTGTACTTAATAAGTACTAATTATCCCAAACCATCATCTTTGAATGTTGCAAGACTTTCGCCTTGTATGTAGATCGGGGTAATTACATTCATTGCATTCCTAGTCTGAATCACAATCTGATTGTATGGGTGGTTACCTGGCACTGTAGGGTTGCCACCCGTCCTTTAAAATACGGAATCGTGCTGCGTTTGAGAATGAAATTGCGCGTCCCGTTTTGAATCAATACTGGACGGGATTTATCCCGTATTTTTTTTATCATTTTTTTTTTAAAGCAGCGTCTCATGCAAATCATCCCACACGCATTTTATGAAGATGCCTCCTTTCCTACTTTTGATTGGGTAATACTGGATGTCATCGTTAGTTTGATTGGTGTTTTTAACTGTCCAGTGAGGAGGGCGTGTCTTTTAAGTACAGTGTGCAAAGTGTTGGCACTGAGATGTGGCGTCAGCGCCATAGTTGAAGCCCCTAACGTTGTGGTCAGCAAGTCGGCTAACATCCGCCATGTGCCGTCTTTCAGTTGCGAGAAGCAGATCATAGAATGGTTGAAACTGTTGCCCCTAACGTTGCGCCACGGCGTGTGGTTCGTTTATACCTCGTGTGTTCTCATTAAACTTTTATCTCGCGAATATGTTATTGCAATCCGCAGTGGGAGCGTTTCTATAAACTTAATTTAAACTTACGTTTTACACCGTGCTTTCTTTCCCTTATGAACATGCTTGTATGCTTAACTCGCTCCGTTCTCAATTGTTTAATTAATTTTTTGCTCTTAGCTGTTCGCGGCTCTTCCTCCATTTCCCCCTACTTCGTTCTTTTATCTCGCGAATATGTTATTGCAATCCTTAACGGGAGCGTTTCAATAAACTGATTGAAAATAGTTTTGCATTTACCTTTTTAGTAAAAGGCGAGCTTTTAAGCCTGAGAAATCACCCCGTAAATGCACACGTTTAATTGCACATGTGTTAATATGTATGGTTACACAGTATTAAAAGACAGTGAACAACGTCAGTTACCTTTGTTCCCGCGTTTGATAAAAGGTGAGCTTTTAAGCCTGAGAAATCACCCCGTAAATGCACACGTTTAATTGCACATGTGTTATTATGTATGCTTACACAGTATTAACAGACAGTCAAAAATTAACGTCATTTACCTTCGTTCCCGCGTGTGACTCGTGCTGTAAATCTCTTCCTTGTTTTTAGTTCACGTGATTACGTAGGAGGCGTGATGACGCGATACGTGACTCCGCCTCCTCCATTACAGTGTATGGACAAAAAATATGTTCCAGTTATGACCATTACGCTTTGAATTTCGAAATGAAACCTGCCTAACTTTTGTAAGTAAGCTGTAAGGAATGAGCCTGCCAAATTTCAGCCTTCCACCTACACGGGAAGTTGGAGAATTAATGATGAGTGAGTGAGTCAGTCAGTCAGTCAGTCAGTGAGGGCTTTGCCTTTTATTATTATAGATATATATATATACCACCCCGTTACTCGTCCCGTTAGCCTGTCCGCTCACATCCCCGGATTCCAGCTCAGGTGACTTCGTGTCTGATTCGGTTCAGCAGAATACTACATCAATACGTCCAGCCGAGTCTAGGATATGGGTGAGGCCAGTATCCTTTCGTCAGACCTTTCGTATGCGTCAAACTGCTTGGGTCAAGTCTCCATCACCTTAAGCAACCCGTTGAGATATGAATATGACTAGACGGTCAACAGGAAACTCGCCCTCCCGTAATTTAGAAAATAAAAAAAATGTTTGGAAATTCCCCGGTGCTTACCCCAGCCTGGAAATGTGCAAGCTCTGTCTGGAAATCCGTTCAGTCACCGTGGATGTAGCAAAGAGGAGACCAGGGGCTCCTCACGCAAGAACTCTTTCAGGACAGGGCAGTCCTAACTTTTGCCGGAGCTGCATGCTCTGCTGCCGGAGTACTCAAGTTGACGGCAGTCCGCTGGTAAGACGGATCACTGAAATGGTCTCACTGGAGGAGTCGACCGGCCGTCTCTTGCCCCACGTCCGGGTGCCAAAAAACTGTGGACACTTTTTGTGACTGAAGACAGAGAAGAAAATTAAAATTAGTAAAAACCTTTTATTGATACATACCAGGCAAGGGTAAAATGACAGAGAAATACAGTCCTAGGACACCGCACTTCATCTGCCTCGAGCGCAGATATCCTTGCTCTTTTATAGCTTTCTAGTCTCCTGATCGTAGACCACGTAAGCAATAAAAATAGTGTCCTGACTCATTTTGTATTATTCCAATTGGTAAAGTCTTTACCCTAAAGGTACATTTTCTTGTCACACACATCATTGAAAGAAAACTTCCAGAAAGTATATATGCTTTTTGTCACGTACGCAAAACACAAACAAGTTTGATCATTCTGTCCTATTTTCTGTACTTACACATATACATTTTGTTCAATTACATCATTTTATGTTTTTACAACACCCACTGCACACCCAGCCTACTTGGAAAGGGGTCTCTTTGAACTGCCTTTCCCAAGGTTTCTTCCATTTTTTTCCGTACGTGGGTTTTTTTTTTTTTAAAAGGAGTTTTTCCTTGTCTTCCTATAGAGTCAAGGCTGGGGGGCTGTCAAAAGGCAGGGCCTGTTAAGGTACCATTTCTGCACTCCTTGTGTGATTTTGGGCTCTACAAAAATAAATTGTATTGTATGTCATTTCTCAAATTAAAGGAGCACAACTTGGCAGTGTACAGTAACTGTTATGAAGGCTATCAGCATGTCAGGGTATATAGCACAATTTATAGAGTACAAGTAAAAGAAGGTTATGCTTAAGCTTTAAAATGCAGTAGTGAGGCCTTACCTGTACTGCATGCAGTTTTAGTCTCCAGGCTATTAAAAAAAACAAAAAACAACCCCACACACACACAACACAAAAAAATGTCTACAGAACAGTTACGAGAAAAGATTTAAGTATTTAGTCCTTATCATGTTAACCAAATGAAGATTAAGAGGGTATATGATTATAGAGTTTTTAAAATTATGAAATTAATACAGTAGACAGAGACTGTTACTTTGAAAGGAGTTCATCAAAAAAAATATGGAGACGTAATTGGAAACTTAAGGGTAAATATTGCACAAATCAAGGATGGTTTCTTCACAGAAAGAATCATAGACACATGGAATAAATTACCAAGTAGTGCTGTACAGAGTAGGATTTCAGGAACCTTCAAAACTTAATATTATTTTGGAGGAATTAGGGGGATAGGGGCGGCACGGTGGCGCAGTGGGTAGCGCTGCTGCCTCGCAGTTGGGAGATCTGGGGACCTGGGTTCGATTCCCGGGTCCTCCCTGCGTGGAGTTTGCATGTTCTCCCCGTGTCTGCGTGGGTTTCCTCCGGGCGCTCCGGTTTCCTCCCACAGTCCAAAGACATGCAGGTTAGGTGGATTGGTGATTCTAAATTGGCCCTAGTGTGTGCTTGGTGTGTGGGTGTGTTTGTGTGTGTCCTGCGGTGGGTTGGCACCCTGCCCGGGATTGTTTCCTGCCTTGTGCCCTGTGTTGGCTGGGATTGGCTCCAGCAGACCCCCGTGACCCTGTGTTCGGATTCAGCGGGCTGGGAAATGGATGGATGGATGGATAGGTGGATAGGATAGGCAAGCCTTGCCCAGCCAAATGGCCTGTTCTAATTTTCCAAGCTCTCCACACAAAGGTCAGGATTTAAGTCTAGCTTTCTGAAGCTGGGATGGAATAGCACCAACTGTGACATCATGCTGCCCTAGTCATTTAAGGTAATTACTTAAAACCCTGTGTTCAAACTCATTTTTTTTTCTTAATGAATTTGATCCATGTAAAAATATTATATACAGTAAATTGTAGCATAGTACGCATCTCCCTTTTATTACTTAATTTGTCTCTTTTTTTATTTCCTGAAAAATTGTTAAGAATAGTAAATATAATTCATTACACACTTATTGCAAAGCAGTTAGTTTCTTATTGCTTTTGTGGGCTTTTAAAATATTCAAATGCTTGCAAACAACCATGCAAATAAAACGATAGGGTTATAAATACAGAGCTCTTCCTGAAAACATGTAATGTATGATTCAAAAAGCTTTTTACAAAGGTATATCAAAAATCAGTCCCCAGTCCTAAAAAAAGACATTAATAGACCAGGTAGTATGAAAATGACCAATACAGAGATAAAGGGTTCAAAGAGGAAAAGGGATACATCTAAATGGTTATGGAGCTAAGGAAAAGAGAACACAAGGTGGATACTCATTCACATTAAGTTCTTGGAAGCATTTCAGACCATGTGCTAAACCACAGAGTTACAAAATTAAAAGCTTGACAAAGGATATAGTCAAGTCTAAACAGGCAGGGTGACATCTGTCATGAAGATTTGCATACAACAGAGCAGATACGCATTGAGTTATCAAAGTGCTTCACTCTATTGCTATATGTGCTGTACAGTCACAACTATTTTTTGCCATAGACTATCCAAAACTTTGCTATGTTACTATACTGACAGAGTAGAGCAGTAATTTTTAGAGTAAAGCATTTTAAAACAAGTTAATATGATTATTGCAAATAGACTAGCTGCATCCAAGTGTATTTATTTGATTAAACATCTCATGGCAGTTTTTGCAGTGTGAAAACTGTGAACATTTCCAGCAGACAACACTTTTCAGGGAGACATGGAAAGACCGCAAACTGGAAGTACTGAAGGAAATAGTCATACTGTAGATTAGAACCAGTGTGTTGAACTGAATCCATGCAACAAAAGACACAGTATAGTGAAGGACAGAACACAAGAGTGTATGAAACAGTCAGATTATGTTCATATTGAAAAGACCTGACTGAAGTGCATCCATAAAGAAATGTGATCAATTAAAACATGAGTCCCCACTCAGGTTCCCAACAGTAGCTGATCTAAAAGGGTGAGAATATTAAACAAATTCCTAAGGAAAGGGGCAGATGGTAGGTACAAATTATATCAGCTAGGAGAGCTCATGATGTTAATTCAGCAAAGTAGAGATGACAGAAAGGAAGTTGAAGATCTAAACTAACATTCGAGTATGAATTGAAACTAAGACCTAAGCTTTATGTGCATTTGTGTGGTGAAACTGTGGGGTAAAAAGCATGCTTGACAACTTAATGCACAGTGAGATTACAAGTCCAGTGCTTATCACTGAGTCACTTGTGGAAACATTTTGAGAAGACTTCACAGAAGGACCATTCAGAATGTTAGGACGAGAATCAGTTCAGTGCATTCCAGTCTTTTAGAAAGGATGGATTAGCTGGATGTGGTTAACTGAATGAAAAAGCAGTAAGGAAACGAAAGAAAAAAAAACCCAAAGTAGAGAGTAGCATAAACAGAATTGTGAATTCTATCCAAAATACATGATACATTATGATGCAATCAAAAATTATATTTCTAAAACCAGCAATAGCTCATGATAAATATTAAAAATACACTAAATTATATAAGCAATCAAAGTAAAGTTTCTCAGTGTTTAAGAATATACATGCAACATTAAAATAAACACTTTGATAAGCACACATTAAAGAAAATATCTGGTGAAGTTGGGGAGCATGCACTGGTACAGTGTGTTGACGCATCCACTGCACAACGAAACAACTTGGGATCCTGGTTTGCAACCCCCCAGGCAGACACGCGGTCCAGTCCCACCCTCAGGAAATGACCATCCATCTGCTGCAGCCAGGTGTTACATGGGCGACCCCTTGGTCTGGTCCAGCCACTCGGTCCCCAACAATGAGGATCTTACGAGCTGGATCACCCTCAGGGAAACGGTTCACATGGCCGTAGTGCCGTAATTGACGCTCCCTCACAATGCAGGTAATGTGCCTCATTCGGGACTCCATGAGCAACCCCTCATTCGACATAAAGTCAAACCAATGATACCCAAGGATTTTCCAGAGAGACACAGTACCAAAGGAGTCCAGTCTTCGTCTCAGGTCACTGGTTAGCGTCCATGTCTCGCAACCATATAGCAAGACAGGAAGCACCAGGACTTTAAAGACTTGGACCTTCGTCCTTTTGCATAGATATCGGGAGTGCCACATACCCCTTTCCAGTGACCTCATGACCCCCCATGCTCTCCCAATCCGTCAACTGACTTCACAGGAAGAGTCACCAGAGACATGAATGTCACTGCCAAGGTAAGTAAACCTGTCAACAAGGTCAACACTCTCTCCGCAAACAGACACACTGCTGATGGCTATATCCAAGAGGTCACTAAAGGCCTGGATCTTGGTTTTTATCCAGGGCACTCACAAGCCCAGACACAGACTCCTCGCTCAGTCTCTCGAGCGCCCCAATCAGAGCCTCCATTGACTCCGCAAAGATCACAGTATCGTCAACAAAGTCAAGATCCGTGAACCTTTCTTCACCAACAGATGTCCCACAGCTGCTGGACCCCACAATCTTGCCCAACACCCAGTCCATACAAGCATTGAACAGAGTAGGAGCAAGAACTCCCCCCCCCCCACTGACGAACCCCAGAATCAACTGGGAAAAACGCCGAGGTCCTGCCTCCACTCTGCACAGCACTCACAGTACCAGTGTACAGGCAGGCCATGATATATCATGATAATTTGGTATCAATCAAAAATTGTATTTCCAAAACCATCAATAGCTCATGATAAAAATTAAAAATACACTAAATTATATAAGCAATCAAAGTAAAGTTTCTCAATGTTAGTGTTACAGTTTTTTTAATGAAACATTAAAATAAACACATTGATAAGCACACATTAAAGAAAATATCTGGTGAAGTAATTTTATAACAAAAAGAACAGAAATGACTTTCAAGGAGCCAATTACAGAACAAACAGTAATTGACAAAATAATCATAATGCGATTATAGTAACATGATCATTTTTACATCACATTAACAATTACTGCTATTAATTCCATTTACCAATGTCACTTAAAAAATGTTTTTGTTAGATATAAATCCCTTTTATTAAGACGCCATTAAATTTATTTAGAAATATATCCAAGACATTACTAGTGTTGCTAATTGCTATTACTGCTTGATATGACCGATTTTAATGCATTATTCACATATCACTGCAAAGCCCCATTTTTAGCAGCCATTCCTTCACTGTCCTAATGGTCAGCTCCCTTAGTTTATCCTTAATCACTTTAAATGCTACCTGCTTATTGCAGAAACGTTTGTAATTGCATTAGCAATGCTGAAACCAGATATTCTATTCACTAGGGTTGCAAGATACTGGCTGTCAAGATAAGTAATTTTAAAACACTCCCTTATATTACAGTTTATGTTTACTTATGGTAAATTGACGATACTCCCTAGAATTTTAAGGAAAGGGACTAGATATGTAGTGATGGGCGGAGTGAAGCCTCACGAAGCATCAACACGTTTGAAGCAATTGTGTCGGAAATCGTATCGAAGCTTCGAAGCATTTCACACTCACCATATGATTTCTATGAGGAGCCAAACAGGCCATAAATCATATAATTCTGTGTGTAATCTATTGGTTTACGTATGAACACTATTGGTTTATGAATATTTACTATCGGTTTGCGCACATACTTAATTGGTTTGCGTGCGTACAATACTGGTTTCATTCATATGAACTATATTGGTTCGTGTCCGTATATTATCGGTTTGTGCGTGAACTATATCCATTTCTATATGCATAGCACTGGTTTGCATATGAACTATATTGATTCGCGTGTGTATATCAGTGGTTCCAGTACGTTTGTTATTGGTTTCTGAGTGAACTGCATTGGTTTTTGGTTGTATGTTATCGGTTTGCGTATGAACTATATTGGCTTGCGTTCTGTGCCGGTCTAACGATGGATTTGTGTATGCACTATATTGGTTTCATGCACGTCTTATACTGGTTTCATGTGGGTAATATATCGGTTTTGCGCTTGAACTCTATTGGTTGTATGTGTGTTTCCATATCGGTTTCTCGTACGAAACATACTGGTTATGCGTGTGCACCCTATTGCAACTCTGTGTATGAACTATATCGGTTCTGCGTGCGAACTATATCGGTTGTTCACGTGATCTTCAGTGGAAATGGGCGGGGCAAGAAACAGGAACTCAGGGGCCGGTAGAGTCATGGAGTGTAAAGTAGTGATGGGCGGAGTGAAGCCTCACGAAGCATCAACACATTTGAAGCAATTGTGTCGGAAATCATATCGAAGCTTCGAAGCATTTGACACTCACCTCTCTAGTGACACCTACTGGCCATTTTCATTAACGTTACAGAAACTTATGATCCACTTAAATGACATCTGTTAAAACTCTTATTGCTTTTATTTTTTCGCAGCTACAGACTGACAACGAAGAGAAGGGATCGTCAGCAGCTTCTAGTGTCTGATGTCTAAAAAATATAAATATAACTAACGCCAACAGGCAGAATGCACTATACGATAGCAAGAGTTAAACAAAATAAGACGCCTCACCTCATGGATTCCCGGCTCTTTCAATTAGTATTTACTTTTGCATTGTATCATTATAATCGCTCCTGTTATTAGTATTATAATTAACCCTGATCTTTTCTTGAGATCACATTTAATAGCCTTAAATGTTTTCTTTGGTCTGACTTAATTAAAACGGAGTAGACAGAAAATAAAGGTTTATCCCTGTACTTTGCCATGATATAGGTAAGCACATTTGAGAAAGAAAAGGTGAAATCCTTAAATCACAGATGTTATCATTCGATGAAGTATTGACATAGTTCATTTATTAATACTTTACAATATTTTGTGAAGCACAAAAGTAACGAGATCACTAAGACGCCGTCAGTGGCTCAATTAACTAAGGTGGTTGCTTTTCAAATTCTGAGAGTAGTGCTAGCCCGAGTTCGATGCGAATTAAAGACTCATCATAATTAATAATAATTAAAAAAATAATCTGGAGTGAAATCTTTATAACCAATTTAAACTAAATAATTTTGAGAGATACTGTGGAAGGATCGCATAAGAGATCTGTTCGGGAATCATCCCCACTTAGAATCGCCATCAAAATGCGATGACCAATTGCGTAAGGCAGCCCACGTATTTACATTAATTCATGTTCTATTCATCGCCATTTGACGTCCATGAACCCCTCCATTGAATAAGGTGATAACAAACCCACTGTGGTAGATCAGGTTGAATTTGCTCTTCTGCACCAAACATTCAAAGGTGTCAATCCGGAGCACATCAGAGAGGCTGAGAGACACGGCGCAGATCAGTGACCGGCACACCGATACACAGACACACATGGAATTTGCTGTTAAATGAAAAAAAAAAAAAAAGAAAAACAGACTCTTTTGGGTCACAATTCACAATGGGTGGACGTGGGACCCGAACCCACGCAAGACTTATTATGGAGCAGCAACGCTACCGCTGCACCACTACTGTTTTCGGCAGGGTAGATGTATATAATGCATGTTTTTTATGTATGTATGTATGTAATGAAGACAAAAACAATTATATATAGATGTATACTATATGACATACGTTCAGTGTTGCATGAAAACGTTGCATAAGGTGAAGAATGGATATTTATGAGAGTACTATAGCGAGAGATGTGTCGTCACCTGTATTACTAAAGCTCTTCTTTGCAGCATTATGCATTCTACAAGTCGACATTTGTATGATGTATAATTTATAATTTTATTTTTTGCCACAAAGTATTATCGGGCACAATCATTTAACATGTATGGATCATCCACAAACATTCATTTCAATGGGAATTCTGTCGAGTTTTTTAACTCTGTTGATGCCATATGTACTTCAAACGGGAGCTCGATGAATAATGAATCGAAGCACTAAGCAGACATGCACACTGGAATCGTCAAGCTTGGTTAGAAGCACTGAGCAGACATACGTACTTAGATTGCATCATGACGGGGCTTCGAAGCCTCGAGCAGACATGCATAGAACTGAGATTGCATCATGATGGGGCTTCGATGCCTCGAACATGCGCACTGGGTTAACAGAGGCTTCAAAGCCTCGAGCAGATTCGAAGCCTCGAACATGCGCAATGGGTTAACAGAGGCTTTGAAGCCTCGAACATTTGCACTGGGTTAATAGAGGCTTCGAAGCCTAGAGCAGACATGCGTAGTACTGAGATTGCGTCATGACGGGGCTTCGAAGCCTCAGACATACGTAGTACTGAGATCATGATGGGGCTCCGAAGCCTCAGACATGCATAGTACTGAGATCATGACGGGGCTCCGAAGCCTCAGACATGCGTAGTACTGAGATTGGATTATGACAGGGCTTCAAAGCCTCGAGCAGACATGGTCACTGGTTACTGAATCTTTGTGAAGCCTCAGCACACTCAAAGGCATTGACCTCTATATTTTGAGAGTCTATCTGACACTTAACTCTCTAGTTATATTTTGTAATTCGTATTGACATTACACGCTTCAGTTGATATAGTTAAACTACAATTCAGGAAGTTGCTGAGAATTCATTATTGTTTTTGTGGATTGCTGTGATTTCCTTTGTCTGATACATAGTGTCAAAGATATATTGTCATATATCAACTTTATATAAATATAAAAAGATTAGGCAAATCGTGCAACCTTTTTATGGAATGCTTAATTTTGTTCAAAACCGTATGCCATATAGTATACATCTATAAATATAATTTTTTTGTCGAATACAACAATGATATTCTCGTGTCAATTAAACCAATTTAACGTGTATATGTCAAACAACCTATTTCTACATCCGCCACAGTAAGAACAGTAGTAGTAGTTCAGTTGTGCGGAGCTCGTTAATTATCCCCATTAGGTGGCTCAATGGTATTGCAACTGTCTCTCAGTAAAAACACCAGAGGTTCGCGTCGTTGATCCTCCTCTTGTGAAAGGTTTTTTTTTTTCAATTCCTCCATTTAACAATATTTTCAGCTTGGACGGATAGCGAGCGAATCGAGCTATCGAGGGAAGATTGGGCCGCAGTAGTCGGGCAGGGGGCACACGTCCCTAATTATATTGTGTATGTAAAGAGTTTCACTGTAAAACGTAGTAAGCTTCATATTTGTGTGTTTGGAGACCCTAGTGTCGTACTGAATTTGTATTGTAGAAAAATAAACTACTGTCCAGCATGCCTAAATGTGTCTTTTTGTATACGGCACTTCCAACTTGGGACAATTCGCTATAAACAGTTTCAGCCAATCAGTGCCTTCTAAACATGCAGAATGACAGTGTGAACCTTTATTGTAGCGGCACAGCATCTTCATTTCAGTCAGTCATTGTCCTGTTAGACTATTTACTGTTAAGTGCTGCTTGAGCTACCGTTTATAGTACAACAGGTGGCCTACCTAGTTCTTAAATCGATATTGAAATGCACACACAAGTCTCCTAAATTATTTATTGAAATGCCTATACATTTACAGTGTCCATTTTAGGAAGTTGTAGTTTTTACTTGTTTCCGTTATTAGGAATTATAATTTCTCAGTATCACATATTATTCGTTACTACTCGCGAGTCCCGTATCATTGAGATTCTGTTTTATATTATGTATAAGCAAACTTTTTAAAGTGTTAATTGAACTATAGCAGACTTGTCATCTTCTTAAAATAACTTTATTTTTTTGATATCGACAATTAATCATAAGGTCAAAAATCAAGGAGGATATGAGTTTGCATGGACTGTGCTGTTTCTTTGTTTTCGTGACATCGTGTCAGCAGAGAGTGCGCCACGTTAACAATGCATTCTGTCCTAAATGACAGCGCACACGCTTTTTGATATCTCCTAAAGGCCAATGTGTCTCAATTTGCTCATTAATATACTGTATTTTGACAGTGTATTTTAGTGAGAATGATTATAAACATATTACCCATGTTCATTTCCCATGTAGATATGTAACGTTTGGTGAGAATAAATAAAAAGGAACAACACATATAATAGTTATGTTGCATTGTTTATGATTAACAAAATTCATAGTTTATCTGAAATGTTCTACTTATACAGTCGATTTATTCCACTTCTGAAGGTGTACATTGTTGGTATTCTCCATTGCATTTGCCCCCGAGTGTAACGTGTGCCAGTGCAACTGAGGGGTGGCAGACGAGCTCACGTAATGGGTGACAAGGTACATTCTCACCCTGATGCCAAGGCTCTTGTCATGAATATTCCCATCTTGTGCTTTTTCTCATTCTTGCCAGTTTACTATTATTATTGGACACGTATGTAGAGGAAATGTGTGTCTTATTTTATGTCTATGAAAGGAAGAACGGTAAAGCCTTGAATGAAACTGAGCGTTGATGCGTTGGGTAACAAGACAGGTTAAGGAGCAGGGAACGTTAAATGTGACAGTGACTGCGGAGGATTGTGTAACTGGAAGATGGTTTAAGAATACAGAAACGACAAAAGCTTAGTCTTTCAATAATTCTATTTACATCAATGATTTACTCTGTTGTGTTGCAGTTTGGAAGATTACTTATTTACCCCCCCAGCGCAGCCTTTGATAAGATGCATTCAGAAGGAAGGATGTTGTTGACAAAGTCAGGTGCTTTTTTTGAAAGTTTGCCTCCAGATGTGCTTATCCAGCTGCTCCTTCTTGTCAGTACTTGAGTGATCTTTATGTTCACCTCTGGATGAATTCGCAAAGTTTCTTTACAACTTTTTTATCTCATTAACGCAGAAATCCTGAGGCTTTCCTAAAATTGCAGAAGACACTGTTGACGGCGCTGATTCTGTTTTAAAGACAGTTGTGATTTGTTATGCAGCACACGCTTTTACTCACATTGCTTTTTGGAAATCAATAATACAAATCAGATACAGATCTGGGAATCACTGAATAGTAAAAATGTTTAATGAGGAGTGTCTTGTGCATATACTGGTGTAATGACCACGTCGGCTTTAGTGAAGCGTTTCTTAGCCTCTCTGATATGATCGACATGGGGTAGAATTGATTCTGGATTGTTATAATACGCGTGAATTTCCCCTTGGGATTAATAAAGTATCTATCTATCTATCTACCTTACGCAAAATATGCTCATTAATTTGTTACAGATTCTAGGTGGACATGATTCCACACCAAGGAAAGATGCCCCATGTAAATCTTTCATAATGTCTCCAAAATATATTTGTTAACTTACAGACAAGTACTACTTAACTGTTTTATACAAAATCCTTATTTCAATACACGCGAGCCCCAATTAGGTTTTGAACTCGGGTTAGCGCACCTTATCGCTGTAGCAAGGACAACTGCTTTTACGATTTGAACCAAAGCACTTTAGCATACTAATGAGTGACCAAATCGACTGCTGACTGTGCAGATATCAATGACGTCATTACGCTAGCGTGCCTCAAAATCACGTGATGGGAGCATTTGAAACAAGCCTCGAAGCAGCGCTTCGAGCTCCAGTGCTTTGAAAGCTCGACACCGTGTCGAAGCCTCAGTATCGAGTGGCCCATCACTATAGATATGTGGCTGACCTGTATGTAAAGCACTTGATAATTTAATTAGTAGAGTTTCCTTTAAATAAATCTTTCTGTGTTATGTTCAACCGTGTTGGAATCATATATCACAGAACCCAAAGAACATGACATGGTGTCAGAAGCGGTGCAGTTCAAGTAGATACATCTTGTGCAAAGAATTTTTTCCAAACAAAAAGAAAGGAAGAAAAGAGAAAGAAGATGTCGTTAAAATGGAGAAGCTATAGCCACCTCCTAGCCTGCGGCTTTTGGGTAATCTTGCCGAGAACTGGAAATGATTTAAACAACGCTTCAAAGTATAATTGGCGTCAATTGGTGCAGATGAAAAAAGCGACAAAATGAAAGCGTCCATTTTGTTACATATAAGTGGGGAGGAAGCGCTGGAAATTTATAACAACTTTCAGTTTGATCAGGGAGAACATATGAAGTTAGACATTATATTGGATAAATCTGAAAGATACTGCATTCCAAAACGGAATGTCACTTACGAAAGTCACAAGTTCTTTACTTGTATACAGAAGCAAGGTGAAATGATTGATTAGTATGTTACCGAGTTGCGCACACGGAGTAAAACATGCAAATTTGGAGAGTTAACAGAATCTTTAATAAAAGACAGGATCATTTGCGGAATACCAGATAACGCACTCAGAGAAAGGTTACTAAGAGAGCTGGATTTGGATTTGGAAAAAGCAGTAAGAATATGCAGGGCAGCCGAAACAATCAAAGTACAAGTAAAAGAAATGTGTAATGAAGAAAACGCAGTACATGTACTGAACAAAAAAGAAAACATGCATTTAAATACAGAGGAAAATAAAAGTGGAAATAAAAAACTATACAACACAAAACAGGCATGTGGACGTTGTGGATCACACCATGCTCCCAGACAGTGTCCAGCATACAATAAAGTTTGTAAAAAATTTGGGAAGAACAACCATTTTGCACGCTGCTGTAAATCACAAGTAAAACTAAGTCAAGTGCACACTGTAGAAGAAACTGAAGTTAAGAAATTTTATATAGATGCATTGACTGAAGTAAATGGGAGAAGGAAAGAATGGATTCTGCCAGTTCAAGTGAACAATGCAGTCATTTAATTTAAATTAGATACTGGAGCACAAGTGAACATCCATCCATCCATTGTCCAACCCGCTGAATCCGAACACAGGGTCACGGGGGTCCGCTGGAGCCAATCCCAGCCAACACAGGGCACAAGGCAGGGAACCAATCCTGGGCAGGGTGCCAACCCACCGCAGGACACACACAAACACACCCAGCACACACTAGGGCCAATGTAGAATCGCCAGTCCACCTAACCTGCATGTCTTTGGACTGTGGGAGGAAACCGGAGCGCCCGGAGGAAACCCACACAGACACGGGGAGAACATGCAAACTCCACGCAGGGAGGACCCGGGAAGTGAACCCAGGTCCCCAGATCTCCCAACTGCGAGGCAGCCGCGCGCGCCACCGTGCCGCCACAAGTGAACATTATGCCGAAAAGGAATATAGAAAACTGCAGCCCAGACCATGTCTGCAAGAAACAGAAATAAAAATGACAGGATATTCAGGAGTGCAAATACCTGTTAAAGGGCAATGTGCAGCTTGTGTTATGTACAAAAACAAAAAATACTCACTGTCATTTGTGGTTGTGCCAAAAGACAATTTTAGGATTGTCTGCAAGTGAGAAAATGAACTTGATTGAAAGAGTGCTTACTATTAACATGGAGGGCAATACTGAATATGAAGCACTGCTCCAGGAATATACTGATCTATTTATAGGATTAGGTTGTCTTCCTGGGGAACACAAGATAATCACAGACAAAAGCATAACTCCTGTCATACACCCCTGCAGAAAGGTCTCATTTGCCCTGAAGGAGAAACTAGAAAAGGAACTAGACAGAATGGAGAGCTTGCAAGTAATCAAGAAAATTAACGAACCTACTGAATGGGTGAGCTCTCTGGTTATTGTAGAAAAGAAAGATGGAAAATTAAGAATATGTTTAGATCCTAGAGACCTGAATAGAGCTATCAAGAGGGAACATTTCAAACTTCCAACAAGAGAAGAAATTATGGCACAGTTTGCAAATGCAAAATATTTCAGTAAACTAGATGCGTCTTCAGGATTTTGGCAACTAAAATTGGACGAGTCTAGTTCTACATTATGCACATTTAATACTCCATTTGTCAGATATCAATTTCTAAGATTGCCTTTTGGCATAGCATCCATGCCAGAGGTCTATCACAAAACAATTTATATGGTTTTTGAACATTTAGAAGGAGTTGACACCTCTATGGATGACATAATTGTATGGGGATCTTCAAAGGAAGAGCATGATGAAAGGCTGAAGAAAGTGTTGGATGTTACAAGAACAGCAAATTTAAAGTTAAACCAAGGAAAATGTATGATAGGAGTTCAGGAACTAACATTTATAGGAGATATTCTTAGCAGTGAAGGAGTAAAACCTGATAAATCAAAAGTATCTGCTATTGAAAATATGCCAAGACCTCAGTGCAAGAAAGACATACAGAGATTTATGGGTACGGTGAATTATCTTGCAAAATTTATAACAAATTTCTGTCAAATATATTGGCACCTCTTAGACAACTGACAGAAAAACATGTGGAATGGACTTGGAACTATGAACAAGAGACTGCCTGGAATGAAGTCAAGAAGCTATTAATAAAAGTTCTGGTTTTAAAGTTCTATGATCCACATTGACCAATCAAAATTTCATCTGATGCCTCACAATCTGGATTAGGAGCTGTACTACTACAAAAGCATGATGAATCATGGCAGCCAGTAGCATATGCATCTAGATCTCTTACTGGAGCCGAGACTAGATATGCACAAATAGAGAAGGAACTATAGAGTATCACTTTCGCATGTGAACGCTTTCATCAGTTTGAAACTGGACAAGCTGTAATGGTAGAAACAGACCACAAACCATTGATTGCTTTATTTAAAAAAAACTCTTAATGACTGTCCACTTCGTATACAACGAATGATGATTAAGCTACAGAGATATACTCTGCAGGTAACATTCACTGCTAGCAGATGGATGTTCACAGCTGACACCCTGTCAAGAGCAGTAGATGAAAAGTATAGACATGAAGAAAAGATCTCAGAGGCAATAGAGGCATAGTGGATTTGGTGGTAACAGCAATGCCAGTGTCAGACAGCAAAACACAGCTTATTAGAACAGAGACAGCAAAAGATGAAGCAATGCAGACGCTGAAAGAAGTAATTATTCAAGGATGGCCAGAAAACAAGCATAACTGCAACCCACAAGTAAGTGATTACTGGAACTGTCGGGCAGAACTTACGGTTGTTGATGGGATTATCTATAAAGGTTGTAAAATTGTGATTCCAATATCATTAAAAAAGCAGATGCTACAAAAAAATCATGAAGGGCATCTAGGCATTGAAAAATACAAGAAAAGGGCATGAGAGGTAATGTATTGGCCCAAGATTAATCAATATGTAAGTAATGAAGAAAAGAATGATGTTCAGTATGTTTAAAATATAGACCTAGTAATCCTTCAGAGCCATTAACACCTCATCCTGCACCAGAAAGGCCATATGAAAAAGTTGATGTTGATTTGTTTATCTGTCTTGGCAGACCGGGGTGGTGGTCCCCATCTTTAAGAAGGGGACCGGAGGGTGTGTTCCAAATACAGAGGGATCACACTCCTCAGCCTCCCTAGAAAAGTCTATTCGGGGGGTTCTGGAGAGGAGGGTCCGTCGGATAGTCGAACCTTGGATTCAGGAGGAAACAGTGTGGTTTTTGTCCTGGTCGCGGAACAGTGGACCAGCTCTACACCCTTAGCAGAGTCCTGGAGGGTGCATGGGAGTTTGCCCCAACCAGTCTACATGTGTTTTGTGGACTTGGAAAAGGTGTTCAACTGTGCCCCTCAGGGAATCCTGTGGGGGGTGCTCTGGGAGTATGGGGTACCGGACCCCGTGATAAAGGCTGTTCCGGTCCCTGTACAACTGGTGTCAGAGCTTGGTCCGCATTGCCGGCAGTAAGTCAAACCCGTTTCCAGTGAGAGTTGGACTCCACCAGGGCTGCTCTTTGTCACCGATTCTGTTCATAACTTTTATGGACAGAATTTCTAGGCGCAGCCAGGGTGTTGAGGGGGTCCGGTTTGGTGGACACAGGATTGGGTCACTGCTTTTTGCAGATGATGTTGTCTTGTTTGCTTCATCAGGCCATGATCTTCAGCTCTCTCTGGATCAGTTTGCAGCTGAGTGTGAAGCGGCTGGGATGGGAATCAGCACCTCCAAATCCAAGACCATGGTCCTCAGCCAGAAAAGGGTGGAGTGCCGTCTCTGGGTTGGGAGCGAGATCCTGCCCCAAGTGGAGGAGTTCAAGTATCTCGGGGTCTTGTTCACGAGTGAGGGAAGAATGGAGCGTGAGATCGACAGGCGGATCGGTGCGGCGTTCGCAGTGATGCGGGCTCTGCATCGGTCTGTCGTGGTGAATAAGGAGCTGAGCCATAAGGCAAAGCTCTCAATTTACCAGTCAATCTACGTTCCTACCCTCACCTATGTTCATGAGCTATGGGTAGTGATCGAAAGAACGAGATCGCGAATACAAGCTGTTGAAATGAGTTTCCTCTGCAGTGTGTCTGGGCTCTCCCTTAAAGATAGGGTGAGAAGCTCAGTCATCCGGGAGGGGCTCAGAGTAGAGCCGCTGCTCCTCCGCATCGAGAGGAGTCAGATGAGGTGGCTCGGGCATCTGATCAGGATGCCTCCTGGACGCCTCCCTGGTGAGGTGTTCCGGGCACGTCCAACCGGGAGTAGGCCCCGGGGAAGACCCAGGACATGCTGGAGGGACTATGTCTCCCAGCTGGCCTGGGAACGCCTCGGGATTCTCCCGGAAGAGCTAGAAGAAGTGGCTGGGTAGAGGGAAGTCTGGGCATCTCTGCTCAAGCTGCTGCCCCCCACGACCTGACCTTGGATAAGCGGAAGAAGATGGATGGATGGTTGGATGGATAGATGTTTATCTGTCATGGGAGTTTCTGATGGTAACTGATTACTTTTCTGCATATCCTGAAGTGTGTGTATTGAATACTACAAACAGTGAAGCAGTAATAAAATGTCTAAAAGCATTTTTTCCAGATATGGATTGCCAAATGAAGTCTTTAGCGACAATGGACCACAATTTACAAGTGTTCAATTCAAGAACTTTGCAAAGGAATGGGACTTTGTACACAAAACATCAAGTACAAACTTTCCCCAATCTAATGGACTTGTAGAAAGGTCAATTCAAACTATCAAACATCTAATGAAGAAATCTAAAGAGAATGGAAGCGATTTTTACAAAAGCCTTCTAATATATCGGAGTACTCCCCTTGAACATGGAGCTTCCCCAGCACAGCTGCTCATGGGATGACGACTACAATCAAACCTTCCAATGAAGCAGAACCTGCTAAAATCTGGAATAGAAGATGAAGTACGAAAAGTGAAGGAAAACCAAAAAAAGAAAACAAAAAAATATGCTATGACAGAGGAACCAGAACTCTCCCAAAACTGGAAATACGAGAGGAGGTCAGAATAAAGGAGAATTCAGAAAAAACGTGGAATACAGTCCCATTTGTAGCATCAGATGTAGTATCGGATCCTGAAGGGAGATATGTGATGGTCATGGGCTACTTATTTAACTGTAAAATGAAATTGATACATGTTTATGCACCCAACGTCGATGATTAGGAATTCATGCAAAATCTATTTGCATCCATTCCCAATGTGAACACTCATAAAATTATAATGGCTGGGGACTTTAATTGTGTTTTAAATCCAATCTTAGATAGGACTCCTGCCACAGGGGGGGACGACATCTAACACTGCAAAGACAATTACACAGTTTGTAACCGACCACAACTTATCAGACCCCTGGAGGTTTCTAAACCCAAACTCAAGAACATATTCATTCTACTCACCAATGCATCATAGCTACTCAAGAATCGATTATTTCTTTATAGATAATAATTTCTTGCCTATGATTAAATCTTGTAAATACGACACAATTGTTATCTCCGGTCATGCACCTCTAGTTTTGGAGCTAAAATCATTATGCCCCCCACACTCACCTCGCAGATGGTGCCTTAACTCACTTCTATTAGCAGACGAGAACTGTACAGAATTTATATCCAAACAAATTAGCTTCTTCCTAGAGACAAACACACCCTCAGAGGTCTCTGCAGGAACACTCTGGGAAACTCTAAAGGCCTTCTTAAGAGGACAGATTATTTCATATCTTTCCCACAGAAATAAATTAGAAACCAAGAAAGTGTCACAGCTAAGAAGTGAAATTACTAGAATAGATGAAGAACAAACGAGGCGTCCAAGTGAGGCTCTTCATAGGAAAAGGCAGGCTCTGCATACAGAACTCAACATCTTGACAACTAAAGAAACTGAACAACTTATTTATAAATCAAGACATCATTACTACGAACATGGAGAGAAAGCTAATAAGCTTTTAGCTCAACAAATCCACAAGCAAGAAGTTCGCAATGCAATCCCAATAATCACCAACACTAATGGAGATGAAATCATTGACCATAAAAATATAATGCACACATTATAGACTACTATAAAACCTTATATTCTACTGAGTTTAAGGAAGACAACACACAATCTAATACATTTCTGGATACATTACAGATACCACAAATAGATACCTTTAGTGCTGAGGAACTGGATAAACCTCTGACCCTATTAGAATTACAAGATGCTATAAAGTCACTTCAAGGTGGGAAATCAGCAGGCCCTGATGGATACCCTATAGAATTTTATAAGAAATTCTCCACTCAGCTAGCTCCCCTCTTATTGGCAACATTTACAGAAGCTAGAGACAATCAAATTCTATCTCAAACTTTTCGTCAAGCATTAATCACCGTCTTTCCTAAACAAAATGAGGACTTGTTACAATGTGCATCATACAGACCAATTTCACTTCTGAATAATGATGTTAAGATGCTCTCAAAAATCATAGCTAGAAGGATGGAGAAAGTGCTGCCTTTGGTAATATCACAGGATCCAACTGGATTTATTAAAGGCCGACACTTATCTTCCAATCTTCGACGCCTGTTTAATGTAATATATTCACGAGCAAAGTCAAACACTCCAGAGATATTTTTATCATTGGATGCAGAAAAAGCATTTGATATGATTGAATGGAACTACCTTTTCACTGCATTGGAGAAATTTGGGTTTGGCCCGAATATTTGTGCAATTGGATCAAACTACTGTATACCAGTCCAGAAGCCTCAGTCTGTATTAACAACATTTGTTCAGACTACTTTAAACTAGAATGTGGCACCAGACAAGGATGCCCTTTGTCACCACTGCTGTTTGCAATCGCCATTGAACCACTGGTGGTCCACTGTCGAAATTCTTATCAGATAAAGGGGATTATCCGAGAAGGACTGGAACAGAAAATTTCTCTATATGCAGATGATATGGTTTTATATATATCAGACCCAGAAAATACTGTGCCTGCAGTTTTAACAGCACTTTCAGATTTTCAAAAGATTTCTGGTCTCAGAATTAATTTAAATAAAAGTATACTCTTTCCAGTGAATTCACAAGCATATAATATTAGATTGGACACCCTACCTTTTACCATAGCAGATCAGTTTAAATACGTAGGGGTAAATATCACAAGTGAACATAAAGCTCTTTATCAACAAAATTTCACCGTCTGTATGGAAAAAATTAAGCAAGACTTGCATAGATGGTAATCTCTTCATCTCACTCTAGCCGGAAGAATTAATGTTGTTAAGATGAATATCCTTCCTAAGCTTCTTTTTTTATTTCAAAACATCCCAATATATATCAATAAATCATTTATTAAGCAATTAGATTCAACCATAACCTCATTTATTTGGAACTCAAAACATTCACGTAATCGAAGAGCGACCCTACAAAGACCTCAGGCAGAAGGTGGTATGGCTCTACCTAATTTTCAGTTTTATTACTGGGCAGCAAACATACAAGCCATAAAAACCTGAACACAAATAAATGAACATACACAGGCCTGGTCTACAATAGAAGTAAAATTCTGCAGCACTTCTTTATATTCCCTGCTCTGCACTCCAATAAATACAAGTTATCGCAAATATACTAATAACCCAATTGTGCTTCACTCACTCAGAACATGGAACCAAATTAGAAAGCAATTTAAGATGGAAAATCTTCTATCTGTGGCACCCCTGCAAGAGAACCACCTCTTTCAACCCTCACAAACATATCCAGTTTTTAATACCTGGAAAAGATTTGGGATTAAATTGCTCAGAGATCTTTATATAGACAATATCTTTGCATCCTTTGAACAATTACATTCCAAATTTAACCTTCCAGCTACACATTTCTTTCATTATCTTCAAATTAGAAACTTTGTCAAACAGAACCTGCCGGATTTTCCTCATCTTGTACCCTCCACCATGCTGGAAAAAATACTGCTCAACTTCGAGGACTTAGACACATTTCTGCAATATATAAAATTTTATTAGAGTCCCTTCCTTTTAAAGATCCAAGAGGACAATGGGAAAAAGATCTCTTAATTAATAATATCAGAAAAGGAGTGGAAGTTAGCAATGCAGAGAATTCACGCGAGCTCCATATGCGCAAAGCATAGAATTATTCAACTCAAAATTATATACCGAGCTCATCTGTCTCGCTTAAAACTGTCCAAAATGTTTCCAGGGCAAGATCCAACCTGCAAACGCTACAACCAAGCTCCTGCCTCACTGGGTCACATGTTTTGGGCATGCACCAAATTAACATAATTTTGGACCAACATTTTTAAGTGCCTTTCAGACAGCCTTGGTGTCACAATCCCTCCTAACCCACTAATAGCTGTGTTTGGTGTTCTTCCAGATGGATTTGAAATGGATAAGGACAAGCAAACTGTGATTGCATTCACTACACTTTTGGCACGCAGACTGCTTTTGTTAAATTGGAAGAATCCTAACTCTCCTCTAATAAGTCAGTGGGAAACTGATGTTTTATATTATTTGAAATTGGAAAAAATCTGTACAGATTTTTTTCAAAACCTGGCAGGATTTAATCAATAATATTTTAGAATAAGAAGAAATAATTATTTCCGCATTTCTTTTCCTTCTCTATTTGTCTTTTTTTTTGCCCTATTAAACTCAATAATTTAGGCATGTTTACAAGCCTTAAGTATTACTCCTTTGGCCATGCTCTCCTTCTCAGGGGTGGGGTTTGATTTACTTTCAATCCTATTTTTTGTAAAATTGATCTATATGTACGGAATGATTACAATAAAATAAAAAAAAAAAAAGTGGTATCTGCAAGGAACAGTTAAGAAACAAATAGACCCCAGATCATATATTATTGAAATAAGCAATGGTACGGTGCTTAGAAGAAATCGACAAGATATTGTTACGGATAAAACATCACAAGAACATTCAAAAGAAAGCACTGAAACAGAAGTTTCGGGGGGGCCATTCGTCCCAATCACGCCCTTCTAGGTCTAACTGTCATTGCCCACGTGAGCATTGAAGTCTCCCAGCAGTACGAGGGAATCCCCAGAAGGTATGCCCTCTAGCACCCCCTCCAGGGACTCCAAAAAGGTAGGGTACTCCAGAATGATGTTCGGTGCATACGCACAAACAACAGTTAGGACCCGTCCCCCCACCTGAAGGCGGAGGGAGGCTACCCTCTCGTCCACTGGGGTAAACCCCAATGAACAGGCTCCAGGTTGGGGGGCAATAAGTATGCCCACACCTGCTTGGCGCCTCTCACCGGGGGCAACTCCAGAATGGTAGAGAGTCCAGCCCCTCTCAAGGAGATTGGTTCCAGAGTCCAAGCTGTGCGTCAAGGTGAGCCCAACTATATCTAGCCGGAACCTCTCAACCTCACGCACTAGCTCAGGCTCCTTCCCCTTCAGAGGTGACATTCCACGTCCCAAGAGCCAGCTTCTGTAGCCGAGGATCGGACCGCCAAGATCCCCGCCTTCGGCCATCACCCAACTCACACTGCACCCGACCTCCTTGGCCCCTCCCATAGGTGGTGAGCCCATGGGAAGATATTGTATTCTTATTATTTAAAAATATTGTATTCTTATTATTTAAAAATATTGTAATTCTTATTATTAAAAAAAAAGGGAAGATGTCAAGATAAGTAATTTTAAAACACTCCCTTATATTACAGTTTATGTTTACTTATGGTAAATTGGCGATACGCCCTAGAACTTTAAGGAAAGGGACTAGATATGTGGCTGACCTGTAAGTGAAGCACTTGATAATATAATTAGTAAAGTTTCCTTTAAATAAATCTTTCTGTGTTAAATTCAACTTTGTTGGAATCATATATCACAGAACACAAAGAATATGACACTGGCATTTCTAAAGTTCAGTTCTAGGTTCAAAAATGGCCAAAATGAAACAGCTTTCTGAAGATGTCAGTTTATTGTATTAATTGCAGAATGACAGGGTGCTAAGGTTTATATTTGTAATTTTCATTTAGCATACATTTCTGTGCTTATTATACCAATTTATCTATGTCTTTTTGTTGCTTTGTTGACCAGTTTCATGAGAGCAGACCTCTCGGTTTGTCTTGCTAATTCACTTGCTACTCACAGCTGTGCTCAATCCGCTGCTTCATACATTAAGACAGGGGTGTCAAACTCAATCACAAAAGAGGCCGAAATCTAAAACCCAGCCCTAAGTCGCTGGCCAAATTGTTTACTGAACAGTCATAAACTGACAATGTTAACCAGAAATATGAATTTCAAATGAGTGCAACAATCTTTTTCCTTAACAGGGCTGTCAAACCAACTCACATGATATTAAGCAAAACAGTAATATTGCCATGTACATAAAATGCTCACTGTTTTGTTTTCTGGCTAGATGTCTGACACCGTTTTCCCCGGGTCAATGAGTCAATGTCTGGTTTTATCTCTTGTGCTGTAGCAACCCGCAAAACAGCGTGGAGGTGGTCATCGGTGATGTGTGACCTGTGCTTGTTTTTGTTCAGATTGATTATTGAAAACATCTGTTCACAAAGATAGGTGCTCCCGAACATGGACAGAACACGGGCAGCATAAAGCCGGAGCTGTGACATTGAGTCAGGGGGCAGTAGAGGGTAGAAGTCCTCAATTGCAACATCCTGAAACTTTGATTTCAGGCCACTGTCAGTCTGTAGCTCAATTATCTCCATCTGAAGGTGATGGGGCACATTGTTGACATCAACTGTAAAAGGATTGGCAAAGATGTCAAAGCCTGAGTGTTGTGTTCTGAAGTAAGAGAAGCGCCGCTCAAATTCAGTTATTAACCGGCTAACTTTGGTAGCCAGCCGACTACAAGGAAAAGCACCAGAAACAGTGGCTGAGATACTCTGACAAACAGGAAAGTGGGCAAGATTGTCCTGTTCCAGTTGGGACTTCCATAGTTGAACTTTACGCTGGAATGCTGTGATCATGTCAGACATCTTCGTGATGACTTGTTTGCGTCCCTGCAGCTTCTGATTCAGTTGGGCAAGATGCTCACATATGTCACACATCATAGCAAAATCACATAGCCAGGCGGGATCTGATAGTTCAGGCAAGGGCTTTCCTTTACTTTCCATGAAAAGAGCGATTTGTTCTCTGAGCTCAAAAAATCTTTTGAGGACTGCGCTCCTGCTCAGCCATCTTACTTCTGTGTGGTATGGCATGTCTCCATGCTCTGCACCCACCTCCTGTAAAAACTGCTGGAACTGGCGATGATTCAGGCCACGTGCCCATATAAAGTTACTGTTTTAATGACTGTGATCATTATGTCATTCATTTCCAGAACTTTCCACACATAGCCTCTTGGTGGATAATGCAATGATAAGTAATCAGAGCTGTGTGGCAGTGACTTTTTTGCATTCTTTCCTTCATTAGTCCAACCAAGCCTTTCTTTTCTCCACACATTGCAGGTACGCCATCAGTAGTTAGCCCCACCAACTTTTCCCAGGGTAATTTATAATTATTTATGGATTACTCCACAGCCTCAAATATATCTCTACCAGTCGTCGTCCCATGCATGGCAGCTACATCCAAAAGTTCCTCAGTGACAGAGAGGTCGAACTTCGTGGCACGTATAAAGATGGCCAGCTGCGCTGTATCAGTGTTGTCGGTGCTTTCATCAACAGCAAGTGAAAAAGCGAGATAACTGCATGCCTGTTTGGCCAGCTGTGTTGATAGATTTCCTGAGAGTTCCCGAACTCTGTCTGCAATGGTGTTTCTTGACAAACTGACATATTGAAAACTCTGTATCTGGTCTGGGCATACCTGCTCACACACTTTTAGAATGCAGTGCTTCAAACAGGCACCCTCTGAAAAACACCTTGAAGTACGGGCAATTTCTTCAGCCACTATAAAGCTTGCTTTCACTGCAGCATCATTTTTCGCTGTAGCCTTTGTAAACATTTGCTGCTGCAATTGCAGTTTGCCTTTTAGTTCTTGCACAATTTTATGCTTTTCTTCCAGGGTATATTTGCCATACTTAACACCATGTTTGGTGTCAAAATGATGACGTACATTGTACTCTTTCATCACCGACACTGCCTCATAACACAATGTACACACTGGTTTGCCATCTCTAAGCACAAACATGTATTCAGTTCCCATTTGTCATTAAATTGTCTGCCTTCATTGTCAACTTTTCTTTTTTTGAACATTTTGGGATCAATATCGCCACTAATAAGATGTAGTTTATTGGCAATCTGCGGTAGAATGGAAAAGTAGAAAACTGCACTGGGATAGCTTGATTTGGCAGATGGAGTGAAGAAGGCGGAGTAATAAATGTTCACACAATGCCTGTTAATGCCAAGCGGGGTAATACAGATGGCAGATTCTGCTGTTAACGCCTGGCAGAGTAAAAAAAGATTCACACAATGCCCGTGAATGCCTGGCAGGGTACAGATGGCAGATTCTGCTACTAATAATCAATGCCTACAGTGTAGGTCCAGCAACTGGCAGCTTCTGCTGCTAATCTTATGCCTGCAGTGTATGCTGATTTAATGCCTGCAGTATGATCGGCAATGGAGATCAACAGACAATGGCAGCTTTTGCTCACAGATCGGCGCTACAAATGCACAAACAACTGGCAACTTCTGCTGTTAATTTAATGCCTGCAGTGTGTGTGTGTGCTGTGAGACAAATGGCAGCTTCTGCTCAGACCTGGAGTAGCTTGCGCTCGCATTACGGCCCACCTCCTACCACGGTCACAGGCCAGTCTCCTACCACGCTTACAAGCCCGCCTCCTACCTGACTTAAGCTGCGGGAGACGCTGGCGTGCATACGTGCCGACGTCTCCATGGAAACAATACATCCATCCATCCATCCATCCATTGTCTCCCGCTTATCCGAGGTCGGGTCGCGGGGGCAGCAGCTTGAGCAGAGATGCCCAGACTTCCCTCTCCCCGGCCACTTCTTCTAGCTCTTCCGGGAGAATCCCAAGGCGTTCCCAGGCCAGTAGAGAGACATAGTCCCTCCAGCGTGTCCTGGGTCTTCCCCGGGGCCTCCTCCCGGTTGGACGTGCCTGGAACACCTCACCAGGGAGGCGTCCAGGAGGCATCCTGATCAGATGCCCGAGCCACCTCATCTGACTCCTCTCGATGCGGAGGAGCAGCGGCTCTACTCTGAGCCCCTCCCGGATGACTGAGCTTCTCACCCTATCTTTAAGGGAAAGCCCAGACACCCTGCGGAGGAAACTCATTTCAGCCGCTTGTATTCGCGATCTCGTTCTTTCGGTCACTACCCATAGCTCATGACCATAGGTGAGGGTAGGAACATAGATCGACTGGTAAATTGAGAGCTTCGCCTTGCGGCTCAGCTCCTTTTCCACCACGACAGACCGATGCAACGCCCGCATTACTGCGGATGCCGCACCGATCCGCCTGTCGATCTCACGCTCCATTCTTCCCTCACTCGTGAACAAGACCCCGAGATACTTGAACTCCTCCACTTGGGGCAGGATCTCGCTACCAACCCTGAGAGGGCACTCCACCCTTTTCCGGTTGAGGACCATGGTCTCGGATTTGGAGGTGCTGATTCTCATCCCAGCCGCTTCACACTCGGCTGCGAACCGATCCAGAGAGAGCTGAAGATCATGGCCTGATGAAGCAAACAGGACAACATCATCTGCAAAAAGCAGTGACCCAATCCTGAACCCACCAAACCGGACCCCCTCAACACCCTGGCTGCGCCTAGAAATTCTGTCCATAAAAGTTATGAACAGAATCGGTGACAAAGGGCAGCCCTGGCGGAGTCCAACTCTCACTGGAAACGGGTTCGACTTACTGCCGGCAATGCGGACCAAGCTCTGGCACTGATCGTACAGGGACTGAACAGCCCTTATCAGGGGGGCCGGTACCCCATACTCTCGGAGTACCCCCCACAGGATTCCCTGAGGGACACGGTCGAATGCCTTTTCTAAGTCCACAAAACACATGTAGACTGGTTGGGCAAACTCCCATGCACCCTCCAGGACCCTGCTAAGGGTATAGAGCTGGTCCACTGTTCCGCGACCAGGACGAAAACCACACTGTTCCTCCTGAATCCGAGGCTCGACTATCCGACGGACCCTCCTCTCCAGGACCCCTGAATAGACTTTTCCAGGGAGGCTGAGGAGTGTGATCCCTCTGTAGTTGGAACACACCCTCCGATCCCCCTTCTTAAAGAGGGGGACCACCACCCCGGTCTGCCAATCCAGAGGCACTGTCCCTGATGTCCATGCGATGTTGCAGAGGCGTGTCAGCCAAGACAGTCCTACAACATCCAGAGCCTTGAGGAACTCCGGGCGTATCTCATCCACCCCCGGGGCCCTGCCACCAAGGAGTTTTTTGACCACCTCGGTGACCTCAGTCCCAGAGATGGGGGAGCCCACCTCTGAGTCCCCAGGCTCTGCTTCCTCATTGGAAGGCATGTTAATGGGATTGAGGAGGTCTTCGAAGTATTCCCCCCACCGACCCACAACGTCCCGAGTCGAGGTCAGCAGCGCACCATCCCCACCATATACAGTGTTGACACTGCACTGCTTCCCCTTCCTGAGACGCCGGATGGTGGACCAGAATCTCCTCGAAGCCGTCCGAAAGTCATTCTCCATGGCCTCCCCAAACTCCTCCCACGCCCGAGTTTTTGCCTCAGCAACCACCAAAGCCGCATTCCGCTTGGCCTGCCGGTACCTATCAGCTGCCTCCGGGGTCCCACAGGACAAAAGGGTCCTGTAGGACTCCTTCTTCAGCTTGACGGCATCCTTCACCGCCGGTGTCCACCAGCGGGTTCGGGGATTGCCGCCACGACAGGCACCGACCACCTTACGGCCACAGCTCCGGTCAGCTGCCTCAACAATAGAGGCACGGAACATGGCCCATTCGGACTCAATGTCCCCCACCTCCCTCGGGATGTGGTCGAAGTTCTGCCGGAGGTGGGAGTTGAAGCTACTTCTGACAGGGGGCTCTGCCAGACGTTCCCAGCAGACCTTCACAACACGTTTGGGCCTACCACGCCTGACCGGCATCCTCCCCCACCATCGAAGCCAACTCACCACCAGGTGGTGATCAGTTGACAGCTCCGCCCCTCTCTTCACCCGAGTGTCCAAGACATGTGGCCGCAAGTCCGACGACATGACCACAAAGTCGATCATCGAACTGAGGCCTAGGGTGTCCTGGTGCCAAGTGCACATATGAACACCCCTATGCTTGAACATGGTGTTCGTTATGGACAATCCGTGACGAGCACAGAAGTCCAATAACAAAACACCGCTCGGGTTCAGATCAGGGGGGCCATTCCTCCCAATCACGCCCTTCCAGGTCTCACTGTCATTGCCCACGTGAGCATTGAAGTCTCCCAGCAGAACGAGGGAGTCCCCAGAAGGTATGCCCTCTAGCACCCCCTCCAGGGACTCCAAAAAGGGTGGGTACTCCGAACTGCTGTTCGGTGCATACGCACAAACAACAGTTAGGACCCGTCCCCCCACCCGAAGGCGAAGGGAGGCTACCCTCTCGTCCACCGGGGTAAACCCCAATGTACAGGCTCCAAGTTGGGGGGCAATAAGTATACCCACACCTGCTCGGCGCCTCTCACCGGGGGCAACTCCAGAGTGGTAGAGAGTCCAGCCCCTCTCAAGGAGATTGGTTCCAGAGTCCAAGCTGTGCGTCGAGGTGAGCCCGACTATATCTAGCCGGAACCTCTCAACTTCGCGCACTAGCTCAGACTCCTTCCCCTTCAGAGAGGTGACATTCCACGTCCCAAGAGCCAGTTTCTGTAGCCGAGGATCGGACTGCCAAGGTTCCCGCCTTCGGCCACCACCCAACTCACACTGCACCCGACCTCCTTGGCCCCTCCCATAGGTGGTGAGCCCATGCGAAGGGGGACCCACGTTGCCTCTTCGGGCTGTGCCCGGCCGAGCCCCATGGGTGCAGGCCCGGCCACCAGGCGCTCGCCATCGAGCCCCACCTCCAGGCCTGGCTCCAGAGTGGGGCCCCGGTGACCCGCGTCCGGGCAAGGGAAAACAATACAGCGCTGCGCTTCTGCCCTACAGCGTTTGCCGGAGTAGCGATGCGCCCTCTGGTGGCGAAAATAGAAACAGCATGATTTTTTTTTGGCCACATTACAGCATGAATCCTGCGGACCACATTGCAAGGTCAGGCGGGCCGGATTTGGCCCGCGGGCCTTGTGTTTGACACATGTGAAGTAAATGGATACATACCACTGTGATAAATTGGCTTCCTGTGCCAAGTTTAACCATTCTAATAACCATGGTTGGTGGTGCCCATCTATGCCCAGTGAAAATATCAGTAAATTAAAACACTTATATAAACACAACTGAGGTAAATAATCTTATTAGTAAAACCACTTTTATTTTAACATATCTTAAAATTGAAATATTGGTGTTTATTGAGCTGATTTTATGTTGATCTTGTCAGTAATAACACATAACCACTACAATAACCTCTGTGGCATTTACATACAGGACAAAACAACAGCTGTGGATCAGAATGTGAAAAAAACCCATAAACAACAGCTATTAAAATCTACTGTAAGGGAAACGTGATATACACAAAAAAAAAAAAACCTCACGTGCAAACAAGGTTAATGGACGCGTAGACTCAACATCATTCACTATAATCTACAATGTAGAAAAATAAATTAACTTGTTTTCTTTAGGATTGATTTTAACCTGAGATAATGGGAAAAACAGAGCATGCGTCTGTTGGAACCTATGTTTCCAGCGCTCCCACAAATGCTCTTAAGTTTGTATGGACGAACATGGAAAACGTGTAGTCGGAAATGACATAATGGGGAACCCATCGTTATATGATCCCGTTTAAAAATTAGAATGTAAAAAATAGTTTGACTTCTTAATCAAACATTTTGAAAATGTAAATATGTATCAATTATAAAGTGAAACAGCAATTAAAACAAACGTGAATGTATGCAAAAAACTCTGTATAATAAAACAAACCACGGTACAAACACAATCTTGCAATATAAACTTACAAAAATACTGTGCACTTGCATATCTTAATCATTTTCATTTTAAAGCAAACCTACTTGCATAAAAGAAGAAAATTTGAGGGGAAGAAATGTGGGGTGGAACCACGAAACAGGTTGTACCACTAACCGCAAAAACATACCCTTCTTGTCAAGACTAACATGGACAGTATATTTAGCACGTTTTAGAAGTTCTTAGCGATTAAACAATGGTTACGGATAACATACATTATTAAACATTTACAGTACTATGTTACCATAAGTTTTGGGAAATGCACGTTAATTAACGATCGAGCTGAAGATTGCATTTACTTTTGCTGATGATGACGTATCAACATAGCATCGAGCTTTTGAAGCGCTGTCACATGATCCTGAGGCATGCACAATGCTAGTGCCCTGATGTCACCGGCATATCTGCAGTCAGAAGTCCTATTGGTCAGGCAATCTGCAGGTCTTCTTTGGCTCAACAGGTGATCCGACATGTGTTGCATTAGTGTGAATCTTGCGGTTCCCGTAGGTGGGACTCGGGCATGGAGCACAGTCAACGCAAAAAGAAAGACTTTTAAAAATAAATATGTAATACTTATATATAGGTTAAATACTTTTATGAGATATTATGAACGATTCACGTGGGATACCACGTTTCTTTGTATGGCGTCTTGTGTGGTAAATTGATGAGATTAAAAGTCAGCATACGTACTGTAAGAGTCCAAATTCTACCCGATGTCAATCATGTCTGAGTCTGACAGACGTTTCACGTTAGAGTTTACAAAGCCGACGTGGTCATCACAACAGTATATGAACAAGACCACTCATTAAACGTTTTTAGTATTCAGTGATTTTCAGATCTGTAGCTGATATGTATTGTTGATTTCCAAAATGCAAAAACGAGTAAATGTGTCTGCTGCATAACTGATTTCTACAGTCTTCAAAACAGAATCGGTGCCATCAACAGCGTCTTCTGCAATTTGTGGGAGCCTCGGGACTTTGCGTTAATCAGACAAAAATAAAAAGGCAAAGAAGTGACATGAAGATCACTCCACTACTGGCAGGAAAGAGCAGCTGGATAAGCACATCTGGACCCCTTCGTTTTCAACAGTTTCATTCAAGGCTTTACCGTCCTTCCTGCCATAAACAGAAATGAAGACACACATTTTCTCTACATACATGTTCAATATTAATAGTAATTGGCAATACAGTAATGAGAAAAAGCAAAAGATGGGAATATTCCTGGACATCAGGGTGAGGAGGTGTCATGTCTACCATTACTTGAGCTCCTCTGCCGCCTCGCAGTCTTCCAACCACACTGGCATGCATTACAGTAGGACCAAATGCAATGGAGATTGCCTACAATGTACACCTTCAGAAGTGGAATAAATTGACTGTATACTGAAGCATTCCATTGCCAAACATAAAAAAACAAAAAATAACATTTCAGATAAACAATCAGTTTTGTTAATTATAAAAAAAACTTACTACTATACTACTACTACTTAGCTACTATATGTGCTGTTACTTTTTTGTTTAGTCTCACCTAACGTTACATATCTACATGGGCAAAGAATATGGGTAATATGTTTAAAATAACTCAGATTAAGTTAAAATAAAACACTATCAAGATATATTAATAAATAATCTAAGAAGCATTGGCCTTTAGGTAATATCAAAAAATCTTGTGAGCTGTCATTTTGGACAGAACACATTGTTAATGGCACACAGTCTCTACCGAGATGATGTCAAGAAAAAAAAAAAGAAAAGCACAGTCCACACAAACTAATAGCTTCCTTGATATTAGATCTTATGATTAATTTAAATTAAGCCATTTTAAGAAGATGACAAGTATGCTACAGTCAGTTAAATAAATGCTCCCTTTAAAATGTTTGCATATTCGGCATATAAGACATGTCATCTCAGTGCTTTGAACTGTGTTCCACACTTCATTTCCATTTCCACTGCACATGTCAATTTGTGGCTTTGAACCACGCTGGGTGGAGGGGGTGGCATTGCCACTGTCCCTATCAGCTTACTGCTTCAAACTGTGCTTCACTTTCACAGCACATGTCAGCTTACTGCTTCAAACCATGCTGGGTGGAGGGAGCCCATTCCAATCGTGCATGTCAGCATTACTGCTTCAAACCGCGGTGGGTGGAGGTGGTGGTGTTTCCACTGTGCATATCAGCTTATGTATTCAAACCATGCTAGGAGGACATTTCCAATGCACATGTCAGCTCGGTGTTTCAAATCCTTATTCATTGAGTTTCGTTTGAAGTACATATGGCATAACTAGATTTCAAAAACTTGTGAGAATTGTCACTCACTCACTCACTCACTCACTCACTCACTCACTCACTCACTCACTCACTCACTCACTCACTCACTCACTCACTCACTCACTCACTCACTCACTCACCTTTTAATCTCCTTTCTTCCTTCTTTTCACTCTTTCCAATCGGCCTTTTCCTTTTGATTCAGCCCCCATTCTTATAAGGTTCTGTGGGAGCAGCGTCTCAATTGTGCACCGCAGGAAGCCGATGAAGTAATTGAAACAGACTGCACCTTCACGTGCAGATGCGTCTAGCCCCAATTACTTCACCAACTCCCCACAGCTACGTGAGCGCACACACCAACAGAAAATGAGCCGGCCAATTAATTATTTATTCATTAAAACTGGCCACTTTTTCTGAGCCGCTGATTGGCTATACCACATGTACATTCCGCCTGTCAGCGTGAGAGTTATATTTTTTAGACATCAGACACTGGAGGCTACTGACAAACCCTTCTCTTTGTTGTCACTCTGTAGTGGCAAAACATAAAAGAAATAAAAGTTTAAGAGACATATTGAACTTGATTATCAGTTTGTGTAACGTTAATACACATCGCCAGGAGAAGTCACTAGAGAGGTGAGTGTTAAGTGCATCAAATTTTCGACACGATTTCCAACACAATTGCTTCAAATGTTTTGGTGTTTCATGAGTATTCACTCCGGTCATTACTAACTTTTGCTGAAAAGCAAGGATTGACATCACATCCGAGTTGACTGCTCGAATTCCAGTAAAACATGTGGTTAACCAATATGGATGCGTCCAGGAAAGCCTTTGTTGTATTTGCTCTATCAGAAAATGAAGCAGTTGATAACAATGCATTACACAGTATTTTGTGTATGCAAACACCATAGCAGCATGTCCATACAGTACTGTGTGAGCAACTGATTTAATGAGACACAAATAGACAGAAGTGCTAATAAATAGTATAATACTACAGGTTTCACTTAAGTTCATGGTGTATGTTGCTATTTTAGATTAACATCATTAACTGAGGTTGGACAAACTTGGACTTGACTGACCGAAAGGCAGTACAAGACGGTGGCTTTGATTGATTAACTCTGAGTTCTGAAAAGAAAACTGGGTTTGCAAATTATATGTAGTTTTTGTACCAATGTGTACATTAACCATAAATAAATTTACATAGTATAACTTATTACTTGATTACAGAAGCAAAACAATTATTTTGTTAAGAAAAGAAGTTTGTCATCAGATTTCTAAGGTGTGTATTGACCCTGCTATTCTGACTGCTCATTAAAAAAATTTTATTAATTAATTTTAACGGGAGTCCTGAAAGAAAATGTCACAGACGATATTGGAAATTTAATACAGAACTTCTTAAAGGACACAAAATTTAAAGAAATGATTATCCAAAGTTATAACAAGTTATTGACTAAAACTTTTGTGAAATATTGGAAACTTAAGAAACTCAAAATTAGAAAACTAGCTATTAAAAGAAGTAAAGAATTATCTCTATATAAAAAGATAAAAGAAGGTAAGATTATTAAGGAAATGGCAGAAATTACCCACTCCCAATATATTAATAATAAAGAGAAGGAGAAAATGGTGCTGTTACAAATAGAATTGGACAAACTTTATGAAGATAAAGCTAAAGCAGCATTTATTAGATCAAGGGGAAAATGGATGGTACAAGGAGAAAAAATGCAAAATACCTTTATAAATTAGAAAAAAGGAACTTAGATATGAATTCATCGAATAGATTGCATATTAAAAGAAATATTACACTTAATGCTAAAGAAATTACTTCACATGTAACTCAGTTTTATCAAAAATTATACAGCACTTCACAATCTGAAACTAACAATGATGAATTGTATCTGTATCAAAGAAAGTGCAAGAAGCATAGATGTTGATAACAGATTTTGTGTGATAAAGAAATAACTACAGATGAGATCAAAATCAGTATCAATAAACTTAAAGATAATAAGTCCCCTGGTCCGAATAGAAAATTTTATAAATGTCTTCATGATGAGTTAGCAGAGTTTCTTCTGCTTGTATTGAATGAAGCCATTGAAGCAAATGAATTGCATCCTTCAATGAAGCAAGGATTAATATCACTTTGCAAAGTTGTAAAGTTATTTGCTATAATATTCACTAGGAGAATGAAAAATATCTTGATGAGATCGTTGATGAATCACAATCGGGTTTTATGAAGGGGAGACATATTTGTAATAATATTCATTTAATTTTGAATTTAATAGATAATAATGATTTTGTTAAGGATGAAACTTTTATTATTTTTAGATTTTTATAAAGCTTTTTATACAATTGAACACAAGTTCATTTTTAAAGTATTACTTTTTTTGGTTTTGGCTCATTCTTTCATTGAGCTGTTAAGACTTTATATAGTGGTTGCAATACTTTGATTAAACTCTGTAATGGAACATCACCAACATTTGATATTAAAAGAGGTATTAAGCAAGGTTGTCCACTTTCCCCACATTTGTTTATTTACTACTAATGCAAACAATGGCCTTTCATAATTAAAACTGATCATTTTCAAGGTATCAATCTATTTGAAAGAGAAATTTTTTAAAGAAATTAACAGGAGGTTGTAAAGGCAATTTAGAGAATATCATTTTATCTATGTCACGACTGACCCTTAATACTGGAAAAAATGAAATGTTGCAATTAAAAGACTGTAATATTGAATTTATATGTGGCATCCCAGTAAAACAAAAAGTAAAATATTTAGGAATTGGTATATGTAATGATCAATTAGAAAGAAGTAAGTTAAATTTTACCCCCATTATGGAAAAAACTTAAAAAAAAAACATATATGGTTGATGAAAGTCCTGTCCGTAACAGATTGTGTGCTTAATGTTTTAGATTTTAAAATGTTAAACACTGTTTTTAAAATTAATTGGATAAAAAACTTTCTAAAAAATACAGACAATATGTGGAATATCATCCCTAAATTTGTTTTTGAGATGGTGGGTGGACTTGAGTTTTTATTAAAATGTAATTTTGATGCTAATAGATTACTGGATAAATGATCAAATTTCCATAAATATGAACTTATATCTGCGGTGGGTTGGCACCCTGCCCGGGATTGGTTCCTGCCTTGTGCCCTGTGTTGGCTGGGATTGGCTCCAGCAGACCCCCGTGACCCTGTGTTCGGATTCAGCGGGTTGGAAAATGGATGGATGGATGGATGGATGAACTTATATCTTGGATACTTGCTTATAAGAATCATTTTCCCCAAATGTATATATTATTTGGAATAATAAAGTTATACGATTTAAAAATAATCTTTTTTCAAAGATGATCTGATAATAATATTATACTGGTGAGAAAATTACTAAAATGAGAATGATATTTTATTATCTGATGCAGAACTTTTCAAAACATTTCCGATTCCAGTGTGTTTGATGCAATCCCCAGAGGAGTTCTGACTTTGCTGAAGGGCACTTATGGAATAGATAAGTAGTTGACCAGTTAATTGACATCTAATATATTTTTGGGAAGTGTTAATATTTAATATAAGAAATGTAACAGAAATTATACAAAAAACACATGTCCAGTAATATATATTCAACCTGCAAAAACCTAATGGAACTCTAAATGTGTAAATATTAATTGGCAAAAAAGTTTGGATGATGTCAAGTGTGTCTTGTTTGACCAATAAAATTAAGAAAGTGTCAGGCACAATTATTCATAACATTTTCCCTGTTAAGCACATTTTATCCAGATTCATATTCAGCCTAGATGAGAATTGTATATTTTGTAATATGGATTCAGAAACTCTAGTGCATTTGTTAATCAATGTATTCAATCCAGAATGTTTTGGAAGGACCTTGAATATTTTACACAAATTTCTTTGAATTTTCAAATATCTTTCAAGGATTTTGATGTGTTCATTTTATTTTACATGACCAGATGTGGACAAGAGAATTATATTTATAATAAATGTATTATTGGTGATGGGGAATTACCACATTCATAAAATGAAACGGATGAAATCCACAACAAATATTAATGTTTAAAATATAATGGAATTTTATGTAAAAACGACTCAAACCATTAGAAAGCTAAAAGATCTGTTGATATGTTAAATTATGTTAGTGTTAATACCCGATTTTACAGATTTCGCATGGTCTTACATGTTATAAGTTATACTATATTTGTTATTGTTAATAACTTTATTGCATTTGTAATGAACATAAATAAAGCACTATTTAAAAAGACTTGATTGACCAGTCCCGAGTTTCCAAGTATGAAATAGAGACTTAAAGGGTCGTTCCTGTTGATTGCGCCGACTAGGAATCGGAAATGCTGACTTCCCACTTATGGAACGCAGCATCAAGTTAACGATGGTTTGGGGAAACACCCCACAACTTTTACGTCCCTCTCAGCCACAAAGCGACACAATTTTTATTAAACAGGTTAAGGGGTGTCATCCACATTTTGGCTAAGTTAATGGAGTACTTTAGTATACACTTGTACCTTGATATTGTGACGTGTCTTGCCATTGCATGGACTATAGGGAAGGGAAGCAGTGTTGGGGTGGAGTCTTGAGGGAACCCTGTTTGTAAGGGCTTGGGGCACCTCCCTAGAGAGAGATGAGTGACAGGGATATGGGTTAATTAATGGGGCGTGATAAAAAGGTGTGTGTGGCCGGAAGTTGGAGTTGGAGGGGAAAAACAGTATAAGGTGTAAGGAAGGGAAGTAACTGTTTGGAGAGTAAGAGAGGTAGATAGGACGAAAGTGATTAGTCTTTGTTATTTTGGAGGTGTCCCCGTGACCCAGACAACGGGCGGCTGTAGGGTACCGTTTATATCGCGGCTGATTGAATAAAAAGCCAGTCGGCATTTTGGAAGGCTTCCCCGGACAAGCGGCTCCTGAGTGTGTTATTCGACGGGACGTCACAATATTTTCCACGCAGCATCGCGACAACAGTGCTTAAGTTAACAGTGCTCGTGGGAAGTTCACGATAGCTCAGATCAAATTGGACGAGTCGGGCAGAAATGTTTAGCGTCTTCTTCGAGACAGCAAGCGTGGGTATGCCATTTTTCAAGTACCAAGTTCATTATATTAGTAATGACTATTTTTTTATGAGAAGAGGATGTAACCATAGTCATTAATTCGTGGTACTAATATCGACGCAACGTTGGTTCAAGAGCAGCAGGCTTAGTAATTCTTCATAGTTAACATGCAGCTGGTTTATCTATTTGTGATTTTAAATATATAGCGTAAAACAGAACCTTTTTTACCGTTACATTTAAACACGTAACAAGCACAAACTGTATATGTTTTCACAGCGTCCGCTGAAATGTACAAGAGCCCACGATTCGGGGCGGTAGCTTGAATGGGTTTTAGCGGCCTCTCTGGTCATGGCGCCCTTGGGCCAGTGTCTTCACGGCCTATGCCGAAAACCCGCCCTACCTTTACAATATATTTGATCGTCTTTCGGTTTGTTCAGTTGTTTTCCTCATCCAGGTAACCAATGTGTTTATCTCGACTATAAACTGGCCTCGTGTGGTGTATGTGCACAAGTTTACCTTCTGTCTCAGCCTCAGTTGGTTGTTGTCCTAGTGGCAAATGGTAATGGGATGACGCCGTTAAACTATCTGGTATTTATAATGGGTTTATACAACTGATGTATGATCTACTTATTTTTGATGTGTATTTTGTTAACACGTTTGAACACAGTATCAATTGGACTCTTCTATGTTTTACTTTACTTTGAGATAGTACTGCACTATGAAAGTATTATCACCATGCCATGCGAATTGAATTTGCCAGTACAGCAAGGCCCCAACATATGAACGAGTTCAGTTCCGACAGTGTGTTCTCAAGTCCCCCAAATTTAGCCTAGGCACCCAATCCTCAACTCATAAAAACACATGTACAGTTATTTGTACATGTTAAGAATTGTATTTTTTGTTATAGATTTCTGGTGCATTTTAACAACAAACTCAAGATTTTTGTTTTATTCCCATTGCTTTCCATCAGCTGATCTCGGTACAGTAGACTCGCTTACCGCTAACGAATGAGCCTACGTATGCAGACCTAGCATACCGCACTCTCCTCAACCCCTACTGAAAACATGTTATTTGAACTGTACGTACTGTACAAATACCTTTTTAAAAGTTGATATTTTTATTGTGAGATTTTTGAGACCCCGACAACCCCCAACCGCGCTGTGTACCGAAAACATGTTGACGCAGGCAGGTATTGCTCGTCCACCGCCGGTCCAACTGCAAGTTCTGAGAATCGCCGCGTAAGGCGTTTGTCGCCCGTTGGTTGATGCGGGGAACATTTAAAACCGGCCGCTGACTTAGCCGTGTGTTCACTTGCTATTTTTTCACTAGTGCATGAAGTCTGCCAACTCGTTTAATCTGAGAAGGGAGCGACTGCAGTATGACGACAGCTCCAGTTTGGGTAAATTTGAGATGACAATAAAACAATATTTTTTAATCTTTACTCAGCTTCATCTCTCATAGATATCTGACCGGGAAAAAAACTTACCCTCATCAATAATTTCCCAAAGCGTTTCAGGAAATTCCCTGGTTGCTACCGTAACTGCACTCGCCACTTACTTTTACGTTGTGAAAGTTCGTTCGAGCCCTGAACCAAAGAAATCGGGCATAGCTGGCCTTAAAAGATAAGCCCTTTTGATTATTAGTCGTGTTTCTTTTTCAAGTATTCATAGACTTTTAGTGAACTCTTGAATCAGCATTAAGCTGAGCAGCATTCAACACTGATTCTTATCCTACATTTACACAGAGCAGTTTCTCCATTCCCTCCATCATTTTTTCCACGCTTCTTTGATAGTATTGTCTACATAATCGGCACAGAAGACTTACTTCCATGACCATGATCTTGTTCTTTTTTCTTTAGAATCGTGCCGATGATTGAACGGTTTATGTTATACGAATGAGCGACGCCGGCCACCTCTGCGCCTCGCTCAGCTGTTATTTTCACTTTGTTTCCATCGTTATCGCCTGGCGCTTCTTAGCAATACCAGCTACATCACCGCCGCTTATACGCTTTATTCCGGACATATTGGGCTTGAAATAAAATGTATTAACTTAGCGATACAGCCAAAAGCATACCCACTTTTGGAGGATGCACGCACGTGACTGACAATGTAAGCAATAATATATTGGGGTTTGCGCACCACTTAGCGTCAGACATGCGAACTACCTTGCGTGCTGAAGCGAAACTTCGATTTAAGGTATAATTTGTTATTTCTCACTTAATTTTAATTTATTGGACATGCACGTTCCCATCTTTGAAAGTTCGTAACTTGAAGGTTCGGATGTAGGGGACTTACTGTACTGTATAAAGACATTAACAGACAAAAACAGGATATAAGAAAAATAAAATGCCCATAATAACAACGTAAATTCAATGCATATATAAATTTTATTTAATGAAATTATCCTTAACAGTTTTTTTCAGCTCTTTTGCTTTTAAAGAGTCTTAACTAACTTTTTCTTTATGAATTGCAGGTCAGTATTGTCAAACTGCTGAAACTGTAGTGCAAAGGTTATGTGGGATCGCTTGCAATGCAATGAAATGATGCAGTGCTGGCTATTAGGACAGCAGGTGGATTTCAAAAAAATATAAGGTGAGAAAAATACACATATTCTTTCTTTTCAGAAACCCTGCTGGAGTAAGTGCCAACCAAGTGAGAAACTCACACTGGTATAAAAAATAATACCTGTCACCCCCAAAATCACTTTAAGGCAGTGGTGAGAAGGGTATCCGTCAATAAGGGCGCGCACATAAAGGCGACCTTGAAAAGGGCGACCTCAATTGGGCACGGCGAATAAAAGCGCACATAAATAAAAGCGATCTTCAAAAGGGCGACCTCAATTGAGCGCCGAATAAAGGCGCGCACAAATAAAGGCGAGCTTCAAAAGGGTGACGTCAATTGGGCGCAGTGAATAAAGGCAAACGCAACAAAATTACAGAAAATTTATTAGATAAAGGCAATGATTGAACGTATAAAAAGATGAAAGCAAGAATATTAAAACATCCAATTAATTAATGCATGAATTTCTAACGAACTACTTCTAACGAACTATTTCTAAAGCTCTCTATATTTCGTTGTTTTCAAAATTACAGAAAATTCGATTAAGGCAATGACTGAACATATTTCGTTTTTTTCAGAATTACAGAAAATTAGATTAAGGCAATGACTGAATGTATAAAAAGGTGAAAGCAAGTTACACTTGAAGCTGTAGATTATGTGCAATGCCACGTAGATATTCGAGATGCGGTCTATTAGCATAATCAAGGACAATTAATTTAATTCGCTCCGAAGGTCATCCTTTTGAAGCGCTCCTTTATTTGCGCGCGCATTTATTCGGCGCTCAATTGAGGTCGTCCTTTTGAAGCTCGCCTTTATTCGGCGCTCAATTAAGATCGCCCTTTTGAAGATCGCTTTTATTTATGTGCGCTTTTATTCTCCACGCCCAATTGAGGTCGCCCTTTTGAAGGTCGCCTTTTTGTGCGCGCCCTTATTGAATAGAACCGGTGAGAAGTATTAGGCCTGAATGTCTGCAGGTTTTTGTTTCAACGTATTAATGCTAGTTTTGTTGCTGATTAAAATTTTTATGTTATCTGATAGATTGCTGTAGGTTCTTGCATTGTTTCAGAAATGAATAAAAATGTATGTTGTAGTTTAATCTGAGTACAATTTTCTAATTTAAATTTAATTTACTTGCTTGTTACAGTATTTTGAGTTCTTTTCTGTTTGTTTTTAATTCATCAGAAGACAATTAAGAAACTTAAAAACTTTCAAGTAGCACACATTAATATACACATTTCTTTATTAGGCAACGCTGTCAAGTACAAGGTATACTTACAAGTGATCCATAAACATCAATTGTTGGGTAGTATATCTTGATAATTTATGAGATCCATCCATCCTCTTCCACATATCCGAGGTTGGGTCGCGGGGGCAGCAGCTTTAGCAGAGATGCCCAGACTTCACTCTCCCCTTTATTTGTCAGATCGTTTTTCCAAATATGTCATTCATTCAATGCTGCCTAATATGTGGTTGCACCTAAGGTCAGTTTTGACACAATGTATGAATAAATCAATGTGGCACATGCTGTATTTCAATTGTGTAAAATGTCTTTATCAAGACGTACTGCCAGAAATACAGTATATACAATATCCATATTACTAACCGAGAATGCTAAACCGGATGATGGACGCAGGCACATCCGGCAATGGGCCGTAGCTGCAAAAAGACGTACTGTGCAGGCGCAAAAAGAGTCCGCGAGGGTCGGCTGAGGAGCCGAGAAAGGCGGATAGAAGAGGGCGAGAGAGGCGGATGAGGGGCCGCGAGAGGCGGACAAGACCACAGAAAAAAGGAGTGAGCACAGGAAAAATTGAGAAATGAGGCGCAAAGAGCACCGAAAAAAGGAAACGGCACATAAAAAAGTATTCAAACGCAAGCAAAGCACGAAACACATTGCACACGAAACTAGACCCAAAAAAAAAAAAAAAAAAAAAAGAGGCTCGCGCACAACAGCAAGGCACCCCCCCCTACAGGCACCGGACGGGACACACACCAAGAGGGGGATTCAACAAGCCCATGGAACACAAAAAAAAGAACACAAAACCACCCCACAGACCCTACAAGCAAGGGACGGGACACACACAAAGAGGGGGATTCAACAAGACACAGGAACACAAAAAGAAAGAAGACGCTCGCGCGACAACAATCCTCACCCCCCCTCCCCCCCCCCACACACACACATCCATAAGAAGTGACACCCAAAGCCACATATTCTAAAGTGAACATCAACACCTTCACACTAGACAGCATAGGTGTCAGCATTGGTGGATCTCCTTACAGTAAAGCACTATTAACCGTTCAACTGCAGAAAAAGAAACATTAATAGTGACTGCGATCCTTCTTATTACTTATCCATATTTCGCATGCTGAGAAAGAAACAAGTCATGAATACACGGTCACGGGTACAAAACGAAAAGGAAAGGATAACAGGAACAAACACACGAAAACGAAAGAAACAACAAAATAGACGGCTATGCAGCATGGGTGGATCTCATTACAATAAGACACTATTAACCGTTCAACCGCAGAAAAGGCTCCATATTAACAGTGAGTGCAATTCTCCTTATTACTTATCCATATTTCTAAAAGAAAAAATGTCTCGACTCCAAAAACGCAAAGCTCAACTAAAGCTTCTAACTAACGATGTACCTAAAAGTAAAAACTTTATGAAATGCATTAGATCCTACAATGGTTCATTTGCTTTTGCATATACCGGACTAAATATCAGGCCACCAAAAGGCAATGGCCCATACTACTTTCGCATATGTGCACAAATACTGCATCGCATTGGAACAGTGCACCCTAAAACAAATCAACAACGCAAATATGCACAAATCTACATCCTAGATCCACATGACGCAAACTATCAATCAAAGTGCTGCATCGCAACAGGCACGGATTCAAAACGAAACACCTCCCGTCTCAGACATACGTTAATGGCAGCAAAGGCTACAACGGGCTTCTCACACAGCACAGGCAAATCGATTACAGCTCCAAAACAACACGTCCCAAATACTACACATGCAACAACGCGCCTCTCAAACGGCACAAGAAAAACATACACCAGTAAAATTCATTCGGATTAATGAATGTCATTTGCAATCATTGTCATTCAGTTCACTTCCCTGAAGAAACAACTGGAAATACAAGTTATACATTTACATGTTGTTGTCAAAAGGGTCAAATTAGACTGCCTTCTTTACATTCATATACTGAATATCTACAGAGGCTTATAACTGACGATGTACCTGAAAGTGAAATCTTTATCAACTACATTAGATCCTACAAATCGGTATCCACTATGAACATTAACGGTGGCACTGCACGTGACATCCGTCTTGAAAAAATGTTGTTTATTGATGAATGTTCAATGGCATGAAGTCACTTACTCAACACCATTCATAAACTTCTACAAACGTTTATGAATAATAATATTCGATTTGAAGGAAAGGTACTTTTATGAGGAGGAGATTTTAGACAGTGATTAGCTATTCTTCCAGATGCCATGCACTCAGCTATTGTTCAGTGCACCTTAAAATACGCAGACAATTGGCATTACTTTCAAAACATACAGTTAGTAAAAAAGATACGATGTCCAGAACCAGATCATAACAATTGCTTATTACAACTGAGAGATGGTACACTCACCAATACAGATGGACTTCAGGCACATATTATTACAATTCCTCAAGCCTTTATCTGCGACAACTTAGTTACAGAGACATTTCGAACAGCAATCTCATTAGACCAAATGCCCCTTTTAACACAACGCACTATATTATGTCCAAAAAATATTAATATGGAAAACATTAATACCCAGGTCATTCCATTACTTCCTGGAGAGACACAACTCTTTCTAAGCTCTGACAAACTTGACTCTGATCACAACAATAACCATCTTAAATGACCTTACAAGTTCTGAGCTGGAATTACCTTTTACACTTAAACGGCGTGTACAAAGAAATTTTCAAATAAACCTTTACACTGTGCCACACACTTTATTGTTTGCTTTCTATTTGCATCATCTACACCGTCACACTATTCTATATCTCATTCATACATCACGCTCTTTGTCATTCCCAACACCAGGGGTTGGCGAGCGAAGCGAGCAGGGGGCGGAGCCCCCTAGTACAATATATAATACAGAGCCTGCCCGTAGCATTCACTGCCATTTCTACTTGTGCTGAATTTTAACTAGCAGAATATGAATGCAATTAATAGTATAAACAAAAATTTAGCTTTGTTGTTTGACTTCCTTTTCTTTGTTTTTCTGGATGTCCTCAGCTGTGCTTTCTAGCTTGTTTGAGGTAGGAGCATTGATTCTATACCTCCTGAGTACAGTAGTGATCCACTTTTAGAGAGCGTACCCCAACCATTATACCTGGGGCACGACTGCCAGCAATAGTGAGTGCTTAGGACATTAATTCAGCCATGTGCTACTGCTGGCTTTCTTTTGATAATACTGTATGTCTGAAATTGTAGATGAGCCTTAGTGATAACAACGTACACTACTTTTCAAAAGTTTGGGATCACTTGAAAATGTCTGTTTTTGATAGAAATTAATACCTTTTTTTATCTAGATTACATTAACTCTTTTAGGGCTTTTTTTTTTTGTTTGTTTCTTTTCTCCCAGGGCTGAATATTTTTCCAAAAACTAACTTTTTTAAAAAAAGAACAAAAAGCAATGGTTTAACATATTGAATCAACAAAAAATATTTACTTTTGACAAATGTTACTGTCTTGCATGTTGTATGAGCCTGCATATTATATGATTTCACATACTATGATTTCACATACATATCACATACATGTTACACAGCAAAGACCTGCAAAGTATGATATTGCTCAAAGCAGCCAATTGCATGCATTGCCACATTGCACTGCATACAATATGTGTTGCACTGGTGCTTCCTTTCCAATTGTCTGTTGCTGCACTTTCTCACATATATTAGTGTAAACTGTAGAGAGACAAGTCACCCGTTTGACATTGTGCCATGCCACTGCCACCAAGTTTTCCGCCTGCATGAAAAACGTATTGTCACCTCTTTTCATCTTCAGCCTGTCTGGCTTCAACTGTGAAACCATGTGTCTCCTGTTCACCCTCACTGTGCCACAAGCTCCAGTTCCCCTGCTCTGTAGCTCCATGAACAATTCTGGGCATGTGTAAAAATCGTCCATGTACACAACATGACCCAAATGTTCATAGCCCTGAAGCAGCTCTAGCACAACCTGACTTGTAATGGGACAGTTCTGTCTTTGAAAGAAATACTTTCATGTATATGTAATTACTTTTAGGCAGAAACCAGTCTTTGCTTCTGCCAGTACAAAATCCTTTATGCCATACTTTGTGGGCTTGTCTGGCATATATTGGCAGAAAAAAAGACGTCCCTTGTATTTTATTATAGATTCATGCACAGACAAATCACGGCCAGGCTCATAAAATTGTTTATATGTTGGTTCCACAATGTCAAGCAGGGGCTGAACTTTATACATGGGATTATAGCCTGGCTGACCCCTTGGGATTTTCTTCTGATTATCACAGAAGTGAATAAAACTTTGCAGCATCACGTACCTATCACATGGCACAAAGCCACCAGGGGACAAAGCACATTTGGACCAATGCTCTCTGAAGTTATATCACCAGTCTAGTCTCATCTCTATTTGTAATGCCACAAAGCCCTTTATCTCGTCTTTTGTTGTGGGTTTCCACTTTGAAAAATGAGAATGAGGTGCAAGCGCAGCCCGTGATTCAAAAAATTGCTCTGCATACCCGTTTGTCTCTTCTGATAGTAGCTGAAAAGCAGTATCAGGAGAAAGCAGCTTGAAGTAGTCCAGCGGAAGTGAAGTCCGTTAGCCTGTTTGGCTCCCATGGATCAAAGTCTGGGTATTCCTCCAACAGGAACCTTGCCGTAGGTGCATTGACTGTGTGAATGCGCTCAGCTAGTGTCCGATCAGCTGATGCCAGCTCCTCACTCTCTTGCTCAATCTCCTGATCACTGTGAACAAAATCAGAGTCCAACTCAGCGGTAATGCGCAAAACATTGTCTGCTGAGTATTTTCTTTTCAGCACTCACTTTGCTCCCTTGTGAGATGTTGATACCGTCTTGCCTTTGTTTACATTTGTTTATATTTCGTAACTCTCACACACGCAAGGATTAGATGCAAAGTCAATGAGTTTTAACATTCCTCCAAGCAGAGAGGAAATGCCTGTGATGTAACATTGAATTTTGTCGCCATTAACAGCTGGTGTTGCCCTCTACACCTGGATGTCGACTTTAGTCAACATGCGCCCTCAACCCCTCCTGTCGACAGAAGTCGACAACCGCCATAAAAGAGTTAAAATGGTTTAAAAATAATAGTCAAGTTGCATTTAGTATTTGTGACTAACATAACAGTTGCTATGTGAGGAAGAAAGGATGGCTCATCTAAGAGTCATTTTAGAGTAGCCTGTGGTGGTTGCTAAAAACTCTGTATCAAATTAAGGGCACTTTTGGAAGGAGGCCCACAGTGAATAATTTTGCTTAGTGCTAAAGGGTATCAAGGGCGGCATACTTGGTGTATTTGTTGTATATGATTATGTTATTGACGTATATGTCACCACTCACCATAGAATATACCAAAAGCCATGCTTAACACATGTAATTTCCTTATAGCCATCTCAGATTTCCCCATTTTGCAATTATCCGGCAACACTAATTACTCACCTGGGCTCGCTTCCTGGGTCCTCCCTGCGTGGAGTTTACATGTTCTCCCCGTGTCTGCATTGGTTTCCTCTGTGTGCTCCGGTTTCCTCCCACGGTCCAAAGACATGCAGGTTAGGTGCATTGGCTATCCTAAATTGTCCCTAGTGTGTGTGCTTGGTGTGTGGGTGTGTGTGTTTGGGTGTGTGTCTCCTGCGGTGGGCTAGCGCCCTGCCCGGAATTTGTTCCTGCTTTTCTTCCTGTGCTGGCTGGGATTAGCTTCAGCAGAGCCAATGTTAGGATATAGCGGGTTGAATAATAGATGGATGGATGGTAATGACTGACTGGCTGACTAATTACTCAGCAATTAGCTGGAGCCAATAAACTTAAATAGTAAAGCAATACACAGGTTCCTGAACATTTTAAGTTTTGACCACTCTCATCAGTTTCTTTCTACTTAGTATTACATTTTCTGTACTATTCCTATATTTGTCCACTGTTAAATATGTTCTATACTTGAACAACTATTGGCTCTTTTTTTTAAACTTGAGTTCTGTTTACCTGGTTCTATTTGCCATCCATTTGTTTCTCCATTTTGCTTCTGCATGTGTAATTATTGTATGTCCCTGCATCATTTTATAATAATTCTCATGTTCATAATTGCAGTTTTTATATCAAACAAATCCATCTTCAGCTTTGACTCACTGCTGCATTTTTTCATTATTGTACTCTCTCATGAACCACTTATTTGGTATTCTCAAATGTGTACAGAGAAATTTATCACTCAAGCCTTGTGTGTATATTCTGAGGCTCCTGCAGTATAAAGAGAAATTAAATATTTTGGTGCAGCTTTTGTGAGTATTCATATGTTAATGACAGGGCTTTTTATAAACACTGGAACAATGCAAAAGGTGATTTGAAAGGCAATATCAACATGATGTTTATTGATCCTACAAAAATAAAAATGCACTAATTTTCAAAGGTATTAATGATTTTCCGTCCATGTTAAATAGTGGATATGCTTTATAATATATTATCCATTTGAAGTTGAAAAATAAAGTTTTATCACTGAAAATGAGTATTAGATTGCACATATGATATTACTTTTGTGTCAATAGAAAGGCACACAAAGTTATTTATTCTTCAAACCTGTTTCTAATGCAGCATCAGTGGTAACAAACTTTGTCCTATTGTGCAGAAATTAACAATCCTTGGGCAGAGTACTAGTCTTCACATGCAACTCTCTCACACAGACAGTAGGTCAGCTGAGACATGCTAGTCAGTGTAAACTGCATGTCTTGAAGCTGCAGGAGTAAGAAATGTCACCTGTTGAAAACAACTTTAAATAAACATTGGGAAATGGATAATCTCCATACAGAGTATTCATGGCTGGAATTTGAACCTAAAGGCCTCTCGCTGTGTGACACCAGTGCTAGCCTTCTAGCACTGTGTACTTCGGCTATAATCAATCAGTCATGTTTATATTCTGATTCTTCTTTAGTTTGATCAGTAACCTCTTACGTGAAAGAAGCATTCTGAAGAAATCTGTTTGCCAACAAAAGACTCCCTGAGAAAAGTAGGAAGAAATTAAATGTCAGAGACCTTAACAATCCCACAAAGAATGTCAAATTTCAGAAATTTCTTTTAGTTTAACTTAAATAACTAATGTTTGCTAGTACAAGAGTTGAGCAGCAGTGTTGAGCACTGTCAGCCGCTGTTCGTTAGATTATGCACTGAGACCACTGACCTCACCTCACAGTAGCACTGAGACTGGTTTTATGAAAGTGAAACAGAAATTTGAGACTTCATTGACTTCAAGAGGAAAGCATTATTCATTTGTCAGTATGACACCACTTCACAACAGAAGTATGAAAAACACCAGTACCTTGAAACTAAGACAAAGAGGAGATCTACAAAACAAATAACAAATGGGTTGTGGAAAGCTTGGTGGATACAGAGTTTTACTGGCTGCCATGCCATTCAGAGGTTTTTTTTCAGATTACACAAACTGTTCTGAAGTGGCACCATTCTTCTTATTCTTCAAAATAAAACCCTTAAGAATAATGATCATGCCATCTTGCAACACAAAGACTCACTAAAGACTTTCCAGGCTAATGCCAGCTGACCTGCATGTTTCAAAAGATCAGGATCTGGAAAAATAAAAAATAGCACTAGTTTTTAAAAATGCCAACATTGTCCCATATTAAAAATGGTGACAATTTGTAGTATGGAAACTACTATTGCATTATCCTGATCTCTGTCGTTGGAAAATCCTTACTTATTTACTCCTCTAGTATGCCCGCTACCACTTGTAGAGGAAATCCATGTGTGGTTTCAGACCACTCTGAAGTACAACAGACATAATATTTGTAGGTGATTCCAGATAAAGTTTGGGAGAGCAGCATATAGCAAAAGCTATATGTGGTTTCCATTGCTTTGTCCTTTGATTTTATCACTTGGGAAGCCCCCTAGGAGACCTTTCCTAGACTCTGATGTCCCTTCATAATTGTCACTATCATGAGGTTGCTGCATGGCCAGATGACTGCAATTGTCCACTGCAAAGTAAAAGGACTACATTTTGCCATCCATTCAAACAGGGTTTAAGCAAGATTGTGTTATCACATAGACCCATTTCACCATTTACCTTCATGATATTTTGGTCTCTCTCTCTCGGTCTCTCTCTCTCTCTCGGTCTCTCTCTCTCTCTCGGTCTCTCTCTCTCTCGGTCTCTCTCTCTCTCTCTCGGTCTCTCTCTGTGTGGCATTGATGTTTCTTGGCAAGAATCCTAAGGCCAAGAAAAACATGACTAAGATGATAACAATGTATACTGCTTTTGGTCATATTTTGTAACTATAGACTATTCTAATCTGAAATCTAAAATAACCTGAAACTGTTCTCCAGCAATAAGAATAGTGGGGATTCTGTACTAAGATTTTTTTTGTCTAGGTAACTGTGGTAATAACAATTTCTAGAGAAGCAGTGAGAGATGCTTCCATATATCAGCAGAGGCCTGAAAGCAACCATTGAGGAGAAAGTTCAAAATTACATCACCTAGTCTTTCAGACATTGATCTTTAATATCTGTGACCTAAAGTTAACATGGTTGTTTATGTCAGTACTTCTTGTATGGTAATGAGATTGGAGTTACCTATCAGTTGCCTGAAAACTCTCAAAAAGATTCAAATACATTTATCTTTGGATGTTTCTTCATACGAACCAGGATGATTGCTGCAATAATTCCAGCATCTTTAATGTGTTAAATATGACCTACAAGTCCAACCAGTGCTCCTTTGTTGGGACTAATGCTTTCTACATTTTGAAATTAGACTAATTATTCACCTGGGGTTGTGTTTGTAACAACATACTTTTAAAGGATAATGTTGGTATTTTTCAAGTCAAAGTTATTTCTTCCCAATCATGGTATGGAATATGTTAGATTGCCACAAGAAATTGCATTCTAAAGTGAAGTATATTCATAAAGTTTAAAAAAAAAAAACTATTCAGCTGAGGCATTTTATAATGGAGCTTACAGTATGAGTACCTGTGTCTTATTATAAAGAAAAGCCTTAATACTTACTAAACACATCATTTTTTAATGCCAGAAATGTTATCAAGTATTTACCCACCTCTTCAAATTACATACATGGTACAAAACAGCATACCAATGTTTTAAGTAGTTTAAATAGCAAACATTTTTGTAAGATTAAGCCATTTTAAACAGAGTCCAGCTGTGCACTTCACTTAACCAAATACCCCAATCATGTCCGCAGCACCATTTCAGCCCCAGAGCATGAATTCACCTTGGAAACTCATCGCCAAGAGCCGTTATTGACATTATTGAATGTTGATGTCTAGATGTTAATTGCTGTCTCTGTTTTGTAGAGAACTAGACAATAACAACTGAAAAGGGCAAACATACGATTACTTATATTCTTTCACTGTAATTTTACTTTTTTCACAGTTGTAAAGATGTGCTTAGCAAGTTGCATCCTTCAGGACATGCAGTACTCCCTATTCTGTCGACTTCTTCTTACTCTTGCAATTCAGTATAAAATACATACAAATCCAATGGGATAGGGTGATGTTGTCTCCCTTGGATTATGGTATGTACTTATATACATACACCTTGAAGGACTGAGTGGAGTGGGGAGACAATGGCGCCGCACATAGTTGCAGCAGCTTGGTGCTCTCCCCTTCAGAGTTTTGTTTTGTGTGTGTTGATTTTAGTTTGTTCTACATCCTGTTGGGTGAACATATACTACAACCGAGATGATCTTCTTAAGATTGGAGTCTGCTGTGAGGGGAGTGTAATGGCGGAATTCATTCACTCACACAGCGTTCCGGTGGATATAGCCAGGACACCCGGCTCCCCGTGGATTACCATCCCCAGAGGCCGACGACGAAGGCGGCACAGAGAGAGGAAGTAGAAGTGAGGATGCAGGGCTGGCATGCTAGCTAGACTACAGAGACAGCCTCACAAACCTCTGCTTCCAAGCCTTTTCCTCGCTAACGCCAGATCTATTGTCAATATGATGGATGAACTGAGGCTTCAGGTTGCATCAGACCGCATGATCAAGGACAGTAGCTTGTTTGTGTTCACAGAAACCTGGCTCCATTCATGCATACCGGACTCGGCTATTGAGCTAACAGGCTATACATTGCAGTGCTACAACAGGACTAGAGACTTCGGTAAGAGCAGAGGAGGGTGTGTGTGTACATCAATAATAACTGGTGCACGGACGCAGTGATAGTGGATAGCCGTTGCTCCCCTGACTTGGAGTATATGACTGTGAAATGTAGACCTATCTATTTACCGTGGGAGTTCAATGTGGTAATGATCACCGCTGTTTACATACCACTAGCTGCTAATGCTAACTTGGCTATGAGACATTTATGCAGTAGCATTAGCAGCCAACAGAGCCGTTACCCTGATGCAGTGTTCATTATCGCAGGGGACTTTAATCACGTGGATTTAAAAGCATTGCTCCCCAAACTCCACCAGCGCGTAGAGTGTGTTACTAGAGAAGCCAACACACTGGACAAGGTCTACTCAAACATCAAGCTGGGCTACAGAGCTAAACAGCTTCCACACCTGGCCCAGTCTGACCACATGTCACTGCTGATGATTCCTGCATACACCCCTCTCCACAAATCTGCTCTTACCACCAAAAGATCCATCACAACCTGGCCTGATGACGCCTTTCTGTAGCTGCAGGACTGCTTCAACAGGACTAACTGGGACATTTTTGAAAGTCCAGACCTGGAACTCTACACCGATAGTGTATTGTGCTACATCAAAACCTGTATTGACACTGTCACAGTGGAGAAACATATCCGTGTCTATCCAAACCAGAAGCCCTGGATGGCAAGAGAGGTTCAGCGGCTGCTAAAGGAAAGGAACACTGCCTTTAGGTGTGGTGGCAAGGCTTTATACAGCATGACACAGTCCAACCTGAAGAGAGGCATCAGAAAGGCTAATAAGGACTACAGGAGAAGGGTTGAGGAGCACCTGGACAGTAATAACAGCAGGCAGGTTTGGCAGGGAGTCCAGCACTTCACCAACTACAGGACCAGTAATGGAGCTGCTGAAGGTGACGCCTCAATGGCAAAGGAGTTGAACCACTTCTTTGCTCGATTTGAGATGGAACTACCAGAGGCAGCTGTTACACATGCAGCAGTAACTCACAACAACATCACCCCCTCCCTTAGGGTGGAGGAATGTGAGGTGAGACGCTTGTTCCAGGCTGTCAATCCTAGGAAGGCAGCAGGTCCCGACGGCGTTCCTGGACATGTGTTGAGGAGTGGTGCAGAGCAGCTGGCTGGGGTCTTTACAAAGATCTTTAACCTGTCACTGTCCCAGGCCTCAGTTCCTCCCTGTCTGAAATCCTCCATCTTACTCCCTTTACCAAAAAAATCACCCATAACCTCCCTGAATGACTATCGGCCAGTAGCGCTCACCCCAGTGTTGATGAAGTGTTTTGTGAGACTGGTCCAGAGTCATATCATGTCCTTCATCCCTCCCACCTTTGATGCACACCAGTTTGCTTACAGGGCTAATAGGTTTACTGAGGATGCTGTTGCTGCTGCTCTCCATGCTACCCTGTCCCATCTGGAGCACCAGGGGAGCTACACACGTCTCCTCTTTATTGATTTTAGCTCTGCTTTTACCACCATCCTCCCTCACAGATTGGTGAGTAAGCTGCTAGCCCTGGGACTCCCGTATTCCACCTGTCTATGGATTAAAGACTTCCTGACAGACCGCACACAAAGTGCTCTATCGAGAGTATCTCGTGCTGCTGCCTCTGCATGTAGTTTTTCAGCTGCTCAAGATCGTAAAGACTGCCCAGCAGATCATCGGCTGTTCTTTACCCTCTCTGGATGAACTGCACAGCTCTTGCTGCCTCAGGAAAGCAGAAAACATCTTAAAAGACTCCTCACATGTTCCAGCTGTTGCCATCAGGCAAAAGATATAGAAGCATCAAAAAAAAAGACTAATAGACTGAATAACAGTTTCTATCCTGTTGCTATTAATTTCATTGTATTTGTTACAATAACAATAAAGATATTCTGATTCTGGAGGGAGTGTTCCTCTCTTGGTAGTGGAATTCTTGCAGTATTGCAGTGATCAGGGTTGTCCTCTTAGAGGTTAGACAAGAATGTGCTACTATATTCCGGTTTGCATGGCAGAAACAGGGAAGTGTCTGTACAGGGTACCACCTCACTTCAAGGTCTGGGTACAACACAAGCCAGGAGCAGCGCCATGCCTTAGTTTATATGCTTGCACAGCTCAGTAAAGAGAACACAGAGGAGATGGACATTGCAGTGCTTTTTAGTGGGCCGCTACTGGCACCTCTTTTAATTACTACTGTAAGTACAAGTGATGTTTCTTAGAATACTAGTACGTACAGTACATCAGCCACTTTTATAGGGGTTTCTTAGAATACTAGTACGTACATCGGCCACTTTTATAGGGGCATTCAACAAATATGTAATGTAAAAGTAATAATGGAAGTTGAGGAGGATCAAGATATGAACCAGTCTACCACTAGTAGTTTAGTTCCAATGGGACATTGACAATATTATCTCTTTTCGCCTGTTTTTTTTTTTTCAGTACAGTACTGAAAACATTCAGCTTATTGCACGGCCAATGTAAACGTGCAGCCTGTAAAAGTCAATGTTGTGTATAGTAAGTTAAAGTAAACCACCCTTAAGTGTATACTGCTTTTGATCTAAACCCTCCAAAACTTTGTGACAGTAAAAGATTACAGATCAAAGCGATACATTCAATTTTGACTGAAGCTACCTTTTTTAACAGGATGTGGTAAAGGGTGTAGGAGTAATGGGAATTTGGGATATAAATCTAATTACAAATTATTTGTTTGAATTCAGTAGTCCTAGGGTGTTTTACCATGTTAGCCATTATGAATGTAGTGAGAAGTCAAGCAAAATGACACCTTTTATTGGCTAACTAAAAAGATTACAATATGCAAGCTTTTGAGACAACTCAGGTCCCTTCTTCAGGCAAGATGTAAGATTTAACAATCTCTAACCAATGTCCATTGTCATAGGAAATTTCCCAGCTGAAGACCGGAAATACAGTTAGTACTAATAAAATTTCGTAATTTTGATAATGATGAACATTCTTTTGTATTATTTTAAGGAAATGACATCTCAGTCCACTTCAGAGTTACCCTCTACAGAGGAAAATGGAACTATATCAAGAGATTCATCTGCATCAAATGGTACTGCACATTTTTTGGTTAAGATGATTTTATGCATGCTACATTACTTACAAATGCATACTAAATTTTCATTTTTCCTTAATTTTAGAAAATGTGCGAGTACCTTTGGAAGACTATGTTCCCTTACCTATATATTCTGTTGAACCTGACCCATGGGCACTTCCAGAACTGCAGAATGCAGACGTTAAGTGGAAGGGTAAAGTAGTAATTTGATTCCATTTCACAATTAATCTGAAAGCATTTCTAATAATTTTTATTTGATTTTTTTTAGATATGGATACTAAAGGGAAGATTGTCTCTCTTCTATTTTCTTGGGGAAAAATACTTTTCTTACTTGGACTCCTGTACATTTTTATCTGTTCACTGGATGTCCTCAGTTCTGCTTTTCAGCTTGTAGGAGGTAAAACTATTTAATCTACCTATCACTGTTTGTATACATGTTGTGATTACATACACTTAAGTGTACTTAAAATTAATTATTTACTTTGAAAAAAAGTAGTTTAGTCTGTAAGCTTTTCTGTAGTGCACATAAAAACCAGTGCAGTGTATCAGCACAAACCACCACCAGATGACAGTGCATTGGACTATCCATAATAAGGTGACCACTAGAAAATTTAGAGATTGATGAAATCCAGAATACCAAGAGTACCTCGTATATCTGTTATCTGTATAAGAGATTTGTATGTTTGATTAGGACTGAATAGTTGCTTTTAGCCATATGTTGTAGTCTGCCAAAGACATTATGTAACTTGCCAGCTACACAACTGTGACAGCAGAGTGGTCTTTTCTGAATTTCTATTGTTATCCATGGGAAAGCCCAAAGAAACAAGACAATTGGAGAACTGGAAAATGATGTGACAGGCAATCACATTACTTAAAACATGTTATCATTGAAGAAACCATCAATTATTTTCTGTATCCGAGGATGCATAGCTAAGCAGTTTTGTAAGAAAATGATCCAAAATGCATAAGCAAATTTAGAGTGCACCCTATGTTTACTGGGATAGGTCGCAGTTCAACTCCTCCTGCTCACATATTTATAGGAGGTGGAATCAAAAATAAATCTAAACCCCATTCAGCTGTACTTGCAGGACCTGGAATAAGCAGCTTGAAAGCAGAAATGCTGAAGTAGTTCTGTGAAGAGTTGTTTGCAAAAAGTATGCCACAGTTCAGTGACTGGTATTACTAGCTAGCAAGTCCAATGAGAAAATTAATTTTTCTGCATGGGGCATTGGGTATTGCTTAACTTTCTACAGTAAATAAAGAAGTATCAAAACTTTTATAATTTATCAAGTCAGTGTACCTTTTTATGTAATATTAGGTGTGATGTCATTCAGAATGAAAATACACTGTCAAATGAATAGACAGGAGCCATAAAAATGTTTGGGGCAGCCTTCCCTATACTTGAAGCCCAGCTGCAAATTTGTGAATTTGAAAAGTACAGTAATACAGGTTCAAGTCCACAATTGAACTGCCTGGATGAGGCAAAGATGGCAGCTTTAAGGGATGGCAGAGGAAGTGACAGCAAGCAGAACTGGAAGTTGTCATCAGGATTGGAAATGATGCATTCAGAACCGGAAGTGGCGTCCTCGGGGTCATTACTGGAACTAACATCATCAAGGCCAGGTGGGATTTCCCGTAACTGGTGTGCAGTGAAAAGCGAGAAAGGATTAGTGCACCTCGCCACTCCCGGTCTGGTGTGGAATTACTCTCAATCGAGCCCTTTAGCTGCCTGCCATGCACACGTGTGTGACAAGGACTCCCTCAGCCCAGACCCATCGGGTCAGGTGTTCCTGACCGAGAGGTCATGTACCCGAGAAAGAGCATCAGCATTGGTGTGTAGGGATCCTTGACGATGAACAAGCGAAAACTTGTAAGGCTGCAGGTCAAGAAACCACCTGGGGCCTTATGCATAAGCGGTGCGTTCGCCCGTTTCCACGCTCAAATTGCGTTGTATAAAACCTAAACCTCGCACATTTTCATGCTAGCTCAAACCCTGGCGTACACAAGTTTTCTGCTCGGTTTTGCAAACTGGTGACACCCAGCATCAAAGCAGTGCTTTTGTTCCAGTGTGGTTTCCCTTTCTTTTTTAGATACACATCCCTGACGTGGCTTTATCAAATACACTGAAATTAACCGCATATTGTTTATTAGTTTAAGGCATCTGATTGTAATTAACCTGTAACAATATAATGGTCCACAGAATGGCCAAACTATTCCAAATGCCATAGCTGCTTTAGCGTTGTTCCTCTCAATGCACCACTCAGAGTATTTATATCACTGTATCTGAGTGTGGAATCACAGCCCTACAGCAGCTGATTGGAAAGAGAATTATTGGTATACAGCATCAAGCACACGCTACCTCAACTATGCACTCTATTGAACTGCTCTCATACGACAAACGCTTCAGAGCCTTTCTTGTATGGGCATCGCGGTTCAGAAACAGTTTCATCCCAAGAACTATAAACGCACTCAATCAGTCCAAGTGCTTCTTGTAGAACTCTTTGTACTTATTAGTACAATTACCTCACTGTAAACTTGCGATAGTTATAATATTGCACAACCTGAGCCACTTCATAAAGCACGCATTTACATATGATGACGATATCATTTTTAAGATGAAATGCAGCAAAATATGTTTATTATACAGATAAAATGTTAACATCATTTAAATAATCTATATTGTTAATAATTAAACATGTGAGGACACGGTGTCGTAGCGCTAGCTAGTTCAGTGATTGTTCCTGCCTCGCGCTGTATTTTTGCTGGAGCTGGCACGACATTGGAAGATAGATGGATAGAATAATTAACACTAGAATTACCAGAGTCTACGAAAAAACTCATAGATCTGGCCCACCTTAAAACCGTTCTCACCTCTCTTTTGTCTTCTAAATGTGCCAATTAAGACGAGCAGCAAGCAGCCGGCAATTCCATCCCCCACCATCGCAAAATGTTCACTAAGTTTTCCCAGCTCATGCCTTGTTTGATTATCTGGGAGTGACTGAACTGGAGTTTTAGAGTGGAAATAATAGATCGTTATTTGGAACACACGCATTTCATGTGTGTTCCGTTTCTACAGTAATCTGTGTAAACACATTGTTAAAACAGAAACTTTTTCATATTTTAGTAATTAATGTTACAAAATGTAGGCATAAACTATAGAATGTGTGAAGCCTGAACATCAAATAAACGCATCGTAGAGACCCGAGTTCAATTCCCCGCTGGGGATGAAGTGTTTTTTTTTTCTTTGTAGCCTCAAACGGACATAAAATTTATAAATTGGTATGTACTGTAAATAGTTAAGTTTAAAATGTCGACCGCGGTTATTTCTGTTGATTAATTCATGCTTTTTTACTTAGTCAGAACAGGAGCTTATTCAGCTTATTCAACTTCTGATCTGACCCTAAGTAACAGCGCCAGTATAAATCACACCCAATCTGACGCTGTTCGTTTTCAAATAATACTGCATTACTTAGACGATGTTTTCCGATTGGTACTATTCGCGTCATAAAACCGATTGGTACTATTCGCGTCATAAAATGATTTCTTCAAAACGTCACATATATTTGTTTTGAGATAATGAATAGAGCTGCAAATTACAGGTGCTTGTTCAGTGTAATAGGAACCATAGCACAGAGAGGTGTGTACACTGCAACAAGTACACATGTCATAAATGTAGGAAGGGTGCTCCTTGGGTGAGCTATAGCGCATCTTTATGTGAAAACAGCAGTGTCAGATGGGGAGTGTCTGATGATGCATATAGCGCTGAAGTTACTGCTCTTTACTATGCTTTCCTCTGCATGTCCTGGAATACAAAAGAAACAGCATACAGCAACATGTGGGGACTGGCAAGATTGGGGGGAAAAAAACACGCGGTCGTATGTATCGTGATACACTGTAGAGCTATAGCGTGTCTTTATGTGAAAACAGCAGTGTCAGATGGGGTAGGGAAGGATCCTGAAAACGACTGAGAGAATGAAAAGTGAATATAAAAAAAACAAAAACAAAGCTAACCTTTACAAATATCATAAATTACACCGGCTGTTACAGACTGAAATCAAATGTATCTTTATTCTAAAATAGTAAAAATAAGAGCAGTTCACTTCTCAAAAGGGAATCATTCAGGATCGAACTCGTGACCTTTTGATTCCCACTGAGCAACTGATACTGTTTTGCCACAGCGGCAGTCATAGTAAATGAGTGTCAATGTTGCACACTAAGGCGGCTTTTTTTTTTTGCAGTTATATTTTTGAATAAAAGCGCACTTGTTCTGTTATATTTGTACCTTTCGTGAAAGTATTTCTTTGATATTTGGACTTCAGGCTTCATACATTATATAGTTTATGCCTACATTTTGTCATTTACTGCTAGAATATGAAAAACGTTTCTGTTTTAAAAATGTGTTTACACAGATTACTGTAGAAATGGAACACACATGAAATGTGTGTGTTCCAAATAACGATCTATTATTTCCACTCTAAAACTTCACTTCACTCCCAGATAATCAATCAAGGCATGAGCTGGGAAAAGTTTGTGCACATTCTAAGTCGGTGGGGGGATGGAATAGTCGGCTGTTTGCAGCTTGTCTTTATCTTCACATTTAGAAGACAAAAGACGATGGCAGAGATGTGCGAACGGATTTAAGAAGCGATTTAAGGTGGGACGAATCTACGAGTTTTTTCGTAGGCTCTGGTAATTCTAGTGTTAAACATGTACTACGAAGGTATTTCAATGTTCCTTAAAAGTTTTGAAGAATTGGCATTATAAGCTTACAGATGGCTTAACATCTATTACAGAGCTGATTGTGTGGCGATTGGTTACTTGGAGAAAGAAAAGGAAGGACAGGAATTGGGGGTTGGTACGTTTGAAAGAGACAGTACTGCTGCAATAAATTGTTTAATTGAAAGTCACGCACGGCGCAGCAAGCATCTGGCAGGGAGGCAGGAACGATCTCTGGACAGGGCGCCAGCTCGTCACTATCACTGCGCCACTGTGCTTCCATGTTTAATAACATGCTTTAACTCCTATCATCATGAAAATGATATCAAGTATACATCTCGGTATTTTAATTATTCAGAGAGCTGTAATATCACGAATGTAATGGATTCTGTGTCCTGTCGGATGAAGAGAAAGCCTGTTTAAGAAGCACGTAGTGATTCACACACACAGAGCACATAGAAGAACATATACAAAACAAAGCATTTAACGTGCTATTTAGTTAAGATGGTTTTTGAGAAAATAGTAAATTAAACGATTTAAAGATGAAGTTTATGATGTTCTAGTTTAATGACAAAATAAACTACATGATTAAAGTGGAAATTTCGAGATTAAAGTTGACATGTCAAGCTTTTTTCTCACTGTGTCCCTATTTTTTTTCTTTTATCTGTACCCTAATAAGCTTTCATATGTCACTCAGACGGTGGGCTATGACTCGCCTTTTCACGGCGACTTTGATATCTGACAACTTCTTTTTTATTTCGGGCACTGTGCGACTTTGTGAACTTGAGCTTTCGAGTTTCTCCGACACTCTATGTCACTCGATCAACTTCCTTTTGTTGTTTATATCACTGTTTAAACCAAGAAATAGTGTGTTTTTCCTTGCCTCCACTTGGTATTCGCTGAAATTCTTCTATTTCCTCTGTGCTTTTGCTGAGCTTAAGAGCTATTTATATTGATTTGCATATTCAAAGAGACGTAATTCTGGGAGGAGTTTGGGGAGTGACAGCAGGCACGTGCACATGCATTACTTTTCACATTGACTGGGATTTATGGTGCGGAAGAACGTGGAAGTTGGCGAACGCACAGATTTATGCATCTGGATTTTTTTGTGCGTACAAATATTCCTACCTTTGTCCGTACGCCATGTTTTAGTGTGAATTCTACACATGGCGTTATGCATGAGGCCCCTGGTGATCCGCGGATTCAACTCCTTGTGCAGGGCCATCCACTGTAAAGGTGCGGGATCCATAACAAGGGTGAATTCATGGCCTGAGTAGTATTACCTCAGCTGTGTAATCGCCCATTTGATTGCCAAGGCCTCCCTCTCCACAACCGTATACCTTGTTTCCCGTTCCAGCAGTGTCCGGCTCAGGAACATGATGGGGTGTTCAACACCGTGGACGCTTTGGCCGAGCACAGCACCCAGGCCAGTGTCCAATGCATCCGTCTGGAGAATGAAAGGTAGAAAAAAGTTAGGAGCTTTGAAGACTGGTGCTTATGTAAGGGCCTGCTTTTAGTCATCAAATGCAGTGTCTGCCTTATCAGCTCATAAGACATTGTTCGGAGCCCTCTTCTTTGTCAAATCAGTCATGGGTGCCACTCTTTCAGAAAATTGGTGTACAAACTGGCAGTAGTATAGCTACTAGAAGTAACTAAAGCTTCACAGTACCCTGACCCACCATGTAGCCTAAATATTTGGCTTCGTTCAATCCAAAGTCTGGCCTCACCAAGTGTTCCTAATACTGCTTGGACCTGCTGTAGGTTTTCCTCCTATGTGCCGGAATAAAAGTAAATGACAATGCCATATAGGTATGCAGCACTGTTTGAGTTATGAGGTCAGAGCACTTTATCCACAAGGCGCTTGAAAGTCGCAGGAGCCCCATGTAACACAAGTGGGAGGACACAATACTGCCATTGACCGCTAGGGTTGGTAAATGCAATCTTAACCTTTGCAGAGTCTGTTAAAGGAACCTGCCAGTAACCCTTTGTCATGTCAAGCAAGGTCAAATATTTACACTGTCCTAGCCTCTTGAGGAGGTCATCCACTCGTGGCGTTGGATAGGCATCAAATTGGAAGTCATTGCAAAACCTCCAACTTCCGTCCGGCTTAGTGACCAAGACGATGGGACTGGCCCAGGGACTATGACTTTCCTCTATTACTCCTAGTTCCAGCATACGCTTGATCTCAAGCCCTATTTCATCTCTTTTTGCCTCAGGAAAGCGATATGGGCATTCTCAAACTATGACCCCGGATTCTGACACAATATTGTGTGCAATCAGGGAGATCCTTATAGGTGTTTCACTCACTCCCTCTGGGACTCATGTTCGTACCGAAGTTAAGGTCATTTTTGTGAGTAAAGAGTGAGCTGGGCTGACTGAAGGAGGGATCGGGATCCCTATCCTTGCACAGTTTCAAGTTTACATGATATACACACTCGGTCGACGATTGGGTTGTTTCACCAAGTAATCGAGAAGCCCTTTCCTCTCCTTAACTTCATAAGGGCCTTGCCAGTGGGCTAGCAATTTAGAATGTGAGGTAAGAATCAGGACCATGACTTGATCCCCTGGGCGGAACTCTGGGAGAGACGTGCCTCAATCGTAATATTGGGCATGTGCTGCTTGCGACTCTTCCATGCAACTTTTGAACAGGGCAGAATCTTTCCAAATCTATCTCATAATTGTGCAACATATTCTAATATATTTGTGGAGGGAAGAGCCTCTTCCTCCCATCCTTCCGTTAAAATATCCATTATGCCCTGGTTTTATCGTCCATACGGTAATTCAAAAGGTGATGTAGAACCCTCGTCATCATCTGAGTTCACCTGTGCTATAGCGCGTCTTTATGTGAAAACAGCAGTGTCACATCGAGGGGAACGTGAACGTGACTAGGAGAATAATACAGAATAAAAAAAAAAAACAAAGCTAACATTTAGAAGTAACATGAATTTACTCTGGCTGTTACAGACACAAATCAAATGTATGTTTTTATTCTAAAATAGTAAGAATAAGAGCAGGTCACTTCTCAAAACGTAGTTGTCCGGGCTCGAACTTGTGACCTTTTGATTACCTGTCAGCAGTCCTTAACACTGTGCCCCCAAAGCAGTCGTATTAAAGACGTGTCAATGTCACATCCTAACGTGGGTTCTTTTTATGCAGTTATATTCTTGAATTAAAGTGTACTTCTTTTGTTATATTTGTACCTTTTGTGAAAGTGATATTTGGACTTCAGGCTTCACACATTATACGCTTCATGTCTACATTTTGTCAATTATTACTGAAACATGAAAAATGTTTCTGTTTTAACGATGTTTCTACATAGATTGTTGTAGACATGGAACACACATGAAATGCATGTGTTCCAAACGACAATATAGTATTTACTGTATACAACTCTAAGCAACTGACACGCAGGTAAAACAGACTTGAGCTGAGAAAACTTTGTGTGGCGGTGGGGGATGTGATAGCAGGCTGCTTGCTGCTTGGGCTTATTGACACATTTACAAGACAAAAGATGCTGACAGAGAGGTGCAAAGGGATTTAAGGTGGGATGGATTTACTTCTTTTTTCATAGGCTTTGGTAATTCTAGTGTTAAACCCACTTTTACATTTAGAGCAGTCCCGCCCCAGAATCACCTGGAACGGAGGATTCAGAAGGACTGCTACAGTGATATTCTTCAGTGATCCTTTGTAACTGATGAAACTGGCAGCGGACCTGTACCAGCGGGTTTCTCCATGGATGCAGGTTAGATTGGTCTTAACTCTTAGCCACTGTTTCGGTAACACATATTGGCAAGCGACAATGGAAATGTTGCGGCTGGAGTTAAATAAGACTGTGGCTTTATATCCATTAACAGTTACCACTCCTGTATGTGGAATCGCCAGAGGGTTCGTAACAGCACAACATTCCTCCTTCCCCACCATCTGCATTCCCTGTTGTCACCAAACAGAAATCGCACCCACGAATCCGGGTACTTCGGTATTTGCTCTAAACAGTGATGGGGGTGGGGGGGGGGGGGGGGTCTGTTTTTTTAGGACATGCTCCGTCTGGGTTTGACTAAGGGACGGTTTTTCCCCTCCCAGCTGGCAAGGCCACTCTAATAGTCTCAACGAGCTTCATAAGCTCGACCATGTTGTAAACTCTTTGTCCCCAAACTGTGGTATAGCGGGTCCACAGCTCTCAGCAAAGGCCAGTTTTAAATAAATAATCTCCGCGCTCGCGGCTTAGCGAGGGAGCGTGGTTGTGTGTGGCCGACGAGGTTCCTGAGGAGTTCGTGGTGTGGGCGTTTCTCACCTAAGTGCACAGGTGAGAAACGGTCCACATCCATAATTGTTCCCAGAAGCTGCTGATTGCCTCGACTATCACGTTCCCCTTCATATATAGAAGCGCGAGCTGGCTAGAGGGAAAGGGACGGAAAGAGAAAGAGACGGAGGTTGCTGGAAGGAAGTAAGGAGAAAGCCGGTGTAACAGAGAGAGCACGAAGAAGATCGTGCGAACGAGTGAGAGCAGGCTCGAGTGCAGCTGGACTGTGGGCCCTAGCGAGGTGTTTAACACCTAGGGCAGTTGATTGTAGTCGCTCCCGCTGAGCATTTGGAGAAGAGCGGGAGTGACTAGCGAGGAAGGTGACTTGCCGTGGAAGACAGAGGGAGACGGGAGACTTGAGCAGGTAATCTGCAGCGTGGGAGTCCTGGCTATTGGAGAGAAGCTAAGTCCCGGTCTTGGGATGAAAGCGCGACCGAAGCTAGGATCGGGAGGCCTCCAGACCTGTTTGGAAGTGAAAGAAGGTCAGCTGCAGAGAGAGCGTCTCGCCTGCTGCAGGGCCCAAACTGGAGAAGCAGGTGAGATGCTAGTGTAAAAGAAGCACCGGGGTTGTAATTGTTTTAAAGGACTGCTTCCAGCGTTGTTTTAACCTCGTTTTTAAAGGATTGTGTTTTTTCTATTTTAACCTCCATGTGACACTTTCGTTTTATGGATTTATTTATTTATTGATGTTTTGGGAAGCACTGCACTTATTTGTGGACACTTTGTTTTCATTTTGTTGGATTTTAAGTAAAAGCACTTTTGCACTTTTGTACCATCCCCTTGCTATGTTGTTGCGTCACTGTCTAGCTCATCGGTAACATTACCGACGGTGTCGGGTTAAGGGCTCCTGGACAGAAGATGGAAGCATGGAGCCGAACCCGCATCGTCACACTGACTTGCTGGGCAAGATGTTGCAGAAGGCTATTTGTAAATAAGTAGCAGGCGACCTGCTCCACTGTCTGGAGGGAGTTATTCTCATCTGGCCTTAGCCAGTGTCCCACCTTAGCCCATATTGTGAAAGCTTGTGTGTGGGTTGGCCTCTTTTGGTCAGACTTCCACTGTCTTACTTTATTCACCTGCTGGTCTGGGGCACCCCCACTTTTATCCAAGGGCTCTGCCTTGATGGGGAGGCTGGCACTCTCCTTTGAGAGAGCACAGCAAGCCCCTTTTGCTTCACCCATCTGGACCAGCCCAATCCTGTTGACCCACTCCTCACTCTCCCCATACTATTTCCTTTGCCCGGTTAATTGTACTGGGTATGGAACTTTTACCTGCTCTTTCCGAATCTGGATGCCTTTCCTGCCTGAAAACTCATGTATGGTACTTTACCACCTGGATGTTAGAGGATGTTGGATTCTTCAGGTCCTGCTCCTGGTACTCCTTGGACCCATCCATCCTGCCAACTATGCCAGTGTCAAATGAATAGACAGGAGCCAAAATAAGGGTGCAAATTTCCACAATAGAACTGCCTGGATGAGGCAAAGATGGCGGCTTTAAGGGATGGCAGAGGAAATTACATCATCGGGGCCAGAAGTTGCATCATTGGGACCATGACTGGAAAGTGACGTCTTTGGGACCGGAAATGGCGTCCTCCGGATCAGAAGTTACATCCTCTGGGGTTGTTACAGGAAGTGATGTCATCAAGGCCATTCAGGATTTCCCGTAACTGGTCTGCAGTGAAAAGAGACAAAGGATTAGTGCACCTCGCCACCCCCTGGTCAAGCCCTTTAGCTGCCTCCCATGCACACTTGTGTGACAACATATTAAAACAGTTATGCAAATATTGTAATTCTAGGCTTTGCTGATTAATACTGAAGTGGGATTAGTTATCTATTGCTAGCTATTGCTGCAGATGGTATTTAACATAATGTAACACTTGGAGTTTAAGAAAAAGGTGGATATAGATAACAAAACTGATTAGATTTCTAACTGAACCAGACAGACAAACTGCCAATGCCTTCTATGCACTGAAAGTTCTAAGGAAAAAATCATTAATGAATTTTATGACATTCTGTATTACTGCACAATTTTATATTCATCCACTAGGTTTTTAATAATCTAATGTTATAGGTGTCATTATATTTTAGGTTTTGTGATTTGTTTCTAAAAGGTGAGGTTTAGTTGAAAGTGTACAGTGAAATTAAGTAAACAGTTTGATGTTTTCATTTGTTGGCAAAATAATCTAGTTAATTCTGACTTCTTCTATTAGGCCTTCTTTGTCTAGACTGAACATGTCAGAAATACATTAGTGCACAATGTATAGGTGATACATGGCTTAAGGACTTATGTATTGATTTCTAATTAGCAGGTCTTTTCTTTATATTCTAACCACTTCAAATAAGAAAGGATAATTACTGAATTCTTGTATACTATTGTATAAAAATGATGGCTGTGACAGCAAGTGGTATTGTATGATGATCACCATTGTCAGGCCCTACTTGTCAATTTTGTCTGTGTCACTCATACTCGCATGCTAATAGATTGAGGCATATAAACTACTATACTTTGAGGTGGGCACATGCTTCTTGAAAATAAGATTTTATTTCATGGTTTATTACTAAACAATATACAGCAACACTCCTGAAAAGAGTCCGTAAATGAAAAAAGGCTGAACATCAGACAAAAATTGCACTTAGCTAAACTTTTCATTCTGGTTTGATAGTAAACTGATTAGAAATCACAATATCAACATTGTCAAGCAAGAGTGCGTGGAACAACACAAGCAATTATTTTTTGTCTTTAGCTCTGGCTTTGAGTTTCTAGCTGTGTCCTGGTAGCTTGGTTTGGAGAAAAGATTCAAAGGCTTTATCTTGATATAGTCAATCATCAAAATTATACTTCCTTGTCATTAAATAACGCTAGGCAGGTATGGGACATCAGTTTTTATTCAGATGTGAGATTGAAGATGAAAATACTAATTGCATAACTGCACATTTCAGTAGTGTCATGCATTTCTTAGAAATTCCAATATGTTTATTTGTGGTATGATATTCATAAACTGCATGAGATGGAAAGGAAACAGACACACTTTAAATCCTTTATTTCTGTTTGTAACTCAAACAAAGATGGATTAACAAACTGAAAACAACCTTGACAAGGAAACATTGTACAGAAAAGTCTATGTAAATAATTACAATTTTAAATTGTGTGCTTCTATCTAGTGGTAGGCTGTTTCTGAACTTTGTCCTGTATTTGGTTTCCTGGCTGCAAATTGAGAGTAATGATAGTACTTGTTGTGCACAAAACCAAGTCCAAAACAGAAATGAGGGAAAAGGTGGAGGCTATTAAAGGGAAAGACAGGAAGTGAGATCAAAGGGGTTGGGCTCAGGAAGGTCTTCAGCCATAGGCTCAAGCCTGGACGTGACATCACAGGGGTAGGAGCTGGCATGGTCTTCTTCCATAGGCTCGGTCCCAGAAGTGACGTCAAGAGGGCCAGGAGGAATCTCCCATGAATGGTCTGCAGGAAAGGGAGAAAAAGAGTTAGTGCACTCTGCCACATCCCGGTATGATTCGGAACTGCCCTTACTCAAGCCCATTAGCTGCCTCCCATGCGCACGTGTGTGACAGTGTCTTTCAGTGTCTCTATGGTCTTTTTGTTCTTCAGCTCTGTCCTGTCTTTATGCGTACTTAATTTTTGACTTTGTCTTTTGACTGACCCTTGTGCTCTTTTATAACCACGTTTTTTTTCCTAGCCTGGAAATTTATTTCTGGTGTCTAGTTTTATGTGTTTTTATTTGCAGAACTGAAAGCATAAGTGTTAAATGTAAAGAACCCAGTAACTAGCTATCAGTACTGTAGCTACATAATCCTCGCAGGGTTTGCTGTGGATTTCCTTGACCATGGGTAGGAGCATGTTAGGAAAAAAATTGTAGATGTTACATGGACATAATTCAATTTTAAAAAATGCATTTGGAATAACTGGCAAATCTCACACATGGTATCCGAAGTATGTGCTCTAACATACCAATACATCAACTAGTTTTAGTATGTTGCACCATGTTTCCAGCCAGTCGTACAGGACAACACTACTTAGAGAACTAAAAAGTGTTATTTTTAAAAAATAGTGCAAATTAGACATGCAAACCATGAAAACTGACACTTTCACATCAGTTTCTAGAAGAAATCAGTGAACAGTCTTAATAGTTGTTTTTGTTATACTGGTATTTTTCCTTGAACATTTTTTAAAAAAACATGAGGTGAAAAATGTGAAATCATGTACAAATTTTAAAAAGTAAAAGTAAACTCAAGGGTATTCAGTGTGAAAGTAGTAATGAATGCAAATGTTTACAGTATGCATTTACTCCAACATGGGTCTGAAAATATTAAAAGTATGGGTTGGCCCATGAATGTTAAACTAATGTTTAGGTATATGCAGTATCTTTATTGTATTACATTTTTAATAGGTAAAACAGCTGGTGACATAATCAAGGATGACTCTGTCTTGAGGAATCCATTGGCTGGACTGATGATTGGAATTCTAGTAACAATAATGGTCCAAAGTTCAAGTACCTCGACTTCTATTGTAGTAAGCATGGTAGCCTCAGGACGTAAGTAGCAGTAACTTTTCAAAATAGAACAATAAATTTGTCAATCATTGTACAATATTGATCATTAACCCCTTACACCTTCTGAACCTCAGGTTTGAGAGTGGTCTATAGCACCTTCTTCATGTGTTTACAGTATGTTTTTTCAGTCACAATTATTAAACAGTATTTTTTTTATTTCATTTTGTTTTTACAATAAATATGCTTAATGAAAAAATGTTATGCTCATAAAATAAAGATGCAGTTTTAAAGAATGGCCAAATGCTTCATTTATACAAATATAATTATCTATTTTAAGAATTATTTGTTTTCATTAGTTACTGAAGGTGCTCGCTCATACCACTTAGAACAAAAAAAGTATGTGAATTCAGCATTCCTTTTCAAATATCACATGGTTACTCTTAAAATCTGAACATATTAACAGGGTGTAATGTGTTTAAGTTCATCAATCATATACAGTATTTTCTTGTGAGTTATGGAGACCCAAACATGGTATTCTATCTCTCTATCTCTCTCTCTCTCTCTCTCTCTCTATCTCTCTCTCTCTCTCTATATATATATATCATAGGAAAGAAACACTTTGATAGTGTAACCTTCATCATGTGTGTCTTTTCTTTTTGTTAGAGTCAGTGCTTTTTTCCTTTATGGTTGGATGAGGCATGTAGTGAGCCAATAAAAAATAAATATTGTTCTTTATGAAATCTAGAAAGTCTTAACAGATGCTGCTCATTTAGGTAATTTTCCTATTCTACCAATTAGACATAATGTTTCCAAAGTCAATCTAATTAGAAGCCATATTGTATGTTCAGTGTTTCAGCAGAATTTCCAGTTAAAATATGTTTAGATAGAGGTTTAACGTTTCTTGACAATTAAGGTATGTGTAATTACTGTATATTTTAAGATTGATATTAAATGTTTGCTTGGTGATATGTGGATCGGAAAATGTCGTCAAGTGCTAGATAAGCTCCCAAAAACTGTGGAACCCCCACCACCATTATCTTGGGGTATATCAGTCATACCACAATCTTTGAGTCATCTATTCAATACATAGAGTTGCGTGAAAAAGTAAGTGGACACCATAAAATGTTTTTTCTTTAACATATATGGACATATAAGGATATGATCTTCATTTAAACAGCGGGAAACTGAAAACACACAGCCCGATGTAAAGGCCAGAGGGCAGTCCCTCAGATGCAACAACAGTACATAAGATACATCAATATTTTAAATGGAAAATGATGCAATATATAATAATTGGTTCAAGTCAGTTTTTTCTTCTTAATTTGTCCAGTAGTTAGTCCCGTTTCTCTTTAGCTGTTCCTCTTTCAAAGTCCATTAAATGTCTTGGTATCGAGAGTGGCAGACTGCTGGAGCTCTTACCCTCCCGGGTTGCCTCGATCATGGAAGGACCAGGGGAGAGAGCTTATTCCGGACACCATCTCTCCCGGAACACTAGAGGGCAGCCCCCCTGGCTTGCAGCGGGGCCACGGGTTTGCAGTATGTAAGCTCAACCCTGCTGGGGCCCGTGGCCACCGCCAGGGAGTGCCTGGATGTTTCCTGAGCCCTATTTAGCAGCACTTCCGCCACACCCGGAAATGATGCCAAAAGAAGCTCATTGGACACCAACTGCCACTACTTGAGGAGTCAGGGTTAGGATGAAGCTTGCCAGGGGAGGAGTGGAGGTGGAGTGGAGGTGGAGAAAAGAAAGAAAGAGAAGTAAAAGGAATGTGCTTCTGTCTCGTGGACAGTGTGCTCTTGTGGGGAGTGTATTAGCACTTCCCAATCTATAAATAAAGGTGCTGCCTGCCTACATGATATTTCTGTTTCCTTCCATCATACTGTCTCATTAAATTAGAAGTGCATCTTCAATAATGTCAATGACTTCCTTTATTGCTTTGCCTGTATCTTTTTGGTTCAAATTGTCTATTAATTAAATGAACATTCCTCCTTGGTATAATTCTTTAAACAGCATGCTCCCTCTTCCTCGTCTGATTAAATTCTAGTTTGATGTCAGATTATTTTTGTCCAGACAAGGGGGCTCTGCCCCCTGCTCTCTGCGCTCACCAACCCCCGGGTTTGGTTAACCAGATATACAATTTAAAGAGATTGTTATTTTCATGGGAATTGTTACATATTCACCATTTTCACTTTTACTTTAAGACTTCAATTAAAATAATGTTTGGAATTAACTTTTCTTCAAGATCGCATTGAATTTTGATTCCGTGTTTGGATTTACATTGTGACAACGCAATGTATAACTGCCCTTGAGTGAATGTTGTTCCTTTCTCTCTAATAAATAAACTGACTTTTTCGAATGTTTGTCCCTGTGATTTGTTAATTGTCATAGCAAAAGCTATTCGGATAGAAAGTATTCACAGCGCATCACTTTTTCCACATTTTGTTATGTTACAACCTCATTCTAAAATGGATTAAATTCATTTTTTTCCTCAGAATCCTACACACAACACCCCATAATGACAACATGAAAAAAGTTTACTTGAGCTTTTTGCAAATTTATTAAAAAATAAAAAAACTGAGAAATCCCATGTACATAAGTATTCACAGCCTTTGCTCAATACTTTTGTCGATGCACCTTTGGCAGCAATTACAGCCTCAAGTCTTTTTGAATATGATGCCACAAGCTTGGCACACCTATCCTTGGCCAGTTTCGCCAATTCCTCTTTGCAGCACCTCTCAAGCTCCATCAGATTGGATGGGAAGCATCGGTGCACAGCCATTTTAAGATCTCTCCAGAGATGTTCAATCAGATTCAAGTCTGGGCTGTGGCTGTGCCACTCAAGGACATTCACAGAGTTGTCCTGAAGCCACTTCTTTGAAATCTTGGCTGTGTGCTTAGGGTCGTTGTCCTGCTGAAAGATGAACCGTCGCCCCAGTCTGAGGTCAAAAGCGCTCTGGAGCAGGTTTTCATCCAGGATGTCTCTGTACATTGCTGCAGTCATCTTTCCCTTTATCCTGACTAGTCTCCCAGTCCCTGCCACTGAAAAACATCCCCACAGCAGGATGCTGCCACCACCATGCTTCACTGTAGGGATGGTATTGGCCTGGTGATGAGCGGTGCCTGGTTTCCTCCAAACGTGACGCCTGGTATTCACACCAAAGAGTTCAATCTTTGTCTCATCAGCCCAGAGAATTTTCTTTCTCATGGTCTGAGAGTCCTTCAGGTGCCTTTTGGCAAACTCCAGGTGGGCTGCCATGTGCCTTTTACTTAGGAGTGGCTTCCGTCTGGCCACTCTACCATACAGGCCTGATTGGTGGATTGCTGCAGAGATGGTTGTCCTTCTGGAAGGTTCTTCTCTCTCCACAGAGGACCTCTGGAGCTCTGACAGAGTGACCATCGGGTTCTTGGTCACCTTCCTGACTAAGGCCCTTCTCCCCCGATCGCTCAGTTTAGATGGCCGGCCAGCTCTAGGAAGAGTCCTGGTGGTTTCGAACTTCCTCCACTTACGGATGATGGAGGCCACTGTGCTCATTGGGACCTTCAAAGCAGCAGAAATTTTTCTGTAACCTTCCCCAGATTTGTGCCTCGAGACAATCCTGTCTCGGAGGTCACAGACAATTCCTTTGACTTCATGTTTGGTTTGTGCTCTGACATGAACTGTCAACTGTGGGACCTTACAGTGGGGCAAAAAAGTATTTAGTCAGCAACCAATTGTGCAAGTTCTCCCACTTAAAAAAATGAGAGAGGCCTGTAATTTTCATCATTGGTATATCTCATCTATGAGAGACAAAATGAGAAAAAAAATCCAGAAAATCATATTGTCTGATTTTTGAAGAATTTATTTGCAAATTATGGTGGAAAAAAAGTATTTGGTCAATAACAAAAGTTCATCTCAATACTTTGTTATATACCCTTTGTTGGCAATGACAGAGGTCAAACGTTTTCTGTAAGTCTTCACAAGGTTTTCACACACTGTTGCTAGTATTTTGGCCCACTCCTCCATGCAGATCTCCTCTAGAGCAGTGATGTTTTGGGGCTGTCGCTGGGCAACACAGACTTTCAACTCCCTCCAAAGATTTTTATGGGGTTGAGATCTGGAGACTGGCTAGGCCACTCTAGGACCTTGAAATGCTTCTTACGAAGCCACTCTTTCGTTACCCGGGCGGTGTGTTTGGGATCATTGTCATGCTGAAAGACCCAGCCATGTTTCATCTTCAATGCCCTTGCTGATGGAAGGAGGTTTCCACTCAAAATCTGACGATACATGGCCCCATTCGTTCTTTCCTTTACACGGATCAGTCGTTCTGGTACCTTTGCAGATAAACAGCCCCAAAGCATGATGTTTCCACCCCCATGCTTTACAGTAGGTAAGATGTTCTTTGGATGCAACCAAACACGATGAGTAGAGTTTTTTTCATCTGACCATATGACATTCTCCCAATCCTCTTCTGGATCATCCAAATGCTCTCTAGCAAACTTCAGACGGGCCTGCACATGTACTGGCTTAAGCAGGGGGACACGTCTGGCACTGCAGGATTTGAGTCCCTGGCGGCGTAGTGTGTTACTGATGGTAGCCTTTGTTACTTTGGTCCCAGCTCTCTGCAGGTCATTCACTAGGTCCCCCTGTGTGGTTCTGGGATTTTTGCTCACCGTTCTTGTGATCATTTTGACCCCACGGGGTGAGATCTTGTGTGGAGCCCCAGATCGAGGGAGATTATCAGTGGTCTTATATGTCTTCCATTTTCTAATAATTGCTCCCACAGTTGATTTCTTCACACCAAGCTGCTTACCTGTTGTAGATTCAGTCTTCCCAGCCTGGTGCAGGTCTACAATATTTTTAGAATTATACCAAGGAGGAATGTTCATTTTTTTTAACACAAAGTACTTCATTTAAATTCCTATAATTTCTGTCTCCACCTGCTTCCCTTTTCTGTAGCCAGTCACTGCTGTGTAGAACTGTCTGCATAGTCTTGTGCAAGAGAAACTTTCTTTTTGTAGATTTAATATTTACTTAGTGATGCATGTTTTAAGTTGTAATATGTGAGCTGGTCTGATGAGGGAAGAAGATAACATAAGAATAACGAGGCAAATCTGCCTGATTTAAGAACTTTAGTAGTGGAACTCTACAAAAATGTGCTAGAGCATGGGAAATCAGAAACTGATGTCCAAAGATGCTTCTTGGTATTCTGAGGTTGGCTCACTTTTGTTATTCATAAATTCTGTTTTAAGATTTAATTAGTTGTAGTAACTTATAGTATATACATATTAATTTAATATTGTTTTAGAGCTGCTAGGTCTAAATTTTTAAAATGTTTTATACTAAATGTTCTGCCTTTCTGAAAGTTATTTTTGTGCAGTAAATTCGTGTACATTTCTTCTGTTAAAATTGCTAGTCTCACCTTTTTTTCTTTTTCACATTATTTGTTGCTCTGCAGTGATTAATGTCAGAGGAGCCATTCCAATAATAATGGGTTCAAATGTCGGAACCTCTGTCACCAGTACCATAGTTGCATTAGTACAGGCTGGTAACAGAAATGATCTCAGAAGGTAAGCTAAACAGCAGTGTCTTCTGCTCTGTCCATATCACTAATTAAATATGGTAATGCATGCATTCATTTAAATTGATTCTTTTTCCTTCATTTATGGGTGAGGTAAGCCCAGGATGAGCTATCTTGAGAAAACTCTTTTTAAAACATTATCAGAATGTGTGTTTGTTTTAATTTTTGTTTACTTTTTGCTTTAATGTTTACAAATTTTTTTTTTATATTCATAAAATTTTAGGGCTTTTGCTGGTGCAACTGTGCATGACATGTTCAACTGGCTTTCAGTTATTGTGCTTTTACCAGTTGAGCTTGCCACTGACTACATATATTACATTACAAAAATAATAGTGGACTCCCTTCATATTGAAAGTGGAAAAGATGCTCCTGATTTACTGAAAGTCATTACCAAACCTTTAACACAGGCTATTATCCAGGTAAGAAGGGACTTCCCTTTATTTTATCTATCCATCCATTTTCCAACCCGCTGAATCCAAACAGGGTCACGGGGGTCTGCTGGAGCCAATCCCAGCCAACACAGGGCACAAGGCAGGGAACCAATCCCAGGCAGGGTGCCAACCCACCACAGGACACACACAAACACACCCACACACCAAGTACACACTAGGGCCAATTTAGAATCGCCAATCCACTTAACCTGCATGTCTTTGGATTGTGGGAGGAAACCGGAGCGCCCGGAGGAAACCCACGCAGACACAGGGAGAACATGCAAACTCCACACAGGGAGGACCCGGGAAGCGAACCCAGGTCCCCAGGTCTCCCAACTGCGAGGCAGCAGCGCTACCCACTGCGCCACCGTGCCGCCCTTATTTTATCTAGAATTCTAGAATTCTTATTTTGTAAGTCTTAATTATTGTTGTTTATTTTAAAAATCAGATTAAGTTTGTGTGCTATTGATAAACCGTTGTTAGGGATTATGTAGTGAATTGCTTTTAATTTTTCAAATTTCTAGTGCTGTAGTTCCAAAAATTAATTTGTGAAAAACTTATTTTCATTGATCGTTACAGGTAGATATACACTACTGGTACCAGTAGTGTATTTGAAAAACAACGCTCTGTTTTTCTCTTTTGCTTTAATCAAAACACAGTACTTTTGAGCAAGTTTTCTTTTTCAATTTATTATTTAATTTAGTACCAGAATGAAATTAGAGGTCGGTAAATTTTTATTGTATTATACATTGTGATAGAACCAGGGGCATCAGTGAGCCCCAAACCCCAAAACATGAACATACAAAGAGTTCCAAGTTCAAGTAAAGGATAATTTATTCACCAATTCCTCCACAAAGTAACACAAGCACAAAGACATATTGTCTCTCTCCACAAAACATACCAAGTTCAAGTAAAGGATAATTTATTCACCAATTCCTCCACAAAGTAACACAAGCACAAAGACATATATTGTCTCTCTCCACAAAACATAATACATCTTCCCAACTCCTCTCACCACCACACTGCCGTTCACCAGTTGAGTGTTGCTCCATTTCTTCCCAGCTCCAACTCGCCTGGATAAGAGTCTGCAGTCCCTTTTATTAAGATTTATTAAGATTTTTGTCCAAAATGTTACTAATTTGGTGCACGCCCAGAACATGTGACTCATTAAGGCTGGAGGTAAATTGCAACATTCACAGGTTGAATCGTGCCCTGGAAACATTTTGCACAATTTTAGACAAAAAACATGCGTTCGGTAAAATAATTTAAGTTAAATGATTGAATGCTTTGTACATATGGATCTACAGTTTATTCTGTGCATGGCTGCCTTCCACTCCTTTTCTGAAATATTAAATGACAGATCCTTTTCCTCAATGTACTCTGGAGACTTTGAAAGAAAGGGACTGTAAATTATTTTTATACATTGTAGATATGCTATCTGAGTCTTCAGGACTGTTCAGTATTTCTTCTGGAATAGAACAAGGTGAGGAAAATCGGGCAGGTTCTGTTTAGCAAAGTTTCTAGCTTGGAAGTAGTGGAAGAATTGTGTTGATGAGAAGTTGAAATTTAAGCACAATTGTTTGTAGGATACAAAGACATTATCTATGTACATGTCTCATAAGTGTTTTAATTTTGGACATTTTTCAGACATTCTCTGTCTTAAAGGGATTTCTAAGGGCAATTTGATTATTAGTGTATTGACATTAATTTGTATTAACTGGGGCACAAAGCAGGGAACATAAATCCAAATTTGTGTAATGTGATGAATAGGTAGTCCCATTGAACCATATCAAATGCTTTTTCTGCATCTAAAGGTAATGAGGTCTTTGGAGTGTTAAAGTTAGAATATATTATATTAAATGAACGTCGAAGGTCAGAAGTTAAATCAATCTGGTTTGATCTTGTGATATTACAGAAGGAAGTGCTTTCTCAATCCTTCTGGCCAGAACTTTGGAGACTATATTAACATTGTTATTCAGGAGAGAGATTGGTCTGTATGATGCACATTGTAGTAAGTCCTTATTTATCTTAGGAAAGATGGTAATTGATGCTTGGGGAAAAGTTTGAGGTAGAATTTTGTTGTCTGTAGCATCTATAAATGTTGCTAATAATAGTGGAGCTAACTTATTTGAACATTTTTTATAAAATTCCACTGGTTACCCATCAGGACCAGCTGCTTTCCCACTCTGAAATGAGTTTACAACATCTAATAATTCTGAAAGTGTCAGAGGTTTGTCTCGTTCCACAGCGCTAAGAGTGTCTAGCTGTGGTACCTGTAATGAATGAAGAAACTCATTAGATTGTGTCTTATCTTCTGTAAACTGAGTAGAATATAAGGATTTATAGTACTCTCTAAATGTTTGAGTTGTATTTTTATGGTCAATAATTTTATATGTCTATATTGTTAATTGCTGTTATTTCATTACGGACTTCGTGCTTGTGGATTTGTTGGGCTAAGATCTTATTGGCCTTCACTGTGTGTTCATAATAATGATGTTGTGATTTATGGATAATCTGTTCTATTTCTTTATTTGTGAAGAGGTTAAATTGTGATTGCAAAATCTGTCTTTGCCTATAAAGTGCCTTATTTAGAGATCTGGGGGGTATTTTCCGTACGTCGCTTAAATCATCTGAGATCAGATGCATCATCTTGGATGAGTTAATGCCAGTGAAACTCATCCGAGATAAGTCGGTTTTTCAAGTGCAGCCGTGTAGTAGATTAGTCTAGCTGGATCTAATCATCCGAGATTAATGCGCGCACTGATTGAAAAGCCCATATATATTGAGTCTAGAAAACATGATCAGCAAGTCTTTGATAGGCTGCAACAAAATGACGAAAGAAAGGGCACATTTTTTTTCCCCACACAAGCGGAGCAAGACCTTTTATTCGAAGGACATGAAGAATTTCAAGATTTAATATGCACAAGGGGTAACACTGCAAAAGGAGCCCAAACCAGAAAAGAAGGCTGGCAAAAAGTGGCCAACAAATTAAACGCGTGTGCATTGTACTTACTGAAAGCAGCGTTTCATTTCCTATGTGTCAGATTAATTATTATTTAATATGTCATAATTCCAGATCAAACGTGAGCACAAGGAGAACACGAGAACAGGTTAAAGTGAAGTACAAGAATATACTTCAAACTGGTAAATATTGGTATATAACTATTTAAAGAATTGTTGACAGAAAGAATCATATATAATATAAAGAACATTAATTTTAAAGCTAATAAGAAGGCAGACAAGCAAAAAACAGGTGGAGGTCCACGCGGTCCAGACCTAACCCCTGCAGAAGAGTTGGCTCTCCAGCATAATGCCCATCGCTCTGTTTCTGAGGATATTCCAGGGGGAAGCTCCTCCTCAGAACCAACTGGTGGTCACTTCATTTCAGGTAAAGGATGGTCATTGCATATATTTGTCCTCAATGTGTGCCATAGGTAGGTTCCATATAGCCCTCTTTTTTTTTTTGGGCCAGTTGCAGGGAATGTCATATCCCTAGAACTTGTGTCTGACCAACGAGATATTGACGAAGGTCAAATATTTGATGAAGACACTGTGTCTGATTATTCATCAGGAGGAGAGGTACATTTTCCAAATAATGTTTGATCAAACTCCATTGTGATCAGTCACATTTGGAAACCCTGGGTAATAAGAATGTTAGGCTGATTGTGAGATTCTTTATGGAACTGTGGGTGTTTTACCTGTGTATTACCTACCTGCAATGGCATGAAACACCTCTTTTGTCTGCACATGCAGGTGTCCAGGAAACACTATGAAAACCTGAAGGAAACAGACTTTATGCATTGCCTGGCAAACTGCACTTTTAGATAGATTTTCCGCATCGCCTACAGTATATAAAACAGTGCCGCTTGCAAAAAACCTCAAAGCAATGCATACTGTCTGTGTGGTTGCGAGAGCCCGACTTCGCCGAGTTTCACTTCGAATATAAGGTCCTAATAAATTTTTGAGGTACAATATTCCCCCTCAGCTAAAGCGGAATCTTTCGAAAAGAATTTCCTCCGGGAGCAGTAAAGGATCTTGCCGATCGCGCAAGCCCCTCTATATGAAATTCTCTTCTTATAATTTGCATACCGATATCAATTGGTCACTCATTCATGAACAGTGAAGCCATGACTGAATGAATTCCACGCACGGACACTGATTAAATGTGTGAGCTAATCCTTGTTTACATCGAACAAATCTGCTCCTAGCAGGTTTGAGGATTAGGATGTATTGCTATGACAACACTTCCAGCAAGAGTTTCGAAAAACCGACAGATCCAGGATCACGCTAAATCGTCAACAGTTACATCTGGCTAAATGAGTAATCCACGTACAAAAAATACCCCCCTGCTCTATTCTAGAACTATTCTGGTAATTTCTCTGATTAACTCAAATGCCTTTCTGGTTTCCAATTTATTTGTGTGAGAAAGATATGAATGAATCTGACCTCTTAAAAATTCCTTCAGAGTTTTCCAGAGTGTACCTGCTGGGACCTCAGAAGATCCGTTTGTCTCAAGAAAATAATCCATTTGCTTGGATTTGAATTTGGTACAGAACCATCATCTAATGACGGTGTTAAGACGCTAGCTATGAGATGAGTGTGTAGGGAGCAGTAATTTAAGCTCCATTATCAGAGTGGCATGGTCAGAGATAACAATAGCATTGTACTTACAAGATTTGATAGTGGGCAAAAAATTATTGTCTATGAGGAATTAATTAGTTCTTGAATAATGAATATGTGCTGGTGAAAAGAAGGAGTATGCTCTTAGGTTTGGATTTAAAAATCTACATGGGTCTGATAAATTATGATCTATTGTAAATTTCTTTGTAGTATAAAGATTTTATTGCTGTTGTAGCTGAGGATCTATCCAGATCTGAATTTAAAACACAACTAGAAAAGCCATTATAATTTTGTGAGTGTTCATGTTAGGGATAGATGCAAATACATTTTGGAAGAAATCTGTATCATCCATGTGAGGTGCATAGATATTAATCAAAATCATTTTAGTTTTAGATAAATTGCTTGTCACCATGATATAGCACCCTTCAGAATCAGATATTGCATCTGACACTACAAATGGAATAGTTCTGTTTATTAAGATTTCCACACCCCTGTTTTTTTTTTGTATAAATGGAGTGAAAAATTTGGCCAGACTACTCTCTTTGCAACCGAAACTGGTCCCTGCTTAATAACTGAGCACCCTGTAAAAGTACTATCTTGGCATTTAGACTTGTTAAGTGTGAGAGTTCTTTCTTTCTCTTTAATTCATGATCGAGACCCTTCTCTTTAATTCATGATTGAGACATTCCAGCTCACAAAGTTCACTATTTGTCACGATTGACATTTTGTAGTCTTAAGTTAAGGTAGTACATTGTTTCATATGATAGCTTTGACATAGATTTCATATTATTGCCAATTGATACAGCTATGAGGCATATTGTTATGTTGGCACTAACAGTTAGTGGGGTTTAAGGGATACAAAGAAATAGCATTACTCTCTTTCTCTCCAACCCCACCCTCCCCCCACCATTGTGCCTCTGCAACTGGGGCAATCCACAGTTCATGAAGTCCTGACATGCCCGGAGATAGAGCATGTCTAGAGCCAAACAAACCCCTCCAGCAGTGGTATAGAGAAGGTAAAAAATTGAGATATCTTTTGAAAATACAGTCCAAATATAATAAACTAAGGATATGATCTTAAACAGTCAAAATATAATAAACACAAGGGTATGAGGTTTAATAAAAACAAAAAACACCGTAACATTGTAAGAACACTGTAAAAAGCTGGTTACTTAACTAAAATTTAGCAAAGAGTCAATAGCTGCTTTCCTTTTGGTAGCCAAAGCATGCATATAATTAATGGAAGAAATTTCAATATGATGAATGAAGCAGTTTACTTTTTGGTAACCAATTAGCCGATATGTAGCCATAAGCCAAGAGTAGTCAAAATGTGCACATAAGTAATGAAAGAAATATCAATATAATAATGCCAAGTTTTTCAGTTTTAATCAATTTGTATTATTCTGCCAGACATTTAGATTTACTGTACTTATAATTCTTTTTCATCTAAGATTGTGTATAGTGTAAAAAGGTGCTATATAGGCGCCCAACACAGATGGACACGGGAGGCATCATATAAAAATAAAGCAAACTTTTATTTTCTTCAGCTGGAGGGTACGTCTTCCCCGTAATCTCCCCAGCACAAACTGTAAAGACAAACACAACACACTCCTCTCTTCTGGCACCACCACTCCTCCCAGGCAACCATGTCCTCCTCCACCTGACTCTGACCACTGAGTGGTGGTTGCTGGCCCCTTTTATTGGGTACCCGGAAGTGCTCCAGGTGTTTGATTACCGACATCCAGCTGCACTTCCGGGTGTGGCGAAACTTATGCCTAGAATAGTCCAGCAGCTCCTGCTGTAGCACCCCCTTGCGACGCCTGCGGAACCCAACAAGGCTGCACAGAACTCCAACCCCCATGAAGTCCTGGGGGAGTCCGAGGCACTGCTGGGAGGCTGCCATCTAGCGTCCAGGGGGAGATACTGGGTTTCCCATCCTTGCTCCCCTGAAAGATATGCCACAGGGGCGTCCCGGCCGGACATGGGCCCTGGCCACCTGCCACATTAGGTAATGCAATTTAAGGGTGAGGATCCTGGGCTAAAAACATGTTGGCAAGGCAAAGTCACCACTAGGATAGCACAGGGCAGGGCAGACTCTTACAGACACACTCTGGGAGAGGGAAGCAGAAACATACTGGCAGCAGGAGAATTCCTGCAAATTCTAATGTGGAAACAGCTAGACCAAAAAGGGGGTGGTATGAAAAAAGTGCAAGAGAGAAAATGAGGCAGTAAAGCATGTTATAACATAGTTTGTTTTGGGTTGTATATTTCTGTTGGTCCAATGTTCTTATTCATTAATATCTTTTTATTTTTTAGCTGGATAAATCAGTTATCAGCGGAGTCGCCACTGGAGATCCTGTTACATTAAATAAAAGTTTCATTAAAATCTTTTGTAAAACAGTTACTAAAATGGTAAGGATTATATATCAATCTATGTAATGTGAGCAAAACTGGATCATACCAATCTTTCATATCAGTGATTTAAGGAGGCCTTGGACTTAAATTTGTATCACAGTGTAGAAGTATAAAATGAGTAATTTTAGTTTTAATATATTGTGACATGTCTTATGTATGTCATGTATGTAAGAAAATGAGTTCAGGCAACATTCTTGTTGACCTCAGTTGTGTCATGTAATGACAAAAAGTACAGCAGAAATCCTATAAAATTTGGGCTTCACTGGATGTGGTGCTGCTTTCACTTACAATATACTGTCTGTCTCTGTCTAAATAATGACACTAGTTCCAGTATATGTTTTGTCAATGTTCTACTCTATCTTGCATCAGCAAGATGTACAGATTATACAATGCCTATTTTTTTCTAAGCTATTTGCGGATAAGAAATTGTAAAAGCTATGTTTCTTTTTCAGATAGTCGTGGAAAGTGATTTTATAAAAAATGCTTGTAGAATAACAGCACAAAACAAAAATGAAGATTTGGGGATTGGCCCCATATATTGTTAGGCAGTGTACTCACAAAGGACTGAAACCGGTCTTGAGTGCAGTAAACAACGACAAAGACAAATAGTAAATGAAAAAACAGAGCATTTATATTAAGGCGTCAGGAAATGAGGTGAGGTCATCAGGTTGAGACGAAAGTGAGGTCATCAAGGCGGGACGGAAGTGAGGTCATCTGGAGGAAGGAAAGTTACTTAGTCTGTGGGAAGAAAGAGAGAAGACATTAGTACCCTTTACTAACCCTTTTCTCGGTGTTTTCACACCCTGAATTGGACCCTTTGGCTGTCCCCTAATCACACACGTGTGAGACACCCTTAACAAATTTGAAATATGTCATTTTAAATAACTTGCTTTATGTAAAATATTACAATAAAATAAAAATGAAGAACATAAATATAGAAAAGCTATATGCACATGGCTTCATTCAGTGTTAATTTATGCTGCCTGAAAGTTTTTTTTTTACATTTGAATCATTTTTTTATTTCTGGATTTTTTAAGTATTTTGACATTGTTGTTATTTTGTATAGCTTTTTTCCCACTTTTATTTTGAAGCTTGGCCATGTTGTTTATTGTATTATCCAGTTAATTTTTAGCCATGTGCCTTATGTTACAGTGCGTAACATTACTTTAAAAGATTTGGGCACAGTGTAACAGGTATCCTAGTTTCTGAATAACAACTTAAACATCTTAAATCTTTGTTTGGTGATTAGATAATTAGTGAAAGGACTTTAACTTGCTTTGAAATTCAACTTTGTTCCTTACAGTGCTGTTTGGTATTTATGTATGGTATCTCATTTATTGTTTCTACCCTTGCTCTGCCCCTCAAGTAACCTATGAATCCTTCTTATACATTTTTGCATTTCTTGGTCAGATGCTTACATTTTATTGTGTTACGTTTACAACTTAATTTCAACAAAATATCGGAAATGAAAAATGAGTGATCATGAAATGAAACCTGCTTTTTCTGAGGTAAAGCAGCTTCTGAAAGACCAGACGGTGATTAAGAAACAAGTTATTGATTTAACTGTGTCTTGCAAGAAACAAGTTATTGATTTAACTGTGTCTTGCGCATACTGGCTAAAGTTAACAGTTAGCCAAAAACTAGATCCTTCCCACTGTTAGTGTCACAAAACACTGTGAAATAATAATGAAGATTTAGTACTATTTATGTGGCATTTCTGGCTTCTTGGTGGAAGGAAAATTTTTAAATATCTGGACAGATAGATTGGGATGAATAAAAAGGTGCCAGGTACATGGAGAGCAACTACAAAAATAAAGCCAAGTTCTATGCTGCTCCTGCTTGACACAGTTGGTCAGTGCTCCGAAGATTGGAATTCTGAGTGCAATGATATTTTTTTATTATTTATTGCTAGTTTTGCTATTTGTTGTGTTTTGTTTATGGTTATTGCACCTCCTGCATCTTTTGTTGTTTGAGGTACAGTGGCTCAACTATTAGCACTGCTGCCTCACAGCTCAGGTCATATTTTTGGCCATGATAATCGCTCCAGCATAGCTGGAAGATGCTTTCCTAGTCCTCAACAACATTAAAATATCAATCCTGCTTCCCCATTGATTTTAATGCATTTTAATGAAGTTTGATGAAGTCCCCAAACATTTCTACAAGTTTGTTGAACTTACTTTGAAGCAAACTTCACTGAGTTTTCTCATGCTTTGTCATTATATATACCAATAAAAGACGGCAGCACGATATCTTCTTCTTTTGGCTGCTCCCATTAGGGGTTGCCACAGCAGGGGCATCATGTATAAACGGTGCGTACGCACAAAAATGTTGCGTATGTCCGTTTCAATGCTCACATTGCGATGTATAAAAACGAAACTTGGCGTAAAGCCACACACATTTTCATGCTAGCTCAGTCCCTAGCATATGCAAGTTCTCTGCTCGGTTTTGCAAACTGGCAGCACCCAGAGTCAAAGCAATGCTTATGTTCCAGTGTGGTTTCCCTTTGTTTTTTAGATCCACGTCCCTGACACGGCTTTATCAAATACACTGAAATTAACCGCATATTGTTTATTAGTTTAAGGCATCTGATTGTAATTATCCTGTAACAATTTAATGGTCCACGGAATGGCCAAACTATTCCAAATACCATAGCTGCTTTAACGTTGTTACTCTCGCTGCACCTTCTTCTTCTTCTTTCAGCTACTTCCGTTAGGGGTTGCCACAGCGGATCATCTTTTTCCATATTACTCGCACTGCACCGCTTGAAGTATTTATCCCACTGTATCTGAGTGTGGAATCACAGCTCTACAGCAGCTGATCGGAAAGAGAATTATCGGTATACAGCATCTAGCACACGCTGCCTCAGCCATCCTGCCTATTTGAACTGCTCTCATGCGACAAACACTTCAGAGCCTTTCATGCAAACACCTCGCGGTTCAGAAACAGTTTCATCCCAAGAATTATAAACGCAGTCAATCAGTCCATCAAGTGCTCCTTGTAGAATTGTTTGTACTTCTAAATATAATTACCTCACTGTAAACTTGTGATAGTTATAATATTGCACAACCTGAGCCACTTTAGCGCATATTTACATATGATGACGATATCATTTTAAGATGAAATGCAGCAAAATATGTTTCTTACATTATACACATAAAATGCTAACATCATTTAAATAATCTATATTGTTAATAATTACACATGTGAGGACGGTGTTGCAGCGCTAGCAAGGAGCTGACACCCCGTTCAGGGATCGTTCCTGCCTCACGCTGTATTCTTGCCACTGACACTGGAAGGATAGATGGATAGAATAATTAAACATGTACTACGAAGATATTTCAACATTCCTTAAAAGTTTTGAAGAATCTGCATTCTAATCTTATAGATGGCTTAACATCTATTACAGAGCTGATTGTGTGGCGATTGGTTACTTGGAGAAAGAAAAGGAAGGACAGGAACTGGGGGTTGTACGTTTGAAAGAGACAGTACTGCTGCAATAAATTATTTCATCAAAGGTCGTGCACGGCGCAGCAAGCATCTTGCAGGGGGGAAGGAACAATCTCTGGACAGGGTGCCAGCTCGTCACTATCACCGTGCCACCATGCTCCCATGTTTAATAACATGCTTTTACTCCTATCATCATGAAAATAATATCAAGTATACATCTCGGTATTTAAATTATTCAGAGAGCTGTAATATCACGAATGTAATGGATTCTGTGTCCTGTCAGAGGAAGAGAAAGCTCGTTTAAGAAGTGCTTAGTGATTGACACACACAGAGCACATAGAAGAACATAAACAAAACAAAGCATTTAACGTGCTACTTTAGTTACGATGGTGTCTGAGAAACTAGTAAATTAAACAATTTTAAGATGAAGTTTATGATGTTCTACATTAATGAAAAAATAAACGTGATTAAAGTGGAAATTTCAAGATTAAAGTGGAAATTTCGAGCTTTTTTCCCCTCTGTGTCCCTATTTTTTTTTCTTTTCTCTGGACCCTAACAAGCTTTTATATGACACTCAGATGGTGGGCTACGACTCGCCTTTTCACGGCGACTTTGATATCTGACAACTTCTTTTTTATTTCGGGCACTGTGCAACTTTGTGAACTTGAGCTTTCGAGTTTCTCCGACATTCTGTCACTCGATCAACTTCCTTTTGTTGTATATATCACTGTTTAAACCAAGAAATAGTATGTCTTTCTTTGCCTCCACTTGGTATTCACTGAAATTCTTCTATTTTCCCCCATGCTTTTTCCATTGTCTTTTTACAGAACGCTGAGCTTAAGGACTATTTATATTGATTTGCATATTCAAAGAGGTGTAATTCTGGAAGGAGTTGGGGAGTGGCAGCAGGCGTGTGCACGTGCGTTACTTTTCATGCTGACTGGGATTTATGGAGTTGAAGAAGGTGGAAGTTGGCGTACATACAGATTTATGCATCTGGATTTTTTTGTGCATACGCACATTTCCGCTTTTGTCCGTACGCCATGTCTTGCAGCACAATATAACAGGTGTTTAATTTTGTGGTTAAAATGTAAAAATCTCAGATCTTTGCTTGGTGATTAGATAATTTGAGAAAAATCTTTATCATAGTTAGGGCTTGCTTTGAATTTTTGACATCGTCTTTGCTGACGATTTTGACACTTAGTATCTCATTTTCAAGTTTTGACCTTTGCTCTGTCCCTTTACAATTCTACAGCTATTTTTTACTATACATGTTCCCACTTTCTGCTTAAAGTGTTAAGGACTATTTATATTGATTTGCATATTCAAAGAGGCGTAATTCTGGAAGGAGTTGGGGAGTGGCAGCAGGCGTGTGCACGTGCATTACTTTTCATGCTGACTGGGATTTATTTAGTTGAAGAAGGTGGAAGTTGGCGTACATACAGATTTATGCATCTGGATTTTTTTGTGCATACGCACATTTCCGCTTTTGTCCGTACGCCATGTCTTGCAGCACAATATAACAGGTGTTTAATTTTGTGGTTAAAATGTAAAAATCTCAGATCTTTGCTTGGTGATTAGATAATTTGAGAAAAATCTTTATCATAGTTAGGGCTTGCTTTGAATTTTTGACATCGTCTTTGCTGACGATTTTGACACTTAGTATCTCATTTTCAAGTTTTGACCTTTGCTCTGTCCCTTTACAATTCTACAGCTATTTTTTACTATACATGTTCCCACTTTCTGCTTAGTGTTTTTTATTTGTTTTTTCTTGGTAATATTAAACCTATCATAAAGGCATGAAATGAAAGGTAAGGTTTCTTTATGCATGTAATATCTTCCAAAGAGTTGATATTAATATAGTGTTTATTTTTTATTTAAATTACAGACTGTGTTGAATGTAACAGTTCCTGGCCCTGAAAACTGTACTAAAGGATTCTGCTGGACTGATGCCTATTTAACTTGGACATTGAAAAACCAATCACAAAAAATAGGTGTTGAAAAATGTGGGTAATTTTTCCATTCTTAAATGTGAGAGAAAATGAGTGGAAAATGTTTTAACCTTTTTACTTTCTTTGTGATCAAAGCTGCTCAAGCACATTTTGGCTTGTTATCTCCTTTCTCTTTTATTTAGTTTGTCCTAATAAAACTGTGTCATGCATTATCTTTTACTTTTAAGCCAATGTCAATTATATAATAAACACTTAAAAAAAGAAAATAAAACATTTAATAACAGAATACAACATAAATTACAAGATACACTTCTACAATGTATAGTACTGGTCAAATATGGCACATACTGTATATTCCATATACATGTATATTATCATTGTACTTAAAATATTTAATCATTATATTCCTAAAAAAGAGAAAATTCAGTATTGTAGTATTATTTAAATTATGGCTTTATTTATTTGAGATATACTATATCCTGAAAGTATAGAACACCATGCCAAGAGCACAAAGGGAACAATAAACACTTTTTTCCAAGAAATGGAAAAATTGATGTGTCATGTTCCTGTCATAAATTCATGGCGAGGAGACAAATAATAGGCCCTAATCAGGCAGGCCCCTAGACTGTAGAAAGCTCAAAGTCTGCAACTGGTGGACCTCGTACCCTGGCTCTCAGCAAGTCTGGAGGAGAGGCCGGAAGTGTGAGCTTGTTATATTCATGACTCAAAGCATAACCAATGGGTCCATTGTTAGTTCTGTCTGTGTATCATCCTAGTATCAACACCAATTGGCTGCTAAAGCCATTTGAGCAGAGTGTAGAATATCATATTGGGGAGGCTGAACATTGCACTGGGGATGCATGTGCAGGCAATGAAAAATACTACTACAGAAAGACTTGAATGATTTAAATCAGGAGATGAGAGATCAGGAGGTATATTCAGGTACTGTAAATGCCTTGAACTAAATCTGAGAGGAAACTTAGGAAAGACAGAAGATACAATAATATTAAGAGTGAAATACATAACAAAAATTGCAACATCGAGAATAAAATTGTCAGTATAATAAAAGTATTTGGAACTAAACTTGAGAATGTGAAGCATATGCTCACAACTTGAATTGAACAATTCAAACAAATGTTGATGGTTGCTGATAAACAATTGCTGTACAAACCAGACACAGAATAATTTTTAATAAATTTGTCACAGGCCAAGAAGGAAATATCATGTTTATTGCACTACTGAAAGCACTAGGGTCTGATAAACCAATGAAGTGTACAGCACAATTGTTTTCTAATATCCTGGATGATGCTTTATGGCTATATTCAACATACTGTTTACTGTCTTGTGCAAGTCTGTACTCTGTTAAAATGTAATAATAGCGATGAAAATGTCTTACTCATGTTTAATGCTTTTTATAATCCTGGAGAGCTAAAGCCTTTCTCCACAGGACTGCGTGCAAGGCAGTGATGTACAATATATTAATTCGTTAGAAGAGTAAATTAATACACCTTTGATTTATAGAAGTTGTTGTCAGGTGCCATTTTGCTTCAGGTGCTTCTAGATGTTGCAGGGATCCTGCTGACTTAACATGAGAACAAGTGTGGTAATTTAATTAATTTATTTTTATTCTATAGTTTCACTATTCTGAGGTCACACAAATTAAAAAGAACAGGTTTACTGGATTAGGTTGACTGACAACTCTACAACACCCAAATATGCATGGGTGTGTGTTTTAGCATGCCCTGCTGCAGCAATGTGCATCCCCCCAGGAGTGGTTCCTATATTGTACATAGTGCTGCTAAGATAGCCACTGGCACCTTGCAACCACAAAGTGTATAAAATAGATAAGAAAATAAATGCATTATTGAATTAATAAATAAATTAGCTGCTTAATGCGTTAGAGATCTGTGACCAAAGTTTAAAAGTACCTTTGTAGTGGCAAGCAGTAGATTAATCTAATTAATATTCAAAGAAAACTGTACCATATATACCCACGTGAAAATAAAACAATACGAGTGCAGGCTGAAATATTTCAGAGCCTCCAGTCTCATAATCGGTGTCTAAAGAGCACAACAAATTAAACAAAAGACAAAATTAATTGTGTAAAATATATACTGCAGGAGATATATGCTCCTTTGGTCTCCTAGAGTGCTCAGCCACTAAATGATTGTCACTTTTTTATGTCACCCTTCTTCAAGTGTGTACAATTGAGGTAAAGGTCCTACTCTGACTTATCAAACTTAGGCAAATCATAATCATAACCACTTTAAAGAAATGTAATGTGCAACATTTGTGTCATCAGTTGATTAAGTACATTATAAGTGAAGTGGACCTTTTCAGTAAATTAATCTTCCAAAGTTTTTTTTCTAAATTTGTGCTATTTTTTTATTTTTATTTTTGTTTTTAAAGTCTATTTTGTGTTCATAATAACACTTTGAAATCACTTTTAAGTTTTTTTTGTTTGTTATTTTTTTCCAGACTTACTGGTACGAGAAAACCCCCACTTATGATATATTGTTTGACTCATCTTGATGTTTAGTTATGCAAGATGTCCAGCTTTTTTTGGCCCTCTAGACCAGACAAAACCCTCATTTTGGACCATTTTTGTGTAGGAAATTTTGCTCTTGTGATAAAAAGTAAACCAATAGGTGCTTGCAGCAAAAATGATCAGAAGGACTTGAAGTTGTGCGTGTCACATCAACTGACTCCAGGGGTTCACATCTTAGTGGGATAGGAAGGGTCAAAGTTACTACTTCTTACAAAATATCAAAAAGGGAGATCATTAATATAGGCATGTGGGGTGTCACCGTATGCTATTTTTAGGTTGCAGATCACAAGTTTGATAATATTGGTTACTGGTGGGTATTAGCCTTCTATGAGCCCCTCCCTGAAGGTTAAAATGATGAATTTTAAACATAAACATGTGGTCTATTGTTTTAGATGATTATGAAAACGATAAATTTCTGGATTTTGATCCTTTACATATGTACTTCTACCACATAAATTAAATCATTAAATTTCTTATGAACACCCTGAATTTGGGTGGCTTGTACTGATTCAGGGTTTTTTTTATTGTTTTTGCAGGTAATCACATTTTCGTAAATACTGCATTGTCAGACATTTCTGTTGGAATTATCTTGCTTATCTTTTCAATTCTTCTGCTCTGCACCTGTCTAATTGTCATTGTCAAGGTCCTTCACTCCTTGGTGAAAGGGAAAGTTGCTGCTATCATCAAAAAGACCACTAATACTGGTAAGAAGCATGCTGTTTGTAACACCACTTGGCCTTTTAGCAGTGTAGAGGAAAGATTCTTAAACCATTTTATTAATCTTGGGTAAGACCTTTTTTCCTGGAAGGTTTTCATTATTATTGTCACCTTCATTGGGTGAGAAGTGGTTCATACTTTACAGTCATATCTCATATAAATATATATTTTCTATACTAGATGTCAATTCATAATATACATAACAGCTTTTATAGTGGAAACTACGGCTGTCTTGTAATCTTACATTTACTAATTTGGCTGACACTTTTATCCAGGGTGACTTGCAATATCTGAGAAATAATTGGTTACATTTCATTTGTTTTCGAGGTTGGAGTACAGGCAGGTGAGTGATTTGCTCATTGTTACACAGTGCCAATAGTAGGTTTTGAAGCCTACAACTGTACTTTGCCCTCATAGAGTTTTCAGCATGTAAATTCATATGTAACCTTGTAATTTCACACTAACACATGTAGATCTGCTAGAATCAGGCAGATCTTTTTCTGTTGCAGGCAAAAAACATTAAACAAGGGTTTACTTATACATTGTCATAAGCACATCAAAAGAGCCACAAAAAAAAAGGTTTGGGGCAACCACCCGCATATTATTCCTAGCTGCAAATGGATAATTAAGATACTAATTTATACAGATTGGAGTCACAACTGAACTGACTTGCTGGCACAATGATGGCAGCTTTAAGGGAGAGCATAGGAAATGACGTCATCATTGGGGACAAAACTGGAAGTGGTGTCATTGGGACTGGAAGTGACATCAGTAGGTGTGTAACCGGAAGTGATGTCATCGGGGCCAGGTGGAATTTCCCATAATTGCTCTGCAGAGAAGTGAGAAAAAGAGTTAGTTCACTCTGCCACCCCTTGGTCTGGCATGGAATTACTCTTATTCAGGCCCTTTAGCTGCCTCCCGTGCGCACATGTGTGACAAGCCCCCCATACTTGCCAAAACCCAAACCCCCTCTTCGGCCCAGATCAGTTGGATCGAGCGTTCCTGACCAAGAGGTCGTGAACCCGAGAAAGTGCATCGGTGTTGGCATGGAGAGAGCTTTGTTGATGAACAAGCGAAAAGGTCAGGAAACCACTTGGTGACCCACGGATTCAGCTCCTTGTGTAGGGCCATCCACTCGCAGCCCAAGAGGTAGTACCTCAGCCATTTTATTGCCAAGGCCTCCCTTTCCACCACCACATACCTGGTCTCTCATTCCAGCAGTTTCTGGCTTAGGAACATAACGGGGTGTTCAACACCATCGACGCTCTGGCTCAGCAAGGCACACAGGCCTGTGTTTGAAGCATCCATCTAGAGAATGAAAGGTAAAGAAACGTTAGGACTTTCAAGTCTGGTACTGACATAAGGGCCTGCTTCAACTCACCAAATGCAGCGTCTGTCTTGTCACATCTAGAGAATGAAAGGTAAAGAAACGTTAGGACTTTCAAGTCTGGTACTGACATAAGGGCCTGCTTCAACTCACCAAATGCAGCGTCTGTCTTGTCAGTCCATACCACATTGTTCGGAGCCCTCTTCTTTGTTAAATCAGTCAGGGGTGCTGCTCTCTCAGAAAATCAGGGTACAAACCAGAAGTAGTAACCTGATAAGCTGAGAAAGGCTTGGTCTTGCTGCTTGGTTTTCGGACAGGGCTATTTCAATATCTACTTTGAAGTGCTGTGGGATTATTCCAATGTCTGGCCTCACCAAGTGTCCATGACACTGCTCTGACCTGCTGTAGGTGTTCCTCCCACATGCTGGAATAGATGACCACGTCATCCAGGTAGGCAGCACTATATGAGTTATGAGGCCAGAGCACTTTATCCACCAAGCACTGGAAAGTTGCAGCAGTCCTGTGTAACCCAAATGGAAGGACACAATACTGCCAGTGACCGCTAGGGGTGCTAAATGCAGTCTTAACCTTTGCGGAGTCCGTTAAAGCAGGGGTCCCCAACCCCCGGTCCGCGGCCCACTACCGGGCCGCAGCCGTCTGACAGCCTGGCCGCGAGAGAACTGCCGGCAACGGAGACTCACTCAGACTTTTCAGAACGCTTGGCGGGCGGGGCTTTGCAGCGGCGCAGAGAGAGGAGAGAGACCGAGGTGAGAGTATTACAACAAAGTTATTTTTATGGTCCTGACAGAGTCTATAGAAATCGCGTTACTACGAAGTACATTCAGCAGATGCTTTCATTACAACGAAGTGACCTTGAAATGCTTGAACGAATCATCCACAGAGCAGTCAGATCTGTGGTCACAGCTCAGTTGCGATACCCAAACAGAAACATTGTAAAAAAAAAATCTGTTTCTTCGAACTTTCCTCGTACTGTTTTTTTTTTTTGCTGTTTTTGTTTTCTGTGGCTTTCAGTGATACCTTTTGCTTATTGCTTGTCAACATTTGAAAAACATCCATTGGAATTTAACTCATTGTCACCCTCCTATAGAAACGGCAGACATGAAAAAAAGATAGCCGTGTTAATGTTTGTGATGTGCAATCTGTTGGAATGGCAAATGCAAAGCATATGTCTTTGTTATATGCAAAAAAAGAAGAAAAATCTCGGGTTGAAAACGTATGCAAACTGCTTAATAACTTAATAATAATAAAAATTTTATGTAAATTGTGTATAAAACTGTCACCCCACCACTCCCCAAAACCGGTCCGTGGAAAAATTTGCATCTAATAAAGTGGTCCTTGCTGTCAAAAAGGTTGGGGACCACTGCGTAAAAGGAACCTGCCAGTACCCATTTGTCATGTCAAGAGTGGCCAAATATTTAGCCTGTCCTAGCCTCTCGAGGAGGTCATCCACTCTTGGCATTGGATAGGCATCAAACTGGGAGACTTGATTCAGTTGACGGAAGTCATTGCAAAACCTCCAACTTCCGTTAGGCTTAGTGACCAAGACAATGGGAGTAGAACCAGGGACTTCCCTTTGTTACTCCTAGTTTCAGCATACACTTGATCTCAAGCTCTATTTCATCTCTTTTTGCCTTGGGAAGGCAAACTGACCCAAGATGATGGGACTGGATCAGGGACTAGTTCTCAAACCATAACCCCGGTTTCTGTCACAATAATGTGCGCAATTAGAGTGGTCCTTCCAGTGTTTCACTCACTACCTCCGGGATAGAAAGGATAATTGCCTTCAGCTCCCACCTCTGTTTGGGACTTAAATCTGCACCGAAGTTAAGGTTATTCTTGTGAGCAAAGTGTGAGCGGGGCTGACCGGAGGAGGAGTCAGGATCCCTATCCTTCCACGGTTTCAGCACATTTATATGGTATATCCGCTTGCTCGCACGATGACTGGGTTGTTTCACCAAATAGTTAATGAGTCCTTTCCTCTCCTTAACTTCATATGGACCTTGCCAGTGGACTATTAACTTAGAATGGGAGGTAGGAACAAGGACCATGACCTGAGCTCCCTGGTAGAATTCCCAGAGAGACGTACCTTATAGATAGATAGATACTTTATTAATCCCAAGGGGAAATTCACATACTCCAGCAGCACCTTACTGATACAAAAAAAAAAAAAAAACAATGTTAAATTAAAGATTGATAATAATGCAGGTAAAAACAGACAATAACTTTATATAATGTTAACGTTTACCGCCCTGGGTGGAATTGAAGAATTGCATAGTTTTGGGGAGGAACGATTTTCTCAGTCTGTCAGTGGAGCAGGACAGTGACAGCAGTCTGTCGCTGAAACTGCTCCTCTGTCTAGAGATGACACTGTTTAGTGGATGCAGTGGATTTTCCATAATTGATAGGAGCCTGCTGAGCGCCTGTCGCTCTGCCACAGATGTCAAACTGTCTAGCTCCATGCCAACAATAGAGCCTGCCTTCCTCATCAGTTTGTCCAGACGTGAGGCATCCTTCTTCTTAATGCTGCCTCCCCAGCACACCACCGCATAGAAGAGGGCGCTTGCCACAACCGTCTGATAGAGCATTTGCAGCATCTTATTGCAGATGTTGAAGGACGCCAGCCTTCTAAGGAAGTATAGCCGGCTCTGTCCTTTCTTACACAGAGCATCAGTATTAGCAGTCCAGTCTAATTTATCATCCAGCTGCACTCCCAGGTATTTATAGGGAGTATAGGGTATTTATCTGCACACAGTCACCTCTGATGATCACGGGGTCCATGAGGGGTCTGGGCCTCCTAAAATCCACCACCAGCTCCTTGGTTTTGCTGGTGTTCAGGTGTAGGTGGTTTGAGTCGCACCATTTAACAAAGTCATTGATTAGGTCCCTATACTACTCCTCCTGCCCACTCCTGATGCAGCCCACGATAGCAGTGTCATCAGCGAACTTTTGCATGTGGCAGGACTCCGAGTTGTGTTGGAAGTCCGACGTATATAGGCTGAACAGGATTGGAGAAAGTACAGTCCCTTGTGGCGCTCCTGTGTTGCTGACCACAATGTCAGACGTGCAGTTCCCAAGATGCACATACTGAGGTGTGTCTTTAAGATAGTCCACGATCCATGCCACCAGGTATGAATCTACTCCCATCTCTGTCAGCTTGTCCCTAAGGAGCAGAGGTTGGATTGTGTTGAAGGCGCTAGAGAAGTCTAGAAACATAATTCTTACAGCACCACTGCCTCTGTCCAAGTGAGAGAGGGATCGATGTAGCATATAGATGATGGCATCCTCCGCTCCCACCTTCTCCTGATATGCGAACTGCAGAGGGTCGAGGGCGTGTTGAACCTGTGGCCTCAGGTGGTGAAGCAGCAGCCTCTCCATGGTCTTCATCACATGTGATGTCAGAGCAACAGGCCGAAAGTCATTCAGCTCACTAGGACGTGATACCTTTGGGACTGGGGTGATGCAAGATGTTTTCCAAAGCCTCGGGACTCTCCCCTGTTCCAGGCTCAGGTTGAAGAAGCGCTGTAGAGGACCCCCCAGCTCCGATGCACAGACCTTCAGCAGTCGTGGCGATACTCCATCTGGACCCGCTGCTTTGCTGGCACGAAGTCTCCTCAGCTCTCTGCTCACTTGCGCTGTTGTAATTATGGGTGGGGATGTCTCTTCTATGCTGGTATCAACAGAAGGATGTGTGGAGAGTGCAGTACTCCGAGGTGAGAGTGAGAGTGGGTTAGGGTGGTCAAACCTGTTAAAGAAGTTGTTCATTTGGTTTGCTCTCTTCACGTCTCTCTCGATGGTGGTACCCCGCTTCGAGCTGCAGCCAGTGATGATCTTCATCCCATCCCACACTTCCTTCATGCTGTTATTCTGCAACTTCTGCTCCAGCTTTCTCCTGCACTGCTCCTTCGCCGCCCTGAGCTGGACTCGGAGTTCCTTCTGCACGCGCTTGAGCTCATGCTGATCACCATCTTTAAAAGCCCTTTTCTTCTGGTTCAAAAGGCCCTTGATGTCACTTGTAATCCATGGCTTGTTGTTAGCATAGCAGCGTACAGTTCTTACTGGAACTACAATGTCCATACAGAAGTTGATGTAGTCAGTAGTGCAGTCAACAACTTCCTCAATGTTCTCACTATGTGATCCCTGCAGGATATCCCAGTCTGTAGTTCCAAAACATTCTCTCAGAGCATTCTCAGCCTCCGGGGTCCACTTCCTGAATGATCGTGTGGTTGCAGGTAGGACCCTCACTTTTGGTTTGTAGTGAGGCTGAAGCAGAACCAGGTTATGATCTGCTTTTCCAAGCGCAGGCAGCGGGGTGGCGCTGTATGCGTCTTTAATGTTTGCATACAGTAAATCAATAGTCTTATTTCCCCGGGTGTTACAGTCCACATACTGGGAGAAGGCAGGTAGTTTTGTCCAGCGTCACATGGTTAGTCTCCAGCGATTAGCACAAGCGCCTCAGGGTGCTGCGTTTGTAACTTAGCAACCTTGATCGTAATATTGGACCTGTGCTACTTGCGTCTCTTCCATGTAATTTTTAAGTAGGGGACGAATTTTTCCAAATCTATCGTAAATTATGCGACATATTCTAATATGTCTGTGGAATGGAGAGTCTCTTCTTCCCACTCTTCTTTTAAAATATCCAGGTTGTCATCTGTACAATAGTTCAAAAGGTGAGAACCCTGTAGAGGCTTGTGGGACTTCCTGATATGCAAAAAGGACAAGGGGGAGGAGCTGATCTCAGTTCCTTCCATCCTTGCTGACCACCTTGCAAAGCATTTGTTTGAGAGTCTGATTAAACCTCTCCACTAGACCATCAGTTTGAGGATGATACACCGCGGTCTTCAGGTGTTTTATTTTAAGTGACTTGGTCATTTCCCTGAACGTCTCCAAGTTGAAAGGCATCCCTTGGTCCATCAGGACTTCCTTTGGGATGCCTCTTTGGGATGCCGCTCACGCAAAGACCCCTACAAGTAGCATAATCCACAAGGACTAAAATAAATTTTGTGTCCTCTTGCAGAGGGTTCATGGGGTCCCACTAAGTCGACCCCAATCCTTTCAAATGGGACATCAACCAGGGGAATGTGAACGAGAGGAGCTCGGTCCCTCCTAGGAATTTGTCTCAATTGACACTCTGGGCAAAACATACAAAGCGACGAACCTCCTCATTAATTCCCGGCCAATAAAATCGAAGCTTAATCCACTGTTCCCTTTTAATGAATCCGGTGTCTCTCTAAACTGATATTGTAATATGGAGAGGGGGTCAGGATTGACCTCAAGGGGTGTGGTTTCCTCCCATTCGATTGTGGTGTTGGTTATTGACGTTTCTGCCCATGACAGCACAGGAATTGGCATGTCACTCTGAGTGGCCACATTGTCTCTCTCCACCAGCTGGTTACACTGCGTTGAGGCAACTTGAGACTGATTGTCTCAGTCTATAATTAGGCCCAAATTAGACAGGAATGGAAGGTGCCAAACCGCTTTTAATTTTAGACCAGTCCTGCCCCAATATGACCGGGAATGGTGGATTCAGAAGGACCGATACGGCTAATTTTTTTAGCAATCCTTTGCAATTGATGACACAGGTGGCAGACCCGTACCAGCAGGTTTCTCCGTGGATGCAGGTTAGACTAATCTTAATTTTTAGCCAGTGTTGTAGTAGTACATATCAGCAGGCAACAATGGAAATGTTCCTGCCGGAATTGAATAAGGCCTCGGTTTTAAATCCAATTATAATCACCACGCCTTTATGCGGAATCCCAGGGAATTCTGTTAGTGCACACCACCCTTCTATCCGCTTCCATCTGCCATTCCTCCTCGTCCCTAACTAGGTTGCACATGCATGGATTCAGGGACTTCGGTGCATGTTCCAGTTTGTAGCGGGGAGGCCATATTTTTGGGAGGTAATCCATCTGGGTTTGGCTAAAGGACCATTCTGCCCTCCCAGATTGTGAGGCCATCCTAGTCGTTGTTCGGTCAGCTGATCTCAGCCCATATTTTGAAATTTTTATCCCCAGACCGGCTGGGTGAAGTGTTCAGGAAGGTTAATTAATAGTATGTAGAAGGCAACCAGCTCCACTATTTGCCTACAAAGAGAAGCCTTGCTTGTGGGTTGGCTGCTCTGGGTCAAAACTCCACTGTTTTATTTTTCTCACTTGCTGGTTTGGGGCACCCCCACGTTTAGCCAAGGTCTCTGCCTTGTTGGGGAGGAGGGCACTCTCCTGCAAGAGAGCATAATAATCCCCGTTACCTACCCCCATCTGGACCAACCCAATCCTGATAGTCCCTCGTGCACACTCCCTGCGTTTTTTTAGTTCACCCAGTTATGTGTACTGGGAGCAGAGCCTGCACTGGGTCTTTCCAAACCACTGGACAAAACTCCCCACTCAGAAACTCATCCACAGTACTTTTCCCACCTGGATATATGGGAGTTCACCATCCTGGCGACTACGCCAGTTGTCATAAGCACGACAAAAGAGCCACCAAAAAAAGGTTTGGGGCAGCCACACATATTTTATTCCTGGCTGCAAATGGATAATTAAGGTACTGATTTGTGCAGATTGGAGTCCACAAATGAACTCATTTGCTGGCACAAAGATGGTGGCTTTAAGGGAGAGCGGAGGAAGTGATGGCATCATTGGGCCCAGGGCCAGATGTGACGGCATCATTGGGCCCAGGGCCAGATGTGACGTCATCAGTGGGGCAGGAACAGGAAGTAATGTTATCAGTGGGACAAGGCAGAATTTCACATAACTGGTCTGCAGAGAAGTGACAGAAAGAGTTAGTGCACTCCACCACCCCTTGGTCTAGCATGAATTACTCTCATTCAGGCCCTTTAGCTACCTCCCATGCAGCATTTACCGACATTTTCACACTTGCATTATGGACTGTACGTTAGTATGTTAGAAGTTACTGTAGTGTCATTTTTTTCTTTATGCTTTTCTTTTGCACTGTTTTGTGCTGTACAGAATCTTAGTATGCTGCAGTGAGTTATAGACTAAAGTTTCTAAATAACATTGAACACTATCTGTGAGTGCTTGTACTTATTTTGAAGAACCCATGTTTTATGTTATTCTTCTTTTTTTCTTTTAGTTATCTGCCATCTTATTTTTTTCTTTTAGTTATCTGCCATAAGGCAAGTCTTTTGATCACCAGTTCCTCCATTGTACTCTTTCTTCTGCCCTTCTTTTATTTCTTGGTATGATTTACCATCTTTCAGGTAATATAATATGTTATATATAATATGGCCTTCCTCTTGATTTCTCTCCCTTCAGTTTACCCTCCACTATTTTCAACAATCCATCTCCTATTACTACATGTCCCGTCCAGGTTGTTTGTTCTCACTGTTTCAAGCATGCTCCTTTCTTCACCAATCATTTTCAGCACTTTTTCACTAGTTAATTTATCCATCCAACTTTTTTCCATCCTTCTCCATAGCCACCATTCAGATGCTTCCAATTTATTTATATCCCCTTTCCTTTCTGTTTTTATTATTATTTTCATCAGTGTTCTACGTGTCTATTTGTTAGCAATTTACTTTTTTCACTGAAGGCTGTTTTTTCCCATTGCTTTACGTATTTTTTATTTCTTTTTCACTTCTCAAATATTTATGGCTTTCCACTTCTTCCAAGATGTGTGCTCTAATTTTTATTATTACTGGTTTTGTTGTTCTTTCCTTTGATAACACACAACACATTTGTTTTCTTTAGACAGATCTTAATTCCATTCATCTTACATATATAATCTAATTTGTTCATTAATTTTGTTAGTCCTTCTGCATTGCTTGATGTCATTGCTTTATCAGCTGCAAATCTTACTAATGTAATACATCTTGCACTTTCACGCACAGCTTGTTGTTTGTCTGTGCTTCTTTAATTATTCTCTTAACAGAGGAATCATTTCACCTAATGACTCTCCCAACAACTTAAGGATTCCCCACCCTGTTTATTAATCTGCAACAGCCACTTTGGGTTTAGAGGTATTTTTTTGCATTTTTAAAGGTAAAACCTGAATAAATGTAGCAAATAGGGTAAAAGATCATTCATCAGACCATCTTAAAGTTGCCATTGCTCATTGTGCTGCATCAGATTATGATACTTTGAGTGTTAGCCTTGGACACGAGCAGTTTCCAAAATGTGAGCTCTACCAAAGTTCTGTGATCTGTCCATCTGCCCCTGTTGGTGAACTCCCAACATTTGATCATTGTCTTTGTCAATGAAGTTTCCACATGTTTGGTGTATGCTGTCATTATTTTTGAGGCAGTTCCTCTTGATATATTGAGTGCTCTTTGTAGTTGTGAGCAGTGCACCTTAAATTTTGATACTGAGTTTCTGGCTTCTTTGGAACTTTATGAGACTCCCACATGAGTCTTTGATACCTCACATGTCAAGTGCTAATTTTCAGCCTGATTTTACACACAATGCTAATTGGCAGTCAAATTAGGGCGACTCACCTTTGTAGCTGCATTGTAACTGGGATCTAAGTACTTTAGATTTAAACTCCCTTTTAATGTTTTGATTATGTGGTTGTGTGCTCCTCCATATATTTGATACTGGACTTAAAATAACAAAGTCTGTTACATTGTACAGCTGAATTGACAAATGACCAAAAACTTAAGGCTATATCTTTCTCAAAAAAGAAGGGGACTCTTTAGAAACCAGTAGCAAGTAGTTAAAATAGGCAATTTTTTCCAAATTCCAAATACCTTTCCTAACATCTAAAAAAAACCTGTGAAAACCTGTTCATGAAAATTCCTTCCATATGGCACATGTATTTGAAAAAAAAGTATGTGAAGGTTAATATTGCCTGACAACTTTATATATATTTGTTTACTGGCTTGTCCATTTTATATCCCTTTGTCATACATAATGAAACATTTTATACCCAGGTGTATGCCAGTTGCCAATGGAAGACTTCAAAGTCTTAAAACATTATTATACATAAGGCAGATAATACTAGAAACACTGACCTTACTCTTCAGCTTCCTTTACTTTTCTTGCAACTTACTTTGTTAACAGCCTATTAAACCTACACCACACTTGCAAATTCAAATTAACTATTTAAAAATTAACACTAAAATTATGTCTGTCACATGCTTTGGTTGCAAATTTCATTTTTATCTTTTATCTACTTTTTCAAATGTACTGGGAAAAGCAGGTAGCAAGAAGCACACTTTTCAGAAATATAAATTCTTTATAGTGTTGGTAAAAGTCTGGCAGTAGATTTGACTATTTTTACAATATTAATTGCAAAATGAAAACAGTACTTAAGGTCTTAAACTCTTGGCAGTAACTTCCAAATGATTGTTAGGCTTGGAATTCTTTGGAAATATGGTGATTGCCGAGTTCTACTAAGTTAATCTGTTTTGATAAAATGTAGAGCGTTAAGCCTCAGTTACTCTTAAGACAGCATTCTGCTCCCACTCTACTGATGAAATAACATCGTACTGCAAAAAAATAATATATTTTTCTATGTGTTCTGCCACTGTATGGTAGCTCATCAATAATTATGAGTGGGGTGGAGACTTCAACAAAAAGCACAATGCTATTTAATGAAAAACTTTAAAGCCAGTTTTAGAACAAACTGAAAATTAATCAGTAGAATCAAGTGATTATGATTGACAATGTGAATTGTTCATCAGACATTGACACAGATAGTGAAACTGTTTCCTCAAGGTTCACATTGTGCACAGTAAGTGTGTGGCCAAAAGGCAAAATTTTTGTAATTAAGCAGAAGGACAAAAAAGACGTTGGCCCCCTTAAGCACTGTTTACAGTGCAGCAACTGTCAATGTTCAAGTCAGGGAAATGTGGAAGTCAGTAAGCCTTGCAACTGTAGTCTGTAATAACATTGACTATAGTACTCTCTCATGAGCAAGCGATAGAAAAACAGTATAAGAAAGTGTGTAAAGAAACAAGCTTCTACTGTTGTGATTGCAACATTGGGTTGTGCGTTAGTGATTGTTTCAAAACATGTTACATGAAAGATATGTATTAAATCTACATCAGTACAGCAGTGGACACTAGGCATACCTTTCCTGCTGCAGTTACGTTGACATTTTGGTATTTACATGTTTCTTTTAGGAATAATAACATTTTTTTTGGGATTCAACATAACGCTAAGGAGGTTAATGTAAATATAATAAACAAATCTTTTCCATTGTTTTAAATATTAAGATATTAAATATTCTCAAGCTACAAATTGCTTCCCACTTGTTACATTAACTTTGTTGGCAGCAGGTTTGAGAATTACTGGCAAGATGAAGAATATATATATAATAGGGGGGCCCCCCTGGCGCCTTTGGTGTCCAACCTCTAGTTGCAGCCAGAATATGTACAAAAGAAAAATTATTATTTATTGGAGTCAAAATCACAAAATTCTATAAATATGTAAAAGAAAAATTATTATTTAACTGAGTAAAAATCATGAAATGAGAATAAAATATTTACTGTCTTACCTATTGGAGTATTCCTGTTAAACTGAGGTCCACTATGCTCGATGAGTATTTATAAGAGACTAAATAAACGATCCATTCATTTCAACTGACAAAAACCACATCTTTCTTGATATTTTAGTTTATATTTCAAAAAGGGAATAACATCACATTAAAGTTCGATAAATTCTTAAAAAAATGATACCAAACATATATACAGTATGTGGGTTTTTAAAATAAGCCCAATTTAAAGCGTGACAAAAAACGTGACATAAAATCGTTGCACAAAATCGTGGCTCTTTTAGGCTTAGGATTTTATATATAGAGAGTAGATATATATGTTACGGCCAAAGCGGGAAATGTCCGGCCAAAGCGGGAAATGGCCAATGTCGCTGTAAATTGACCGACCAATGTCTGATGTTTTCCTCGATTTCGGGATTTGGCCAGCCAGTTTGCGAAATGGCATGGGGCGATCGGCCAAAGTCGGAAGGAAAAAGGCATGAGCAGCGATTTGTTGCGCACTTAGTAGTGCAATTGCGTTGAGTGTAGCCTTGGCGGCTCATGTTCAGAAAGCGGACACCACTTGGTTGTTTCACAATAATTAAGATCAGGTATATAAGTAGATTTCACATTTTAGCAATAAAATAGTGACTTAACATCAGGGACCTATTTTATTGACCTTAAGGTTAGTGTTTTGGGCGAGGGGAAGGCCATCTCAAGTGGCGTCCGCTTTGCTGAACAAGACCCGCCTTGAGCAGTTTCTCGTGCAGAATGGAAAACTCACTTCTGAATCTGCATCTGAAAATTTTTAAGCATCTTCGCACCTTGAGCGGACAGTCTTACATCAGCACATCGGATTTTGACCAGGGAGTTCTCGCCACTTTGCGAAATGGCTGGCCAAAGTAGCATATATGCCGGTCATTTCTAGTACTTCGGACTTTGGCCACACCTCGCAGCCAAAATGCGAAATGGCCGGTCAACTCGTGAACTGGCTGAACTTCGGGTTTTGGTCGTGACATATACACAGGTAAAATTCTGTTACAACGAATATCTTTACAATGAAATTTTCATTACCGCGAAGTATTTTTATGGTCCCGACAGTTTCCCCATATGACACAAGTCTATAGAAATCTCATTACATCTGAAAACCTCAACAACCAAAACCTCAAATCTCAACATTTGAAAAACACCCATTGGAATTTAACTCATTGTCACCCTCCTATAAAAGCGGCAAACACGAAAAAACGATAACAGTTCATATCAGAAAAAGAAACTTAAAATTTTTGCAGCTCTCGATTGAGGCAAAAAGAAAAAAAACGTTGCCAATGAATTCGGAATTTCGCCATTGACACTGTCAACTTTCTTGAAAGACCGAGCAAAAAAGAAGAAAAATTTTGGGTGCAACCGTATGCGAACTGCTGCATTTGAAGATGCCAAAAAAGCCGTTTTTATGTGGTTCAGTGATGCTCGTTCAAGAAACATTCCTATTAATGCGGCATTCATTCAAGAAAATGTGAGGTTTCTAAACTCTCTTGGGACCTCCTCCAACTGGACAACACACCGAAGAACTTGCCGAAGTGCGATCACTGCGTCTGTGGAAGACTGTTTATTTGTTGCCGGGGCCAACAGCAGGCTCACAGCGCTGGGGCGGCTCTTCACCTAAGCAAACAGAGAAGGTCTGGGTGATGCAGGGAACAGTATTACTTGGTCACTAACCTGGCCACGACCCTGCCTGACTGCTGTGTCTGAGTATAGGAGAGTGGGAGATCCCGCTACAATAAATAACCATGCTGTTCCTGTTTCAAGCTGAATAAAGCTGTTTTTGCTAAAGTACTGAGACTAAGCCTCGTGTTTTGGGGTGCAAGACATGGACTTATAGCGCGCCCACGATCTTTTAGGATTCTCTTCTGTGGCGCCTCACAGCAGCGTTGCGAGCCTGCTGTTGCCTTGCCATGGGAACGGACAAACAATCTTCCACAGATGCGGGAATTGCGCTTTGGGACACACTTTAGCATGACTTTCCCATTAGATGGGGGGGCGGGGGGATCCCAAAAGAGTTCAGAAACCTCACAATATGAAGAAGAAGAAAAGGATGATTCGGCTTCTGATTGATAACTGTGCTGCCCACAACAGGCTTCCGCATTTAGATAATGTTTGCGTTGAAATCCTCCCACCCAATTGCACAGCAGTGCTTCAGCCATTGGGTTTGGGCATCATTCACACCCTGAAAGTGTATTATCGTAAGGAAATGCGGAGAAAAATTCTTGTCAGCGTAACTTTTAGGCAGGAGAAGATTAAAATTAAATAGAAAGAAGCTATTGAAATGATTGCAAACGGCTGGACGCAAGTTAAAGAAAGCACTGTAGCAACGAATACAGAATCTCACTACAATGAAATTTTCATTACAACGAAATAGTTTTTAGGTCCCTGGCAGTTCGTTGTAACGGAATTTTACCTGTATATCTTGTCACAAAGAATCATACCAGACATCGTAAAGGTTTGGGGCATCCACTCGTATAATATATTCTGGCTGCAAATGTAATAAATTTTCACAGAGTTGTTCACAAGGCTGAGTCCAAAACAGAACTGATTACAAGATCAAAGATGGATGCTTTAAAGGCCCATATAGGAAGTGACGTCATCAAAGGGGTCGGAATCAGAAGTGATGTCGTCTGGACCGGAAGAGACATCATCAATGGGGCCAACACCAGAAGTGATGTCTTCTGGACCTGAAGTGACGTCAGCAAAGTGTCCAGCACCAGAAGTGATGTCTTCTGGACCGGAAGTGACGTCAGCAAAGTGCCCAGCACCAGAAGTGATGTCTTCTGAGGCGCCAGAACCTTGCAGGAATTCCCTGGAATTTTCTGTAGGGAACTGAGAAAGACAGTCAGCGCAGTCTACCGCCCCCTGGTCGGATGTTTTATTACAATTACTCAGGCCCTTTAGCTGCCTCCTACTCGCACGTGTATGATAATATATATATACTAGACATTAAGCCCGTTACAATAACGGGCGCTAGAACAGTAGTCCATAAACATTAGTAGGAACAGTCTATATTAAATGACAAGGGACCTTTTACCTCATTAAATTTTTTCCATAAAATGGCTGTAATCCATATTACTAAACGAGAATGGTAAACCAGATATGGACGCAGGGACCTGCCCGTGGACGCAAAAGACATAGTGCGCAAGTGCCACACAAAGCCCCCACCCCCCCAGAGTGAAACGGGAGAGACTACGCACGTGCGCAGGTGCCACACAAAGCCCCCCCCCCCCCCGCACCAGAGCAAAACGTGAGACACTACGAACCGTCAGAGTAGGAAACAAAGTAAAACGTCATAAAGAGGTTAAAGAACAGGGACAAACACATGGAGAGCAGGTTACAGAACAAAGCCCCCCCCCCCCAGAGTAAAATGAGAGAGACTACGAACCGTCTGACATGCCGCAAGCAGGATAAAGCGAGGTCAGAAATAAAAACACAGAGTAGGAAACAAATGAAAATTATTACTCAAAAAAGGGAAAATATATTCACCACGGACCAGGTGTCATTGAAACAAAAGCAGAATAAAGCGAGATCAGAAATGAAAGACAGAGTAGAAAGCAAAGTAAAACGTCATAAATAGGTTAAACGAGGGGGCCAAACACATGGACAGCATGGTTACAGATAATGAAGACCGGAATTCAAAAGCTTCAAAAACAAAAAACTCGACTGACCGAGATACAAACTGAAACGGGAAACACGGAGCTCCGTATTAACAGTGAGGGGCCCCAGAGTGACACGGGCGAACGCTCCGTATTAAACGTGCGTCATCCTCACACGTGGCTGTCCAGCAGGCACGGGTTCAAAACGCCGGGGGTAGGCGAGCGAGCGAAGCGAGCAGGGGGCGGAGCCCCCCTTGTTTTCTCTGACAGTAATACTGGCTTTGCTGTCCGTTATATGCGTTTAATTTTCTGTCACAACAGTGGGCAATCAGCAGATTCTCCCCAGCAACTAATGTAATGTGCGCGAAAATAAATCCACTTTTAAAAGTCATCATATTGTAATATCATGAAAATTCGTATATTTAGGAAAACCCCTTCAACGACTGACACTTTACCGGGCCAAGCTTCTTAATCGCAAATCTGACATCCTCAGAGTGAACACTTGCACAACAATGGGGAAGCTGGTCTCCGCGCCTCAGTACCCGATTGGATTTTTCATGTTTTATATATTAGGTCTTACCTCATTTACCGAAATCCGATTGGATCAGCCGCGCGATATTTTATAGGTCCCGCCCCTCTCTGTCTTGTGTGACGCGTCAGGCGGCCTTTGAAGCATCTGCTTTGAAAGCATCGCACCGTGCCCCGCGCATGCGCACTTCACCAGAAGACACACACACACGGACACTGGATGCACACAGGGGTTTTACTAGAGAGAATAGAATATAAACAGACCAAATAAGTAAGTTTTATTTAATACTCAAACATGGAAAAACTGTTGAGTTTTATTATAGAATGACATACATTCTTTTAGGTTCAGCATGGTTGGCACCATGGTTAGCCTCAAGTCTGGAGAAATCTAGGTTCAAACAAATGTCAAAGTGGTTGCTTGTATGTTTTCTCAATGTCTGCAACTCTCTTAAATTCCAAGATTTACATATTTGGTTATTTGGTGACTCCAGTTTTGTTTATTATGAGGGAGTGCAGGTGTGTGTGTGAGAGAGAGAAAGAGAGAGAGAGTGCATCATGATAGACTTGTCCACATTGTTGTTGAGATTAATTCTAACTCCCTGTAACTGCAACTCTGATTAAAAAAGATGAAAGAAATGAATGATTGAATGTTTTTAAATGAGTAATCTTTTTCCTTAAACATACAGTTAGGTCCATAAATATTTGGACAGAGACAATTTTTTTCTAATTTTGGTTCTGTACATTACCACAATGAATTTTAAATGAAACAACTCAGATGCAGTTGAAGTGCAGACTTTCAGCTTTAATTCAGTGGGGTGAACAAAACGATTGCATAAAAATGTGACGCAACTAAAGCATTTTTTTAACACAATCCCTTCATTTCAGGGGCTCAAAAGTAATTGGACAAATTAAATAACTGGAAATAAAATGTTCATTTCTAATACTTGGTTGATAACCCTTTGCTGGCAATGACAGCCTGAAGTCACCAGATGCTGGGTTTCCTCCTTTTTAATGCTGTGCCAGGCCTTTACTGCAGCGGCTTTCAGTTGCTGTTTGTTTGTGGGCCTTTCTGTCCGAAGTTTAGTCTTCAACAAGTGAAATGCATGCTCAATTGAGTTAAGATCAGGTGACTGACTTGGCCATTCAAGAATTTTCCACTTCTTTGCTTTAATAAACTCCCTGGGTTGCTTTGGCTGTATGTTTTGGGTCATTGTCCATCTGTATCATGAAATGCCGCCCAATCAATTTGACTGCATTTAGCTGGATTTGAGCTGACAGTATGTCTCTGAACACCTCAGAATTCATTCAGCTGCTTCTGTCCTGTGTCACATCATCAATAAACACTAGTGTCCAGTGCCACTGGCAGCCATGCACGCCCAAGCCATCACACTGCCTCCACTGTGTTTTACAGATGATGTGGTATGCTTTGGATAATGAGCTGTTCCACGCCTTCTCCATACTTTTTTCTTGCCATCATTCTGGTAGAGGTTGATCTTGGTTTCATCTGTCCAAAGAATGTTTTTCCAGAACTGTGCTGGCTTTTTTAGATGTTCTTTAGCAAAGTCCAATCTAGCCTTTCTATTCTTGAGGCTTATGAGTGGCTTGCACCTTGCAGTGCACCCTCTGCATTTACTTTCATGCAGCCTTCTCTTTATGGTAGACTTGGATATCAATATGCCTGCCCCCTGGAGAGTGTTGTTCACTTGGTTGGCTATTGTGAAGGGGGTTTCTCTTCACCATGGAAATGATTCTGCGATCATCCATCACTGTTGTCTTCCATGGACGTCCAGGTCTTTTTTGCGTTGCTGAGTTCACCAGTGCTTGCTTTCTTTCTCAGGATGTACCAAACTGTAGATTTTGCCACTCATAATATTGTAGCAATTTCTTGGATGGGTTTTTTCTGTTTTCGCAGCTTAAGGATGGCTTCTTTCATGTGCATAGAGAGCTCCTTTGACCGCATGTTGTCTGTTCATAGCAAAATCTTCCACATGCAAGCACCACACTTCAAATCAACTCTAGGCCTTTTATCTGCTTAATTGATAATGACATAATGACGGACTTGCCCACACCTGCCCATGAAATAGCCTTTGAGTCAATTGTCCAATTACTTTTCAACCCCTGAAATGAAGGGATTGTGTTAAAAAAATGCTTTAGTTGCCTCACATTTTTATGCAATCGTTTTGTTCACCCCACTGAATTAAAGCTGAAAGTCTGCACTTCAACTGCATCTAAGTTGTTTCATTTACAATTCATTGTGGTAATGTACAGAACCAAAATTAGAAAAAAGTTGTCTCTGTCCAAATATTTATGGACCTAACTGTACATTTCATAATTAATGGAATACATATTCAGGACATGGTGCAGCATCTTAATGTGGAGAAAACATTTTAATAATGTTGTAGAATATATTTGGTGGGTTTTTAAACAATTCACACTACACAAGAATTTCCCAGGTCTGCTCATGTACTACCCTTGTCAATTCAGTCCATACATGTTCTCTCACGATCAAGTCTGGAGAATGGGATTGTCAATGAACAATATTGATGCTGTTTTTAGTCAACCATTTCTATATCAATTCTAAGGGGTATTCAGAGTCATTGTATAACTAGCATAGTTTACAGTGGGTAATCACTTTTCTCACACCAAATATTCTGATTATGTGAGTGGCCAAATAGTACAGCTGCCTCTTTTGTTATTGTTTTCAGTATGGACTTTCTGTAGGCACTCTCCCCAAATAGCAGATTGGCTAGTTGGTGGTTGATTTGAAAGTTTGGTTACTTCTGTTGCTGGGTACAGAAATTACAGTTGTAAGAACTGGAAAAATTTGGCACCACCTGAGTTGTCCCGTGTATTGTTCAAAATGAAACAAAGAAAATCGAATCCTTTTAGGCATGCACATCCTGTTATGCAGGGAAACAAAACGAAACAAGATATTGAGGCTGGTTAGTCCATTAGTCAGGTCATTATGGCAATAGAGCTCTGTCCAGCAGGTTGCACTTGCTAGAAATGATGCCTCCTTCTGGGAGACTGTCCTTTTCTGGATGCTGAACTGGAAGGGGCGGGAGTCAGTTGCCCTCAATTTGGGGGTTTCTTGACACTGTGGGGAGAAAAGGAGATGGTACCATTAGCAATAACACCTCCTCTCATCCTGGCGGATTAATGCATACCTCGATAGAGCCTGTAAGGAGGTCCCCTAACACACATGCGTGACACCCCATATTACTGTCAGACTTTGCAATTCACCACATTTTTTCACTTGAGTCTTCTTTCCAGGAAGGTAATTTTTTAGCAGCAGTGACCTCCTTGATTATTCTTTTAATATGTTAAGTTGTGTGTATGTATATATTTTTATTTTGTTGTTTTTTTAACATGCATTACCTGCTTTGTGGGGATCAACAACTATTTGCTAGTCTTTTCCTCTTGGTTATACATGAAACAGGATATTCCAAAAGCATTCCCTTATACTGATGAGTTGTATTCATGTGTTCATTCATTCATTTCCTATACCTTTTTGTAATTTATATTGGACTTTCTTTAAATAGATAAGTAGTTAACACTGACACCAATGAGTATACTTCTACCATTTGAAAACACTTAAAATAAAAATTTGCACTTTACACACGCAGAAAATAAAATATAGCTCATTATGTCTTTCAGCTTCCCATTTGTGTGGAGTTTGCACTTTTATCGCTTTGTCTGCCTATGCTTTCCTATGACAGTCCCAAATATATACTTGGTAGGTTAATCAGTGATTCCAAGTTAGTGTCTGTGTGTTGGTGCTTTTTGATGGCCTGCAATGGACTGGTACTATTAGATTGCAGGGCTCTCCAAAATGCAAAAATAGGGCTTGGTTCAAAAACTAAGCCTCAGATTCATATGAGATGTAGAATCAAAGTAAGCTGTACACCAAACTCAAGGAGGCATTTTTAGCTTCTAAATCTCAAAAATCAGACAGGGAGAAGAGGGATAGTGTAAAATCTTTTCCCAGAATAACACAAAGGTCTTTAATATAAGTGTTAACAAAGAAAAAACAACAAAACAGAAAAAGGTGCTTTCAAAAAGGCAGGAATACAGAATGCTTCAGAAAGTAAGCAGTTCGAAAAGAACCAAAAGCCATGTCCAGAATCCTGAAAAGGTTTCTTAAATGATAGCAAGAAGTCCATAAACCAGAAAATCCAATAATCATGAAATCAAAAACGAGAACGACATGGACAAGAATAGTACATAGAAGCGAGTTCTGTAGGGCCAGTCTATAGCTTGCCAACCATTAAATAAAGCTGCAATGTCTGGGAGCCCTGCCTCCTTGTGCTCAGCATAAACAAAAAATGTAACAAAAGATACATATACCTAAATGACACAACAATAATAACATAGTATTTTGTACAATAAAATAGAACTGGTAATAAATACAATAATGCAAAGCAGAAGACAAAAATATATTATCAAAATGATATTTAAAAGGCAACAAAAAGACTATAAAAACAGAAAAGGACAGTGTACCCAGTGCTACTGTTTTAAGTTTTGGACGTCCACTACCTGGATTATATTTTTGAGGTTATTTTAATTTTTGTTAGATTTCAGCAAGGGTTCTTTTTTTTATTTGGAGCGTTTTTATATTAAATCTCTTATTATAAAGATCCCAACTTTACCTTTTTTCTGTTGTCATGGACACCAAGCATAGACTGAAATCCCTCTTGGGATGGTTCAAGGCTCCTTACCCAGCTTAACTGTAGGGCAGAGAGATACCATTCACAGGAACTATTTACTCCCTAATACAACAGGTGGCAGTCTCCCAGGACTGCGGTGCCTGCATGAATACCCGCAGGGCAGGCTGGGAACTGTCGTCCCATTAGACAGCCCTGTTAAATTTTATGGGTTCTGCCACCTCGGGGAGTCAGAGTTGGGTGTTATAGGACAAAGCTCATCTGAAGGAGAGGAAAGACAAAGGAAAGAAGATTGTAGTTGTGCTTGTGTGACCTTTGAGAAAAGACTGTGAGAGGTATTTATTAAAAAATAAAATCTTTATTTGAAGGTGGGAACTGTGTGTATGTTGGTGTGTGTTTGGGAGCTTGGTGATGCCCTTTACTGGTCACACTGTCTAACCAAGATTTGAATAAATGTGCATTTTGAGTAATTTTTAAACTTTGTGTGCTTAGGAACTCTCTAGTTCATAACAAGTTTTGGTCAAAGGTTCCAATACTTCTCGAGTCTACTGTACATTATGCATTGCACCTATAGCAAATGGCAGCTTCTGCATCATAAGTAACAACAGTATGTATGCATTGTACAAACGTGTAAAATCTGATCAACACTAATATTAAAACCACTGACAGATGACATAAATAACATTGATTATCTCGTTACAATGGCACCTGTCAAGGGGTGGAATATATTAGGCAGCAAGCAAACAGTCAGTTTATGAAGATAATGTGTTGGAAACAGGAATAATTGGCTAGCATAAGGATCTAAGGGACTTTGACAAGGGACAAATTGTGATGGCTAGACAGCTGGGTCACAGCATCTCTAAAATGGCAGGTCTTGTGGGGAGTACCCACCATTCAATGGTTAGTACCAACCAAAAGTGGTCAGAGGAAGAACATTGGTGAACCAGCAACAGGGTCGTAAGTGCCCTAGGCTCATTTATTCGTATCAGGAGTGAAGGCTAGCCCATCTTTTCCGTTCCCACAGAAGAGCCACTATAGCATACGTTGCTGAAAAAACTTAATGTTGGCCATGAAAGAAAGGTGTCAGAATTTACAGTACAAAACAGCTTACTGTGTATGGGTTTGTTTGGATGCAGACCAGTCAGAGTACCCATGCTGACCCCGTCTGCTGGCAAAAGTGCCTTCAATGGGCATGTGAACCTCAGCACTGGACCATGGATAGCACTGATGAATTACATTTTCTTTCAGATCATGCAGACAACCAGGTGAGTGTGCATCATTTACCTGGTGAAGGAATGGCAGCAGATGCACTATGAGAAAAAGCCAAGCTGACAGAGGCATTGTGATGCTCTAAGCAATGTTCTGCTGGGAAATCTACCTAAAGATTGTTGCAGATCACGTACACCCCTTCATGGCAACAGTATTTCCTGATGGCAGTGGACTATTTCAGAAGGATAATGCGCTCTGTCACACTACAAAAAATATTCAGAAATGGTTTGAGGTATATGACAAAAGTTCATAGTGTTGAGTTATCCTCCAAAATTCCCTGATCTGAATCTGATTGAGCATCTGTGTTGGGAAAACAAGTCCGATCCATGGAGGCCTCACTTCACAACTTACATGACTTAAAGAATCTGCTGCTAACATCTTGGTGCCAGTTGCAACAGGGCACCTTCAGAGGTCTTGGAGTCCATGCCTTGATGGATTGGAGCTGTTTTGGCAGCACAGCGGGCACCTACACAATATTGGGCAGGTGGTTTTCATGTTATGGTGGAGTGGTGGCTCTGAGGCTAGGGATATGTGATGGCAATTGGAAGGTTGCCAGTTCAAATCCTGTAAATGCTAAAAGTAACTACTCTGTTGAGCCCTTGAGCAAGGCCCTTTACCTGCAGTTGCTTCATCCTGGGTGTGATGTTAATCTGCATCCAGCCCTGCAAACAGGTCTTCCAACTTGCAGTGAAAACTTGGGGGTTGGTGGCAGGATTGGCACTCCAGCCATCATAAAAAACCTCACACTGTTCCATTGTGGTGCACAGGTGTCGCCTGCTGCACTCGGGTCGCAATCCAGGTGGTTCATCGTGTGATGGGTGTGGCAATGAACTATCAGTGCATGCTCCCAACCTCCCCTCTTTTTAATATTGTTGTTGATTGGTGTATATACTTTATAAGCACATATTCATTGATTTATACTGATGTTAAGTATTGTAAACAGCTTATATTTAATAACTTCTTTGAAGAACATTTATGATTTACCTCTTTAGAATACTGAATGGAATGTTCAGTTATTTTTGTACTTTTTATTGCAAAACATGTCCTAAATATTTAGGGGTATAACTATATTTAGTGGCATTTATTTAATGCTTTTAATTTATTTTGCAGATTTTCCATTTCCATTTGCATGGGTGACTGGATACATTGCCATTTTTGTTGGTGCAGGTCTGACTTTTATAGTTCAAAGCAGCTCTGTTTTTACATCTGCAATCACCCCACTAATTGGTACGTACTTTTTCTACGTAATACAAAAATAATGTATCAAGCCATTTTTTCATTATACAATAGTCTATAAATATTTGCAGAAAGAGAGAGAGAATTTGTACAGAGTATGTGAAATTATATTTCCTTTTAGGTATTGGTGTGTTAAGTATTGAAAGTGCATACCCACTTACTTTGGGCTCCAACATTGGTACAAACGACAACTGCTATTTCGCAGCACTCGCAAGTCCTGGAGGGACTCTTTCCAGTTCACTGCAGGTCAGCATGTATACAACGGAATTCTACGATCTAAAGCAATGTTAATTTTTTTTTTCATTTATATATATGTCTTCATGTATGTGTGTGGGGGAGATAATTATTTGATCCCCTGCTGAATTTGTAAGTTTGCTCACTTACAAAGAAATGAACAGTCTCTAATTTTTTTGGTAGTTTGATTTTGATGGAGAGAGACAGAATATCAACCAAAAATCCAGAAAAAACACATCTCTCTATTATAAAAAAAATCTTAGGAGGTAGACAAGACGTGATCTTCTTGGAAGACACCTTGACGTCCCGCGAGACAAGGCAATGAGACAAAAGGACAGCTGCTGTACAGGCTTTTAAATGATAGACGCGCAGTGCGACAAGCAGAACACGCAGCTCGCCAGAAGCAGCAAGACAGCAGCTGATCCGACCACATCTCCTTCGCATTTGTTCAGCCCCCCCCCCCACCCCCCCCCCCCCCCCCCCCATTCACAACGTGAGCAGTGTTATATGTGTTATATATTTAACCACACCCAGGGCCGTAAATAAAGGACAAAGAGTAGATGACAAAGTAGAACGTCGTAAAGAATTCAAAAATGTTGGCGCAGTACACATGCACAGTAGGTTACAGATAAATTCCAAAGTCTCATAAAAAGGATAGGAAAGATTGCATTAGCGCAAACGAACGGAAATTATTATTCTTCTTCTTTCGGCTGTTCCCGTTAGGGGTAATGGAACAGCGAAAAGAGATTGAATATATTGTTCGGATTTAAACTTTTAAGTCGGAAGACTTGTAGATAGTCTAATTTGTGTTGCCACCAAGAATTAAAAGATTACAAAAACGTAGTTGCGGCATGAAGTCCCATGAGACAGAGACTTTTAACATGAGATTCTTTCAAGTCACGCCTTACTTGCAACTATTTTCATACAAGACCATGGTCATCTAACTTCAGTCGTGTGAATGCTTTAGTTAGACACACTTCCTGCACACTCAGCTCTTATAAATTCTATCAGGACAATACTTTTATAAGTTCTAGATGACAAGTCAATGACAAAGGCGAAGAAGAAAGAGCATGGACAAATATCGAGAAAGTTGTTTTATTGATTAGAGAGAAACAAACGATATTCACTCAGAGGCAGTTATACATTGTGTTGTCACGATGCAAGTCCAAACACAGAATCAAAATTCAATGCGATCTTGAAAAAAGGTTCATTCCAAATATTGTTTTTACAAAAGTTTTAAAGTTTAAAGTGAAAATAATGCATTATGTAAACAATTCCCATGAAAATAACAATCTCTTTTAAATTGTATATCCGGTAAACCAAACCCGGGGTGGGCAAGTGAAGTGAGCAGGGGGCGGAGCCTCCTAGTTACATAAAAGTTATAAATTGATTTTTATGTCGATTGAGTGAAATAAGTATGTCATCCCCTACAACCCAGCCAGAATTCTTGCTCCCCACAGATTGGCTATGTGCCCATGTGGCACACAGATTACAATCAATCAATCGATTACAAATAATCCTGATCTCAAATCATTATGTGTGTAAAGCACACCTGTCCACAGAATCAATTTCTTCCATTCCAACCTCTCCACCACAAACACATTACATAAGAGTTATAAATTGATTTTCATGTCATTGAGTGAAATCAAGTATTTGATCCCCTACAACCCAGCCAGAATTCTGTCCCCCACAGATTGTAATCAATCAATCAATCAATTACAGATACTCCTGATCTCAACTCAAGACCAAAGAGCTGTCAAAGGACGTCAGGGATAAGATTGTAGACCTGCACAAGGCTGGGGTAGGCTACAAGACAATCAGCAAGTAGCATGGTGAGAAGGTGACAACTGTTGATGCGATTCTTCAGAAATGATGGTCATTTTATATTTCTATCATTTCCGAATAATCGCACCTACAGTTGTCACCTTCTCACCAAGCTTCTTGTTTATGGTCTTGTAGCCAATTCCAGCCTCATGCACATCTACAATCTTGTCCCTGACATCCTTTGACAGCTCTTTGGTCTTGAGTTGAGATCAGGAGTATCTGTAATTGATTGATTGATTTGATTACAATCTGTGGGGGACAGAATTCTGGGTGGGTTGTAGGGGATCAAATACTTGATTTCACTCAATGACATGAAAATCAATTTATAACTCTTATGTAATGAGTTTTTTTTCTGGATTTTTGGTTTATATTCTGTCTCCCTCCATTAAAATCAAACTACTATAAACATTAGTTTGTTCATTTCTTTGTAAGTGAACAAACTTACAAATTCAGCAGGGGATCAAATAATTATTTCCCCACTGTATACAGTGCCCTCTGTAATGTTTAGGACAAAATCACATTTTCCCCTGATTTATCCCTCTGCTCCACAGTTTTAAATTACAAATCAAACAATTCAGATATGATTAAATTGCATGTTTGCAGACTTCAATTTAAGGGTATTTGTATATATTTTGCTCACACCATATAGAAATGATGACACTTTTTATACAAACTCAACCCCCGTTTCTGGGCATCATAAGGTTTGGAACAATAGATGTCACAGGTATTTGTTGTTACTCAGGTGTGTTTCATTGCTTCATTAGTACACACATAAGATACCTGCACTTGCTTCTTCCCTTTTGAGTCTATAGTTGCCATTGTTCAACATGAGGACAAGATCTTTGCCAATGAAAGCCAAAGTAGCCATTATGAAGCTGAAAAACAAGAATAAAACCAATGAAGACATCAGTAAAACCTTAGGATTGCCTAAGTCTACTGTCTGGAATATCATTAAGAAAGAATGCAGTGCTGAGCTCAGTAATTACAAAGGAACTGGTAGGCCAAGGAAGACCTCCATTGCCAAAGACAGAAGAATCCTCACTATGGTAAAGAAAAAGCTCCAAATGCTTGTCCAACAGATCAGAAACAGTCTCCAGGAGGCAGATGTGTATGTGTCAAAGACTACAAACCGCAGAAGACTTAATGAACATAAATACAGAGGCCCCACTGCAAGATGCAAGCTTCTAGTTAGCCAGGAAAAACATCTAGTTAACCACAAGAACTGTTTGGGAGTAATAAAGTTTTATCTGATCTGTTCTAAACTTAAAAGAGCCTGCAGAATTCTCAAAGGTCTTGTGGATGGATGACAAAGATGAACTTGTATCAATGTTATGGCAATAGTAAAGTATGGAGATGTAAAGAAACTGCCCAAGATCCACATCATTCCACCATCTATTAAACATGGTGGCTTAAGCATGTATGGCTGCCACAGGTACTGGTAAGTTTCTCTTCATTGATGATGGAACTGCTGATGGCAGTTGCACAATGAATTCTGAGGTGTATGGAAATGCCTCCAAACTCATTGGACGGCGCATCATCCTACAACAACATAGTGATCCCAAATATACTGCTAAGCCAACAAAGGAATTTTTCAAAGCTCAAAAATGAAAAATTCTGTAATGCTCAAACCATACACCCAATATAAATCCAATTGAGCATGTCTTCCTTATGTTGGGGACAAGCCCTTGAAACAAGCAGGAGATGAAGATGGCAGAGCATCACCAGAGAAGATACTCTGCATCTGATTTGTGTGAATCACATATTTTAAGTGGTCATTGCATGCAAGGGACATACAACAAAGTACTAAATATGGATGCTTTAATATATATGCGATTGCTATGTCCCTAACATTTTAGTGCCTTGTAATGCGGGGACCATGTATAAAAAGTGCTGTGATTTCTACATGGTATAACTGAAATGTATGCAAATACATTTAAAGTATGTAATGTGCACTTTAATCACATATGAATTGTTTAATTTGTAATTTTAAACTGTGGAGCAGAGGAGATGAATCAAGGAAAAATGTCTTTGTCCCAAGCATTATGGAGGGCACTGTGTGAGCGTGTATGTATGTATGTATGTATGTATGTATATATATATATATATGGAAGAGAAGGTCTGTGATACGGTTTGCATATTTGCAGTTGGAGATCCACAAAGGGAGAAAAAACGAATCACATATCATAAAAAAGGTTTTATTCCTGAGCTTTCAACCCCTATCAGGGGTCTTCATCAGAGGATAATTCTTAGGCTTACAAGAATCAAGGGCAATATATAGCAACACATTCAGTATGGGGGGGGATGGGGGGGGGTGGGTGGTGGTGACGAAGACAGTGTGATCAAGGGGGGGGGGGGGGGGTTGTATAGTTTAATTAATGTGTATATGTCCTTCTTAAGTTGGCATATGCTGGGTTTATGTCCAAGTGTCTGTTGATGGCGTTTTCATCTGATAGCCAAGACTCAGCCAACTCTGGCGCTTTTTGTACTGGCCTTAAATTTTACTTTTACGTTGTCCCAGTTGAATGTGTGTCCTGTCGATTTAGTATGTGCATATATCAAAGATAGTGCGTCCTTTCTTCTGACGGCGTTGCGATGTTCCTGTACACGTGTTGAGATTTTTTTTGACGTTTGTCCTATGTATACAGCTGAGCAAGAATTGCATGGAATACTATAAACTGCGTTTCGTGTTTCAGCTGTCGATTTCTTGTTTTTAGCATTAAACAGGACCATGCGCAGATTGTTGGTGGGTTTATGTGCTATTCTGATGCCCCACTTGGTCAGGGTGCGTGCCGTGCCTTCTGACACATTATGGTGATACGGGAGTGAATGCCAGGTATGGTGGGGGTTCTGATTTACGTCGATTGTAAGCTGATTCCTTTGGCATCTGCTGTGTAGACTCCGATTAATGAATGATTTTGAGTATCCGTTCGAGGTGAAAAGTTGAAACAGATAGCGTCTCTCATTAATTTTTGTTTCCTTGGTATTACAATGCATGTGGACTCGTTTAAATAGGGTTTTCACGCAGCTCCGTTTATGAGATACCGGGTGGTTGCTGGCGTAGTGTAGGATCTTGTCTGCGTAGCATTGTTTGCGGTAAACACTTGTGGTCAGGGTGGCGTCACTATTTCTTTTGATGTAAATGTCCAGGAAGTTGATGTGTCGATTGTTTTCTTTTTCCATTGTGAACTGGATTGCAGGGAATATTGTGTTAATATGATTGAAGAACTCATTCAGCTGGTTCTTTCTTAATATGACGAATGTGTCGTCTACATAGCGTATCCAAATTTTGGGTGTAATCTGGGATAAAGCTATGTTTTCAAATCGTTGCATTACCAGTTCAGCTAGGAGTCCAGATAACGGTGATCCCATCGGCATGCCTTCTTTCTGTGTGTAATACTTGCCGTTGAAATGAAAGTGCATTTTTTGGCAAAGTGATATTAGGTGGACATTTACATCAAAAGAAATAGTGACGCCACCCTGACCACAAGTGTTTACCGCAAACAATGCTACGCAGACAAGATCCTACACTACGCCAGCAACCACCCGGTATCTCATAAACGGAGCTGCGTGAAAACCCTATTAAACGAGTCCACACGCATTGTAATACCAAGGAAACAAAAATTAATGAGAGACGCTATCTGTTTCAACTTTTCACCTCGAACGGATACTCAAAATCATTAATTAATCGGAGTCTACACACCAGACGCCAAATGAATCAGCATACAATCGACGTAAATCAGAACCCCCACCCCACCTGGCATTCACTCCCGTACCACCATAATGTGTCAGAAGGCACGGCACGCACCCTGACCAAGTGGGGCATCAAAATAGCACATAAACCCACCAACAATCTGCGCATGGTCCTGTTTAATGCTAAAAACAAGAAATCGACAGCTGAAACACGAAACGCAGTTTATAGTATTCCATGTAATTCTTGCTCAGCTGTATACATAGGACAAACGTCAAAAAAAATCTCAACACGTGTACAGGAACATTGCAACGCCGTCAGAAGAAAGGACACACTATCTTTGATATATGCACATACTAAATCGACAGGACACACATTCAACTGGGACAACGTAAAAGTAAAATTTAAGGCCAGTACAAAAAGCGCCAGAGAGTTGGCTGAGTCTTGGCTATCAGATGAAAACGCCATCAACAGACACTTGGACATAAACCCAGCATATGCCAACTTAAGAAGGACATATACACATTAATTAAACTATACAACCCCCCCTTGATCATACTGTCTTAGTTACCAAAGTCCCCCCCCCCCATACTGAATGTGTTGCTATATATTGCCTTTGATTCTTGTAAGTCTAAGCATTATCCTCTGATGAAGACCCCTGATAGGGGTTGAAAGCTCAGGAATAAAACCTTTTTTTATTATACGTGATTCGTTTTTTCTCCCTTTGTGGATCTCCAACTGTATATATATATATATACACACACACACACACACTACTGGTCAGAAGTTTTAGAACACCAGTTTTTCCAATTTTTCTTCAGATTTAATCAGTTAAAATGCAATGCCAGAGGTTTACATTTAAAGTTTAGCTTAGCAAAAACTTAAAAAAAGGAAATTTCTGAATTTTACAAATGGGTCTTCTTCATGGGAAAACTAATATGTTACAAAAAAACTAATATTTTACAAAGTACAGTTGCTCTGCAGCATTTAAAGTAAATTAAGCTTTGCAAGTTGAAGCAAACAATTTGAACAGGCGTCCCAGCTTGTGTTGATTATTTAAAAACCCTCTGTCTTAAAGCAGAGTGGGAACAGACTGTGTTACTACACCCTCTGAAGTACTACTTTGGACAGTATTCTAGTGATAATGGCAAGAAAATGGAAATTAACAAATGAAATGAGACAGAGCATTATTACCCTTAGAAGTCTAGGCCTTTCATTTAGAAAAACTGTAAAAAAAAAAAAATCAAAGTGTCAGTCAGCACATTGTCCTACACAATTGAAAGACAATAGGAAATTGGAAGAAACTCTAATAGGAAGAAATCTGGCAGACCCAAATTCACAACCCAATCAAAAGACAAGTTTCTGAGGGTCACCAGCTTGCGTGATAGGTGCCTCATGGCACAACAGCTTCAAGCATAGCTTAGCAGTGTTCGAAAAAAGCAAGTCCGAGTTTTTACAGTGACAAGGAGACTTTGCTGCAGATTTGACAGGGTGAGTGGCAGTAAGAAATCCATTCCTTAACTCTTTTTGAGTGCTGAATATTTATTCTAAAAAACAGTTTTCTGAAAAGCACACAAAGCAATAGTTTTACACAGAAATCAACATAAAACATTTGTTGCTGTGTGCTGTGGCCGCCAGTTCACCAGGAATGTGTGGCAGGCTGACTGCCAGGCTGTCTTCGCGTGGCGGGGGAGGCAGCGGCAGTCACAGTACATCACAGTCTGATTTGTACCTTTTGTCATTATAAGTGGTGGCCCTCCTAGGCGAACATTGCAGTAGGCGCATCAGCTGCACAAACCTGTTCACTACCACCAATCAGCTGAAGCTGGTACCTCACAATAATTTTTGATCACTTGTGTCAAAATCGGTGTCCAACAAGTCCAATTCAGAGATAATATGCAAAACATCCACTGAGTATTCTGGTTCATGTATTGCCTTTGATATCTTGCGAGATGTCAATACCATTTTTGCCATTTTGCCACTGTTTGCTCCTTGCTACTCACTTGAATGCATGGAATCTTAGTCAAACCAATGAAGCTACCTTTCCGAACAAAAACATAAGTGCAGGTTTTTCAGTTGATTTATCACTGTCAATCCCTCCTTTTGTCAAAAGTCAACATCTGCCCCGAAAGAGTTAAACAACAAAATAGGGCCTTAAAATACCGGCTCTGGACTACTACAGACTGGAAGAAAGTCTTATGGACAGATGATTCTAAATTTGAAGTCTTCGGTTCATCATGCAGGGTGTTTTTACACATTTGAGTTGGTGAAAGGATAGTTCCACATTGGGTGAAACCAACTGTTAAACATGAAGGAAGAAGTGTAAATAGTCTGGGTTTTTTTTTGCTGGAGGCAGAGTTTGTGACTAGCACATAGTGACTGGCATGCTGAATCAAAAGGGTTTCCACAGTTTGGCTGTTATATCAGCAAAAGGTGGCTACTTTAATGAATCAAAAATGTGATGATTCCTTGATTTATTTTTTATTGGCCATTGTTTATTTGTTGTATGCCTTGATTTCATGAAACATTAACACATTAAATTGTGTGCATCTTCATGAAATTAAATGAAAACACTGAGTTGTTGTAAAACTATTGACCAGTAGTGTACATTATATATATATATATATATATATATATATATATATATATATATATATATATATATATATATGTATTATATATATATATATATATATATATATATATATATATATGCACACACCTGTATATATAATTTTATTTTTTTCCAAATGTCTTATCCTTGTTGTAGTGACCTTGTACAATGTAACTGCAGTGAGTCTAGGCAACTGGAAAGATATTACTTCCTTTTCCATTTATCCTGACAAACTGTAAAGTGTCTGGGCTTTAATGAGGTGGAGTTTCCAATTTGTCTAAAACATACTGTTTATACTCATACTGTACCAAGTATGTTCTATATTATTATAGAAGGGTCACTTGTGGCAGCTGCCCTCATTCAGAATAACCTTCATGGGGGACAGAAGTAAACAAAGTGACACCTGTCTTAACAAAATAAAAACAGGAACGCACACCAGAAGGACACAAATCCTAAGTCAGATTGAACAGAAACAAAACCCACCTCCCCCACTAGGCCTAGTAATTTGCTAGATACCAATTAACACCACATCTCACCTCCTATCACATTTTCTCTCATTCTAGCAATCCTACTATTTCTAAAATAAACTGGAGTTGCTTTAAAGCTCCTGTTGGGGTTAAATCTACTGATGACCAGTTACTAATTGAGGCAAGCGACCATTTCATTTTTGCTAGAGGGACATCAGGCAAGAAATCCATCTAGCAGCTTCAGTTAATATCATTTACCCTTACTGGACTTGGTCTCTCTTGCAGCTGTGTCTCAGAGAGACAGTGCAGTCACAGTCCTTTCACTTAATCATCACACGCTTCCAGTTGACAGACTGTAGTCTGCTAGACTCCACCTTTATGTAAGTCTTCTAACCTGGAACCATGGTATCTCCTCTCAGTGAGGAGATGCATTAACCCCCTGTCCGTGACCTTGCACTCTCTTTAACGAGAGAGATATGTGCCTTGCTGTCTCTTGGGTCATTTATCCTCTAGCATCATGGAGGGAACATTACACATTCACACGTCACTCCTCATTTGTGCAGAGGCCCCTTTGTATTGAATTGCCAGGACATGCAGCACACATGCAGGGACTAACTGTACTTATGCAGCCCCTGCATTCACACAGTGGCAAAATCTCTTGTAACTACATGGAGTTTGTCATTTTATATTCCTTCATGTAGAAATATCTTAAAGTGAACATATTGAAATTTGGGATTATTATGTTAACTCAGTGATTAAAACTCCTTTTTTGTGTTTCCCAGATTGCTCTTTGCCACTTCCTTTTTAACTTGTCTGGAGTCCTCCTCTTCTATCCCATCCCCATCACTCGTCTACCCATACGTATGGCAAAATTCCTGGGTAATCAAACTGCAGCGTATAGATGGTTTGCTGTGGTCTACCTGATTTTATCCTTTGTTATACTGCCTTTAACTGTGTTTGGACTGTCGGTCGCAGGGTGGCAGTACCTGACTGGAATTGGCATCCCATTTATTATGTCTGTTATATCTATAATTGTCATTAACATTATGCAATCTAAATGTCCAAGATTCTTGCCTAACATACTTAAGTCATGGGACAATTTTCCTCTTTGGTTGCATTCCCTGAAACCCTGGGACAAGGCCATAACCTTGATGATGGACTTGTGCAAAAACAGGTTCTGTTGCAAATACTGCCACGATAAATACTGTAAACTAAGTGGCATCTCTGGAGTGAAGAAGAATTCGGTAATCCCCATTAATAGGCAAAATGCTTCCCAAGGAAACCTGAAAGAGGATATTGTGAAATTTAAATAAATTTTTTGAATAAACACAAATGTAGTTTATTGCTAATCATTCAAGACAAAGACTGACCTTTGTAGGATAAAGTAGACATTGCTAATTTTGCTAGGCTTTTAATGGCACACAAAACCTGTTAAGACACCAGATTGAACAGGGAAGCAGAAATCTAGCTGTAACCCCAACTTTGCATTCCTGAGTAAACACTAAAGTAAATGGATGAACAGAAGCTCTACCAAAATTTTGGTTAGCTGTTTAATTCATCTGAAAAAAAAGCTGTAAATCAGATTCTTCAATCAAAAAAGATTCCCAATTGGACATTGATTTTAGGGTTGTAACCACAAACTAAACCCTGGCTAGATTCAATAGGCAAAATAAGGCACCTATAATAAGCAGGCACTGGATCAACAACTGGACGTTACTTTGATTCATAACTGGACGTTACTTTGATTCAATCAACAAAGGGTGCACCTTCCTTCAAAACCTGTTGCATTCATTTCTTCTGTCTCTTTTGGGGAGTAGAAAGATGATGATCTGTTCACTTTGTGAGCTGAAAACTGACAATCCACTCCATTAAGGTTGAGAAGCCACCCATCTTAGATCTCCATAGAGCCTTGGAGCTGGACACCCCGAACAACCTCCGGGATCCACTCTGCCAAGCTCAGCTCTGTGACAGTGACTGAGCCCAGTCTGTGAAGACTAAGTATCCATTTCTTTAAGAAGGTAGTTTAAGCACCTACACTCTTGTGCCAGAAAGAGTAGGGTATTTTCTATGAAGATGCAGAGAACACAGCAAAGAGCCAAACAGCGAGCTTAAGAAGGCAGCATCATACCATATCATGGACAAAGGACTATGTAGCAAAAAATAATGTGCACTCCAACACAAGAAGTGTCCTCCACTTGATCCTGGAGCAACAACTCTACACACCTTAAGACACCATCCTGAAAGATTTGGTATCATAAAATTGTTTATCTGTGCCAAGATAAAGAAGAACTCTAAATAGCCAGTAAACAGCCAGCTTTTTCTGTTATATCTTTGTCTAGTCTGTCTTGAGCTCTATTTGTTAACATATATAGAGCTATCATATTTGTATAAATCTTGTGTTTATCAATAAATTGTATCATTCTGTTTCTTAAAACAAATATACTTAAGTAACCTTTATGTATAATGGCTGGAAACCCTTCCCACAGAGAAAGGTAAGTAAAATAAAAAATTAACTGATCGATTAACATCAGTCAATCTCAATTCTTTTTCTCAAATCCATACACCATTTCCTACATTTGCACCAATCAGCCACAATATTATAAGCTCCTGCCTAATAATGTGTAGGTTCCCCTTGTGCTGCTAAAAACTTGCCTGTCAAGACATGAACTCCATAGGACCTCTGAATGTGTCCTGTGGTATCTGGCATCATAACGTTAGTGGAAGATCTTTTTAGTCCTGTAAGTTGCGGGGGGGGGGGGGGGGGGGGGGAGAGAAACTATTGATCGGACTTAATTTTTCCAGCACACCCCATAGATGCTTGAACAGATTGAGATCTGTGGAATTTGGAGACCACGTTAACACCTTGAATCTTGGTCATGTTCCACAAACCATTCCTGAATAATTTTGCAGCGTGACAAGTCATATTATCCTGCTGAATCGGTCATTACCATCAGGGAATATGAATGCCGTGAAGGGGAGCACATGGATTGGAACAATCTTCATGTAGGTGGTACTTGTCAAATTAACATCTACATGAATGCCAGGACCCAAGGTTTTCTCAGCAGAACTTTGCCCACAGCATAACACTTCCCATAGTGTATCCTGCTACCATCTCTTCCCCAGGTAAACAATGCACATGCACCCAGCCATCCACTAGATTTGACAGAAAATTAGAACAGTCTAGATGAGAATAGGCCATTCAGCCCATCAAAGATCATCAGTCCTATCCATAAATTCATCTAAAAAAACGTCGTCTAGTTTTGAAAGTTCCTAAAGTGTTACTGTCTACAGTTTATTCCAAGTGTCTATGTAAAGAAAAACATACTAATGTTGGTGTGACATTTACCCTTAACAAGTTTCCAACTACTGTATGTTGCCATGTTCTTGAAGAACTCGTTTTAAAATAAGTCTCAATCCACTGTACTAATTCCCTTCATAGTTTTAAACACTTCAATCATGTAAACTCTTAATATTCTTTTGCTTAAACTGAAAAGATTTGGAACTTTTAATATTTCTTCATAATTTATCCCCTTTAGCCCTGGAATCAGCCTAGTTGCTCTTTTCTAAGTCATTTCTAGAGCTGCTATGTCCTTTTTGTAGCCTGGAGACCAAAACTGCACACATTACTCCAGATGAGGCCTCACCAGTACATTATAAAGCTTGAGCATAACCTCCTTGGACTTGCACTCCACACATCGTGCTATATAACCTAACATTCTGTTTGCCTTCTTAATGGCTTCTGAACACTGTCGGGAAGTGGATCTCATAATCCTTATGCTTCCGGTTGAGCGAACGCTGTCGGGACTGGTCGCTGCTCGCCAGTAACTTTTTAACTTTTTTTTTTTTACGGTTAATGATCTAATGGGCTCAGCAACTGTTTACATTTGGCAGACTTATTCTTTGAGTATTATTTTTCAGTTATTTATAGCTCAACTGGTGATTATATTGACACTTCAGTGTGGCTGTGTATCGGCTATTTTCAGCCTAATCCTGTTTTGAGACTTACCTGGCTTCTGTTCTCCAGATGTCCGAGTTGTTTGCGTTCTCGCCTACAATGTGGATTGGTAGGATATTTATTTTTTTCGAATTTCTTTGGTCCTTCCTTTCAGTCGCTATCCAACATGCGACGAGCCTGCTTCAGTACTCAGCTGTGGAGCTCCTCCGACAAGCTTCTACCTGTCTGAGCCTCTGCTGACTGCACTGTATCTCTACCTGGACATCGTATGGCTGACACCTCGAAAATAATAAACTCCATCTGGCCCAACTTGCGACATCCTCCAATTAACATATGCAGGGTTGCTGACCACAGTGTGTTAGTCAGCCTAGCTTGGTCGGCTAACAACGTTGCCAAATGTAATAACACCATTGTCAACTTCGGTTTGTTGAACATCCGCTCACTCACGAGCAAGGGGCATCTCATCCAGAATCTCCTCACTGATCGTGAGTTTGAGTTTCTGTCTAACCAAGACAAGGCAACAACCTCATGACTTTTCCCAACTTAACGAATCCACTCCCCCGTGGTTTGTTTACATCTGTCAACCCCATGGCTGTGGCTGGGGAAGAGGTCTCGCAATAATTGATCACAAGAAGTGGAAAGTCCTGCCATTGTCTCTCTTTTTAATCTATTGTGTGTCAATTGACTGGTCTTATTCCTACTAATATTGCAACTGTTAACCGCCTCCCTAAATCAAATAATGACTTTTCGAATAACTTTGCTGTTTTTCTTACACACCTATATAGTGTTTCATCAAACATAATACTTCTGGGGGATTTTAATATACATATGGATACTACCAATGTCCCTCTTACTAGAGACTTTACATCCTGCCTTGAGAGTTTTGGATTCCAGCAGCACACTGATGTTCCCACTCACTCTAAAGGATATATCTTGGATTTGATCTGCTGCTCTGAAGTTACCCCTCTTGATTGTACTGCAGATGAACTCCTCATTACTGATCATTTTTTTTTCTTTGATTCAGTGTTAAACTTGCTCTTTCCATTACTAGCCTTCCCTGTCTGATGTCTTTCCGTATTATTAATATCAACTTGAATTTTCTCACCTTTAGTATTGATTTCCTTATGTACATTCATAATTTGTCCACTTGTGAAGAACTGGTCTCGCACTATAACAGTGGACTCTATGGTATTCTTAACTCTCTCGCTTCATTAAAAACTAGATTTTTCTCTTTTTCTGCTCCCTGGCTCACGCCTGAACTTCGGCTTTTGAAAGCCAGAGGCCGGCAACTTGAATGGCTATATAAATGTAATGAATTATTATTATTTTTATATAAAAAAACTGGACTCTTTGTTCACAAAGAGATGTATAAAAAACATATTCTATTACAAGGACTGTATTGCTCAAACCAAATCTAACTGTTAATTATATTCACATAATTTCTTCTTCCAATAAAGTAACACCGAGTCATTGTTTTCACTGCTTAATAATGTTGCACAACCCCCGGATTCTCTGCCTTCTCACCTTTATTCAACTGATTTTTGCATTCCCTTATGTCCTTTTTTAATGAAAAAATCCAGAGGATGCACCTGTCTCTCGGTACAGATTCCTCCAGTACTTCATTTGAATTTCATCCACCTATTCACTCATTTTCCTCTTTTCAGCATCCTGCTTTCTCAGAAATCTCAGATCTCATCTATAAGTCTAAGCCATCCACATGTCAACTGGATCCCCTTCTCACAGTTCTGGTTAAAGCCTGCCTCCTTTCTTTGGTTCCTCATATTTCTGATATAATTCACTCCTCTCTCATCACTGGAACTGTTCCTTCAACTTTTAAAACTTCTGCAATAACGCCAGTGCTGAAAAAACCTGGTGCAGATCCAACTAATTTAAGTAATTTTCTTCCTATTTCTATCCATCCATCCATCCATTTTCCAACCCGCTGAATCCGAATACAGGGTCACGGGGGTCTGCTGGAGCCAATCCCAGCCAACACAGGGCACAAGGCAGGAACCAATCCTGGGCAGGGTGCCAACCCACCGCAGGACACATACCCACACACCAAGCACACACTAGGGCCAATTTAGAATCGCCAATCCACCTAACCAGCATGTCTTTGGACTGTGGGAGGAAACCGGAGCGCCCGGAGGAAACCCACGCAGACACGGGGAGAACATGCAAACTCCACGCAGGGAGGACCCGGGTAGTGAACCCAGGTCTCCCAACTGCGAGGCAGCAGCGCTACCCACTGTGCCACCGTGCCGCCCCTCCTATTTCTAATCTATCCTTTATTTCCAAAATTCTTGAAAAAATAGTGTCTTTTCAACTTCATTCTCATTTATCTCAAAATAATATGTATGAACAGTTCCAGTCTTGTTTTCTCCCCCTCCATAGTACAGAAACAGCACTTATCAAAATTACTAATGACCTCCTTATGGCAGCTAATTCTGGTTTAATCACTATTCATATCCTTGATATGAGTGCAGCCTTTGACACTATTTGTTACACTACTCTTCTCAATAGATTATCTTCATTATTTACCTTATTTAACTCCTTCCCCTTGGCAATATCTTTCGTAAATATAACATTAACTTCCACTGTTATGCTAATGACACTCAGCTCTACCTCACTAGCAAACCTACTTTTTCCTTTCCACCCTCCTCGCTTATTGACGGCATGGCAGAAATTAAATCCTGGTTTTCTTCAAACTTTAACTCAAATAGTGACAAAATTGAGGTTCTCCTCATTGGTACAAAATCAACATTATCCAAAACTGATCATTTTTCATTTGTTATGATAAGTCCTGTGTTTCCCCTTCCAGACAGGTTAAAAGTCTAGGTGTCATCCTTGATAGTATCAGTCCAACATCAATAACATCTCCCGGTCTGCATATTTCCACCTGCATAACATTAATCGTATTCGCCCCTCCTTCACTCCCAATACAACTGCTATCCTTGTTCATAGCCTTGTCACCTCTCGTTTGGATTATTACAATTCCCTTTTCATTGGTCTTTCTTGCAAATCTCTCTATATGCTTCAACTGGTCCAGAATTCAGCTGCCCGCATCATTACTAGAACCCTCTCTATTCATCATATCACTCCCGTCTTGCTGCAGCTTCGGTGGCTTCAGGTTTAGTTCCGTATTGACTTCAAAATTCTCCCGTTAACATTTAAGGCTATCCACAACTTTGCCCCTCCATATCTGTCCGACACAAAATGCACCTTGGATAGAAGGTTATATTATAAGATACATTTATGTATATGTAACTGTACATAGTATAGAATAAATGTTAAATATTAGTAAAATATAAAGTGCAAAAATTGCTGCTTGGCATCTTCTTTCACAAAATAATTTTTTTTAAATTTTCAAACGAGTAAATTCGGCAACTGCATTGTATTGTATTCGGGTGTATTATTTATTTGTCTGTATTAATAGTATTTATCTGGTTGAGCAATATTATGGTAATACTAATGAACAGCAATACTGAAAGTAGTTGACCCGTAATGAAAGTCAGAACTTTTTTTTTTAACGTACGTAAAAGTACCTGTACTAAGTGAGTAAATCTATAGACAACTTAATAGTACATTTACTGACTTGTGACAGTATTAGTAAGCATAGTCTGATAAAACATTAAAAGAGAATACAAATAAAAATGCAAAACGGAGTAACATTAGTTTGTGTAATTGAATGTTGAAAATGAATATCTGAATATTTATCGTGTGTGTGTTTTTTACTATTATTTCACTAACCTTTTGCTCTTAACTGGCAACAATAACTCAGCCTTTTGAAAGTCACATGACATTACTGCCAAGTTATCCAACCTCCGCTGACGATGAATCCACTGGGTGCATATTAATTTCCAGTGAGGACTAAATACAACTATTTTGACTTCTACCTAAATGACTGAAATTAGTATATTGTACATCCCACAAGACTCAGTAAAGTAAACATGATCGAGTTATTTTCAAAAGTGGAACATGAACAATACATGTAATATAAAGTAAATACATTTTTGTAAATGTAACAACCTGCCATTTCCCTTTTTTCAGTGTATTAAAATAGCTGAAAAGGCTAACGCAAGGACTAGCCTAGGTTGCTGGGGTCCCGAACTTTAATCAAAATACATTAATAAGAATTTCATATTTGGTTTTTGAATAAATATCCCTGCTGTTAGTCTTAACCCTTGTAACTTTTAACTCTTAAACAGAAAGTCATCTACCTACACGAGCCTCCCGCATATATTCATCCAGTGAACGGAGACTGGTGACGGAGGGCGGGTGTTCACGCTGCATTTGCGGTGACAGAGCAAGCTGAATACGGGCGTATAAAGCGTGTGATGAAGAAAGCAATTTACTGTATGAAAATAGTAACAGTTCTTCAGGAGCGGATAGTGACAGCATGATAAATTCTGGCCCAACTGTTAGTGAAGCATACCAAAGTGATTATTGTGCTTTGAATATGCTCTGCAACTTTCAAAGCTGCTGTTCACTGGACCTCCGGGGCTAAAGAAAGAAGTTTTAGATACAGAAAATCCCGTTCAGAATTTCAGTCTGTTCATAAATGACAACACATTAGCTATAATTCTGACGGATCCCACGATACAGTATGTACACAGCAATTAATTCAGCAGCACACATTCAGCCAGATTCCAGTCTTCGTGAGTCTGATGTCCGTTATGATGAGCTGCCGCATTTCTTTGTACTTCTTGTATGTAATTCAAATGCCTGAAGTCAAAATGTGCTGGTCAGCAAAACCTTTACAGCATGGACAGAAACAAGTGAGAAATGTTACAGTTTATTTCTCATGTGTCTGTGTTTTGTTGACAATAATTCACCTTCAACTTAGCAGGTTTTTTTTTAATAAAACAACATTGATCGAGAGACTAACAGTCAACATATAAGATCAGCATATTGTTGCTGACCAATCACTTGGTCGTTTAACAATGACCAATACAAACGTAAAATTTCTGAGTTGGCAATGTCTCTACTGAACTACAGGTAGGTGGGTGAAGAGAATCTGCCAACTGGTGAAAAACTAAACCAGCTAATGTGTTTTTGTATTTATTCTGTATTTATTAATTTATCTTTTTTTAGTTTTACATTTACAGCTCAAAATACCTGATATTGTGAAAAGAATCCAGTGCCATATATATATATATATTAAAATATTCGTCCCATTCTTCCTCTTGTGTTAGGGTCTGCACCGACCCGTTTTAAATTTTAAATGCATACAAGAATCAAATAAATTTGTTTATTGCATCAAGGCTTTTTGACTTTGTCAGGAACCTCTATTTCAACAAAATAAAGCAAAAAATATATATTTTTACTAAATTATAAAATGCTCTGGTTGAAATTATGACCTTTGTGTTGTTAGGGTCGGTTTCGACCCAGTTATGATAATACGATGATAAAGCAATAATTAGAGCCAAAACTGAAATCCTAAGTGCACTGTCAGCTGACACACTGACCACCAGCTCCTCTCCTAATCATGTGAGCGTTCTCATTTTGCGTGGCTTTCCAGTATACCTGCACAAAAACAAAACAAACAAAGACGGGCATGTCCAGACATGTGAGGTGAATTCACTCATTTGAGTGGCCATTTGACTTGCAGAGTGCACATTTACAATTTGCAGCATGCAAAAATGAGAAGAAGATTTACAGTGAGCCAAGTTCTGGATCATATTTTTGGTGAAAATGAAGGAGAGGACACGGAGCAGCATAGCGATTCAGATGAGCAGGTTTCTGAGGAGGAAGACAATGTGGAGTATCATCCAGAAGACACAGACACATCTGATGAGGAGGTCACTGGTACTGAAGCTGCTCCTGCTGAAAGATTCAAGTCCAAAAATGGTAAGATCTTTTGAAGCTCAGTACCCCATGATGTACATGGCAGGGCAGCTGCTGTAAATGTCATCAAAATGACCCCTGGAATCACAAGGTTTGCTCTGACCAGAGTCAGTGACATCAAAACATGTTTTGAGCTATTTATGCCATTGTCACTAAAAAGAATCATCATTACTATGACGAACCTTGAAGGAAAAAAGTCCATGGCGACATGTGGAAAGACATTGATGAGGAATACCTGGATGCTTTCATTGGTGTTCTTCTTCTTGCTGGAGTGTACAGATCCTGCAATGAGGCCACTGATAGTCTATGGGACGCATCAACAGGCAGAAATATTTTCCGGGCAACAATGTCACTTCAGACATTTCAAATGATATCAAGAGTCCTCAGATTTGACAATAGAGAGACCAGAGTGAGATCTGACAAGCTTGGTCCCATCAGGGATGTCTGGGAGAGATGGGTGCAGCTCCTTCCGCAGATGTTCAACCCAGGGCCAGAGGTGACAGTGGATGAACGTCTTGTCCCTTTTCGAGGAAAATGCCCCTTCCGGCAATACATACCTAGTAAGCCAGGGAAATACGGCATTAAAATCTGGGCAGCCTGTGACGCAAGAACCAGCTATGCCTGGAATCTACAGATTTACACAGGCAAAGCTGCAAGTGGCACCCCTGAGAAAAACCAAGGAAAACGTGTGGTTCTTGATATGACCACTGGACTGCAGGGTCACAATATCACTTGTGACAATTTTTTTACCAGTTATGACCTCGGACAAGAACTTCTCAAGAGGAAACTTACCATGGTGGGAACAGTGAAGAAAAATAAACCTGAGTTGCTTGCTGAAATCTTGCAGGTGAAGGGCAGGGCTCCACTTTCCTCAAAGTTTGCTTTTACAGACACCACCACTGTTGTCTCATATTGTCCAAAAAGAAACCGGAATGTGATACTCATGTCTACTCTTCACAAAGACGCAGCTGTATCATCAGGAAATGACAAAAAGCCGACAATTATCCACGACTATAACAAAAACAAAGGAGGAGTGGACAAGCTGACAGCTACATACACATGCCAGCGAATGACCAGAAGATGGCCGATGGTTGCGTTTTACAACATCCTTGATGTGTCTGCATATAATGCATTTGTGTTGTGGAGCCACATCCACCAAGGGTGGAACTCAACCAAAAAAAACAAGCGGAGACTGTTTCTTGAGGAGTTGGGAAATTCCCTTGTCAAGCCACACATTAGGCGAAGGGAACGGGGGCCCTGAGACCCAGACGCTGCAGCCTTTGTCAGACAGCTGCAGAGCTCACCCAGCACTCCATCCTCACCATCAGCAACACAGAGAGAATCTGCATCAGCATCCTCCTCAGCCAGCCCTGCCTCAAAACCAACCGAAACAGCCCCAACCCCAGTCAGGCCGCCTGATTCGAAAAGAAAGAGGTGTCATGTCTGCCCAAGCAGTAGGGACAGAAAGACAAATGTATTGTGTTTCAACTGCAAGAAATATCTCTGCAAAGAACACTCAAAAAGTGTCACTTTTTGCCACACATGCCTCTAAACACACACATACACAAGCATGTTCTTGCACACAGAGGTTTTTACTCTGATTTAGCTTTGTATTAGTTTTGGAACTTGTAATTGATTTCTATTTGTTTGATTTTCTTGATTGGTTTTTGTTTATTTGACCATGCAAATATATATTTTGTGTCATGACCTGATCTGCTTTTCATTTTTTTCAGTTTATATTAAAGTTCTATTGCTGAAAAAAATATTTTTTTGCCTTTTCTTGATGTAAATATCTATGGGTCGAAATTGACCCATAACACCATAGATGTCACTTTAGTTATTAATATTAAAATGAAAAAATAAATAAAACAAATTTATTTAAGAGATGTGTTCTATACCCCTCAGTATTAGTCAGGTAACACAAGAACCTTTTATTTATTAATATGATTCTCTTGAGGTTCATTTTACCATTTTTTTAAATTGAAATCAAGGGGTATACTGACAAAAAAAGGCCCAGAGGCCCACACCAAAAGTATTAAAACCAACATTTTCATGGATAAGGAAGCCTAACAAGGTAACCAAGAGAGGAGAAACAAATTGGATGATAGCTTATTGTTTTTAGTGTATTTTATAGCTGATTTAATACACGGGTCAAAACCGACCCGTTAACATAAGAGATGATAACAGAAAGCTAACACAAGAGGAAGGTTAAATCTTTTGCTCTTTCTCAAAATAGATAGTTGAAATATCGTACTCTTTTTGTTCTTAACATCAACCATGTCAAACATATTGCATATATATATTAGCAGTATTGATGCAATAGGCTGGCACTCTGTCCAGGGATTTTTCCTGCCTTGCATCCAAAGCTGCTGGGATAGACTCCAGGATTCCTGCTCTGGATAAGCAAGTTTAGAGAATATATATTGCTCCTAATCTCAGATGTTGTTTCTGTGGTTTTGTGGCTGTCCATACTCCTATTCCCTGCTCTTACTCAAGTCTCACTACCCCTAACCTTGACACCACATGCTTACTTTTCTTTGTTTCCCTCAGTACAGTTAGGTGGGGTCTGCACACTTATTCAAGCCTAAGAGCCCTGTTTTTCCTAAGCCCCCATGATTTTCATGATCACACCTATCAGAACACAGTAGAATCTGTTTTCTGATTTTTGATATGTTTTCAGGCCTGCAGGTGGCAAAATTCTATCTATAAATTGTTTGTGCCTGAGATGGAAACAGATATCACTATAGCTGGTAGAAAATAAAAAAGCCCAGTATGGAAGATTTTTGAATACAATATTGAAGGCATTAATTGTAAGCACAGTCTTGGAGCAGGATATGTTGTGTGCTGTAGGCATTTAGAGTAAAAAAAAACCTCAAACCTTAATATTCACCTAAATTTTATCACAAATTCTCCCATTCTGGGCAAGTAAAGGAAAAGATGAAATGTGCCAGCAGCACACATTTATTCAGCACAAAAAACATTGAAAATATTTTCAGAATTATAAAATTGTATAACATTTTTCATATTCAGTAACTGGTGTTGATTATGCTTGTTTTCATCAGACAAAAACAAAACCAGATGGTAAACCATGTAGTACAGTAAGCTTCCACTAATATTAAACTCATATCCAATCTCGTTAACAGTTCTGATTGTGACACAAAACTAAACTCCACTGTAGCTCTTTAACCAAACCATAATTACTAAAATATAAAAATAAAATAAAAATGTCTTTGTGAAATAAAAACTAAAACTAAAAATACACGATGAAGGAAAACTAAAACTAAACTGAATTTCCAAGTAAGATCAGAAATAAAATATAAATAAAACTAAGATAAAAAGGCAAAACTATAATAACCTTGGAGTAGTATTAAGTCAGGGTGCTTCTGTCAAAATGTCAAAGATGACTGATGACTTGATGGCCCCACCCTCTGTCCTCTGATTGGTGGATTCCAACCAGCCCCCTCCCTAACCCCACCCAGACCCCACCACCTGATTAGTGGGTTGAAATGATGAGCACCACCCCTGTCCTCTGATTGGTGGATTCCAACCTGACCCCGCCTTAATCCCACCCCTCCACCAGATTGGTCAGGGTTTGTGTCAAGAGCAGTTTGTTGGGTGTTGGTCCCACCCAGACCCCCCCTTAATCCCACCCCCAACCTTCTGATTGGTTCAGGGTTTGTGTCAAGAGCAGTTTGATGGGTGTTGATCCCACCTTAATCCACCCCACCCACCTGATTGGTTCAGGGCTTGTGCCAAGAGCAGATTGATGAATGTTGCCTTTGCATTGCCCCACCGGTCTCTCAACACCTGTTTGTTGGCTGGCACACCCCTCCCTGCCCCTTCTCCTGAGGCTATTTATATCAAAAGAATGACCTTGCCATGAACCCAAGGCCTGACTGGCATGTCCAGACATGAATTGCACAGGTGAAAAGAACACCCTCAAATAAGCTCCTCCCGTCTGAAAATTGGGTATAAAAAGCGGTTCATCGTTTTCAGCTCTAAAGACTCTGTGAAGAAATGGAATCTATTACCAATGCCCCAGTGCAGCGTCGGATCCACAGGCTCTATTTGAATGACCGTCTGAAAGGCGTTAAAAGACATTTGCTGCCTGAGTTTCTTCAAGCTGAAGCGGCAGACAAGGGCTGCACTAAGTCGTCCAAAACAGGTGATGAAAAGGAAAACTGTCTGCCGCCTTTAGTATTCAATGCAGGAATTTCTGAAAGCTGAGGCGGCAGTCGAGTACCAGACTAAGTTGTCTGAAACACTGACAGAATCAAGCAATGATGAAATGGAAACCCCGCCTTTATTCTAAGCCATGCCCCTCCCATTTTTCAATAAATACTCAGCCTGTTATCAACCGGTGCCAGACTGAAGACCCTGCAATTTCGAACTCATTAAAGCTTTTAAAGCTCTCCGCATATCAACTGCTACAGACTCTGAAATGACTGCTGTTGGCGTAACAACCTCAGTGGTCCCGCCTGAGGCTCCAAAGCCTGAATCTTACCAACTCTATAACTTGGACAGGGAGGTCGAGATCAACTGTATTCAGGACAGCCAAGAATCTGACCCGTTGTTTTTAAGTTTACGGCCTGATTACAATCTCTGGTTGAGCGCATTTGAGGCAGACAGTTTATTCCAGTCTCCAGGACCGACGATGCCTACCCCCGTCTCTGCTAATTGTGCTCAGACGGATACCTCTTACCTAGCTCCAGGACAGCCGTGGGTAACAGAGAAGTTCTACAGGAACTGATGTTGATCGGACTTTGAGGCAGATACAGATTGTCTTGATGGTGTGCTGCCTGAAACCTGGAAAAAGGCTCTGCAACTTGTTAAAGGGCTGTTGATGGCTCTGCTCGACATTATTGTCTACTGCGACCAGAAAAAAGACTGTCAAGGCTGCGAGATAGACCATCTCAGCCAGACAAGACATTCCTGCCTCAGTGAACCTGATAGCGCATACCGCGTAGGACGCTTTCAGAAGATTTTCCACAAGCCTTGGCTGAAACGACTGGCTGTGAAAGTTCTGGGGTATTATAACATTTTCCTACCTTTTCACAAAACAGATATGGTGATTGAAAAGTCTATTGATGAACTTGAAAATACCTACTCTATTCATGATGCTATAATGCAGTCATTTTATGAAATGGATCAACACTCCTACTCTGTAACCCTCCGTATTGTAAATGAGTTTTGTAAACATAACCTTGATCCTGAGGTGTGTAAGAACCCCTTGGGTGGATATGACCTTGAATATGCTGATGTGTCAGAAGTTGCTGGTAATTCTGAACGTGATGCCGTAAAAGTCTGAACAACTCAGACTGCTAATAAATGTTTTCTAAGTTGTGTCAGTGTCTGTTTTATCACCTGCAATGGAGAAGGTCTTGTAAATAACATATTATAACTCTGACAACGTTCAGTCTTTGGGGGGCAAAGAATCTTTGAAAAGAGCTCTCTTGCAATCAGTTCACAATATTAGGGATCAAGAGGTGTCCGAGTGGTTATCTGGGCAATACACCTACATGACACATAAACCAGCTAGAATCCATTTTAAAAGGAATAAGGTGTATGTTTCCAATATAGACGGACAATGGCAGATCAATCTTGCGGATATAACAAACCTGGCCGACTCTAACCAAGGTTACAAATAGTTATTGACTTGTGTAGATATTCTTTCAAAATATGCCTGGGTCAGGGTTTTGATAAACAAAACAGGTAAAGAAGTGACGAGGGCTTTTCGAGAAATTTTGGAGGAAGGTAGAATTCCTGTCAAACTTCAGACCGATAGCGGTAAAGAGTTTCTCAATCGGGAATTTCAAAGCTTGCTAAATAAACACGGGATAAAACATTTCACCACCACTAGTGAATTAAAGGCTTCGGTGGTTGAGAGATTCAACCGAAAGGGGGCCATCAAGTCATCAATCATCTTTGATTGACATTTTGACAGAAGCACCCTGACTTAATACTACTCCTTGGCTCCCACACATACATCCCAGATATTTTTTCATTTGATGTCCACCAAAGCTCAGTGCCATCTGTTGTGCTATGCTCTGATCTGATGACTGCTCTAAATTGGGACTAATATGTGTAATTTTTTGTAAATTTATTAAAAGTAAAACAATGTAAATATCACATTGATACAAGTATTCAGACCCTTTGCTATGACACTTGAAGTTTAACTCGGGTGCCTTCCAGTCTATTGGTCATCATGTTTCTACACCTTGTGTGAAGTCCTCGTGTAGTCAGTTCAGTTGACTGGATATGATTAAGAAAGGCACAAACATATCTATAGAAGGTTCCATGGCTGTCACTGTTTTTCAGAGTAAAAACCCAACCATGGGGTTGAAGGAATTGCCTGCCGAGCTTCAAAGCATGATCGTGTTGAATCAAAGATCTGGAGATGGCTACAGAAAAAAGTCTTGCAACTTTAATTATTTCCATAATTCTTACATTTCTTCATAATTCTTAATTGGAAGAAGTCTGGAACAACCACAACTTTGCCTAGTGCTGGCTGCCAGGCAAAACTTTGCTTTCATGGGAGACGGGCCTTGGTAAGAGAGGTGACCAAAACCCCAATGGCCACTTTTGCTGATCTCTAGAGAACCTATGCAGAGATGGAAGAAACTTCCAGAAGGGCAACTATCACTGCAACACTCCACAGATCTGGGATTTATGGCAGAGTGGTCAGGCAAGAGCATCTCCTCAGTTAAAACATGATAGCCCATTTGGAGTTTGCAAAAAAGCACCTAAAACACCCCCAAATTGTGAGAAACAAGATTCTTGGGAATGTTGAAACCAGTTGAGCTACTTGGCAGAAATCAGTCACTGCTTATCACCCATGCAACAGTGAAGCATGATGGTGGCTGTATCATGCTGTGGGGTTGTTTTTCAAGGGCAGGGACCGGCAGAATAGATACGGTTGAGGGAAATGTGAATGGAACAAAGTACAGAAATATCCTTAATAAAAATCTGCACCAGAGTGCTCTGGACCTCAGACTGGGCCAAAGGTCCACCTTCCAGCAGAATAATGGCACTAAACATAAAGCAAAGACGACAAATGAGTGGCTTAGGGACACATTTGTGAATGTTCTTGACTCATTCAGTCAGAACCCAGTCATGAACCCATTCAAGAGACCTGAAAATAGCTGTCCACTGACAGTCACCATTCAGTCTGACAGATCTTGAGAAGATCTACAGAGAAGGATAAAGGCAGGATTGCATCAGACAACCCCAAAGAAGAAATTGAAAAAGCAGATTTTTGATGTTAAGAATTTTAGAGTTTCTTGGTCTGATTTCATGTTATTCATACCCCTGTTCACAAGCACAGATAGTTTACTATAACAGGAAAAACTATGGACATACTGTCATGCAAGAAATGAGAGTGGGGTTGTTGGCAGAGCAGGTGATCTGTTAAAGTAGAACTTGATATGCAAAAGTGTGTTCTGCTTGATTTCCCCTCTGTAAACTACTATTACAAACATGCTGTATGTTTTAAATAAAACCTTAAAAGTTTTGGATGGCATACTGGCATACAGTTTCACTGTAGAGTTTACAGTACATGTTCACTGGTGTCTTTTTGGGTTTTCATAGAACATGATGGTTTCTACATTTCTCCCAAAGGTGAACATTTTAAGTTAACTGGCCAGTGTAACTGGACTATTTGTCAGTGACTGTAGTCATATACTGTATATAATATTCCCTGCGCTAGAATGCCATTTCAGCTAGCTGTAATTAATTTTGTGTGCTTGAAGCTACTAGGGTAACCCTTAATCTCCCCATGACCATGTAATAGAATAAGAGGATTCTGAAAATGACTATAACACTATGAAATATTATTTTAAACTGAAGAGTATAGCATAATGCTCTGAAACCTGTCTAATCCAATAAAGGGTCATGGGAGACCAATCACAGATTGTGACAGCCACCATTTCAAGTGAAAAAAAATGTTAAGGAACAAAGGAAGACAAAACAATAGATCATTTTAATTAAGTTATAATTATATAAATATGTATAATCTATGAGAACCGTACAAGAACATGATTCAAACACTCGGATTCAGCTGACAGCTACAAATTTTATTCATAAAAGGTGGTAAGCCAGGCTGACTACAAAAATTTAGCGAGCCTCTTTAACTAGATACTCAATATAAAATTGAATTAAGATTTTTTTTTCTACATACAATTTTTGTTCAGATGGGATTTTCAGAAGCAATGCAGGATTCAGGATTTGTCTGTTGAACTCAGGGACAGTCCTGCTCAAATCAAGATGTCAGGCAACCCTGGCATAAATCATAAATCATCCTAGACAGGATGCCTGAGATGGTGCAAGTTGATTCCATACCACTGGGTCCTTCTGTGAGCTTCTTGAACCCATCTTTAATGTAACCCGGGGATGAGCCTAGCAAATGAGGACACTCGCATAAAGCAAGGAGTAGTAAGGATAAGAATAAGTGCATCAATGCTTTTATTGGAACAATCCAAAAACAAAATGTGTTCAAAAGTGCATTGGTCAGAACTCTTCAATAAATAAATAATCCTTTAAAACCATGACAATCTGTGAGCTTAAAATCCAGTGTTTAAAACAAGAATAAAGCCATCATTGTCCCATCTGATGATCCCAGCGCGACTCCCACTTCATCTCCCTGGCTCACATATGGCACATTCACCTGGCAGAGACACCAGCAGCCACAGTCATCTTCAACCCGATGCCCATCTTGACTACCTCAAGCGGTGTCAGCCAGACCGCTCGGTGTTGGTTGTCCTCCCGTCATCCTTCTCACATTCCTGGCATACCTCAGATCCCTGGGGTAGGATGCCACCTCGATCACACCCACCACTGGAGCACCAATTATTTGCTCCTGTGTGGGGCCAATGACCATGCTGCCTTTCCCCCACTGACTGGCATGTTTTATCATCTGTTGCTCAATAAGGTATGGGTGTGAGAAGCCATCATTTAGGTGCCTGACATGTGTATGCGGCGTGGTTAGTCAGTTCCCCAATTAACAGTGGAGCGAAGCATACTCACATACATCCGGACCCAATTGGAGCTTGCACCTTCTCAGGGTGTGATTAATTATTTAGAATTGGCCACTAATTACTGAGCCACAGACCTGCTATTCAACAATGCTAGCAAAATCACATGACCTGCTCATGTACACACACACACACACAATTTCACAGCGCCAATGCAATCTAACCCTCCTCCTGAGGGGGGCTGTTTAGGATGTGCAAAAGAAGGAATAACATGGAGCAGTTCTGCTATGGGTTGGTTATCAGCCAGCTTGTAATTAAACTTAACATTGGTGTGTTTACTAAGGCCACTATGAGACTTTTGAGATTTTCAGCCATTTACATCCACTATATAAACCCTTACTTATGTTGGGAAGATATTACAGTATGACACTATTCATGACAGCACATTGTAAGCACTGGTCTTCAGGTGCCTCTAACCCATTGCTTGTAAGAATGTGTTTGGGAAGAGGATTTGTTGAATTTTAGCAGCTGGGTGTCCACATACTGACCAGAGGAGCTGGAATTCTTCAGTCCTTTTTCATTCCAGGAACTGTAAAAGGAATACTCCACCCAAAATGTTTAGTTTTATTATACAGTGGTGTGAAAAACTATTTGCCCCCTTCCTGATTTCTTATTCTTTTGCATGTTTGTCACACAAAATGTTTCTGATCATCAAACACATTTAACCATTAGTCAAATATAACACAAGTAAACACAAAATGCAGTTTGTAAATGGTGGTTTTTATTATTTAGGGAGAAAAAAAAATCCAAACCTACATGGCCCTGTGTGAAAAAGTAATTGTCCCCTGAACCTAATAACTGCTTGGGCCACCCTTAGCAGCAATAACTGTAATCAAGCGTTTGCGATAACTTGCAATGAGTCTTTTACAGCGCTCTGGAGGAATTTTGGCCCACTCATCTTTGCAAAATTGTTGTAATTCAGCTTTATTTGAGGGTTTTCTAGCATGAACCGCCTTTTTAAGGTCATGCCATAGCATCTCAATTGGATTCAGGTCAGGACTTTGACTAGGCCACTCCAAAGTCTTCATTTTGTTTTTCTTCAGCCATTCAGAGGTGGATTTGCTGGTGTGTTTTGGGTCATTGTCCTGTTGCAGCACCCAAGATCGCTTCAGCTTGAGTTGACGAACAGATGGCCGGACATTCTCCTTCAGGATTTTTTGGTAGACAGTAGAATTCATGGTTCCATCTATCACAGCAAGCCTTCCAGGTCCTGAAGCAGCAAAACAACCCCAGACCATCACACTACCACCATCATATTTTACTGTTGGTATGATGTTCTTTTTCTGAAATGCTGTGTTCCTTTTACGCCAGATGTAACGGGACATTTGCCTTCCAAAAAGTTCAACTTTTGTCTCATCAGTCCACAAGGTATTTTCCCAAAAGTCTTGGCAATCATTGAGATGTTTCTTAGCAAAATTGAGACGAGCCCTAATGTTCTTTTTGCTTAACAGTGGTTTGCGTCTTGGAAATCTGCCATGCAGGCCGTTTTTGCCCAGTCTCTTTCTTATGGTGGAGTCGTGAACACTGACCTTAATTGAGGCAAGTGAGGCCTGCAGTTCTTTAGACGTTGTCCTGGGGTCTTTTGTGACCTCTCGGATGAGTCGTCTCTGCGCTCTTGGGGTAATTTTGGTCGGCCGGCCACTCCTGGGAAGGTTCACCACTGTTCCATGTTTTTGCCATTTGTGGATAATGGCTCTCACTGTGGTTCGCTGGAGTCCCAAAGCTTTAGAAATGGCTTTATAACCTTTACCAGACTGATAGATCTCAATTACTTCTGTTCTCATTTGTTCCTGAATTTCTTTGGATCTTGGCATGATGTCTAGCTTTTGGTCTACTTCTCTGTGTCAGGCAGCTCCTATTTAAGTGATTTCTTGATTGAAACAGGTGTGGCAGTAATCAGGCCTGGGGGTGGCTACGGAAATTGAACTCAGGTGTGATACACCACAGTTAGGTTATTTTTTAACAAGGGGGCAATTACTTTTTCACACAGGGCCATGTAGGTTTGGATTTTTTTTCTCCCTAAATAATAAAAACCATCATTTAAAAACTGCATTTTGTGTTTACTTGTGTTATATTTGACTAATGGTTAAATGTGTTTGATGATCAGAAACATTTTGTGACAAACATGCAAAAGAATAAGAAATCAGGAAGGGGGCAAATAGTTTTTCACACCACTGTATGTTACTATTCCCCTGTAGTTTGTATTGGTGGCTGAGAAAAATGTTTAATCTTACGTTTTCATGCAGAATGACAGAAAAGAGTTTATGATATAATACAGCTCATTGGTGACCTGTTCTGTGCAACAGTAAACGATGTGAAAAATGCCCATGGGAAAAAAGAAAACAAATTTTCATGTAACTTGTGTTGCATAACTCACATGTCTTATCCATTTGTATGCTCAATGTCCAAAATGCATGCATTTTTTGCGATATTAATGTACATCCAGAAAACTCAGTATACAAGATAAACAGGAAAGACACATTCCCATAGTTCTGTACATTTGAATTGAAAACAAGACTCTTGACCAATGAATAAGGAAGTGAAGCAGATGCAAAAAACAAAGTGAAATGTGTGTGCATTCTGGACAATAATGTTGGGTGCTTGCCAAACCCTACCTAGCTTAACAGTTGAATTGATTGATTCATTCACTTATTTTCTGAACCCATTCACTGCAATGTAGGGTCATTGGGAGCTACCTCTGAGCCAACACTAGCTCTGCTGCCAGCCTCCTGTGGCATACATTCATGTACATACATACCGTCATAACAGGCCATTTTATAGTCAGCAATAAGTCAATCCAGCATGTCTTTGGTGTGTCTGACTAAATGATGGAACAAACACACAGATGCAGAACTCATTGGAGCCGGAATTTGTACACCGGCCTCTGAAGTTCTGATGTAGCACTGTTAATCACTGAACCACTCTGTCATACTTACTTGCTATATTTCATGACAGAATGCTGGAAGAATTATCTAAGAAAATGATGACAGGTATACACATAAGGTCACAGGGTGGCAACAGAAGATTAAGAGGAGACATGACTGAAGTGTTTAAAATTATGAAGGGAATTAGTACAGTTAATCAAGACTGGTATTTTAAAATGTGCTTATCAAGAACCTAGGGACACAGTTGGAAACTTGTTAGGGGTAAATTACACACAACCAGTCACTTTTTCTTTACACAGAGAACCACAGACACATGAAGTAAGCTACCAAGTAGTACTATAAACAGTAGAACTTTAGGGAGTTTTAAAAGTTGACTTGATGTTATTTTAGAAGAATTAAGTGAACAGGAACGATGAGCTTTGTTGGGATGAATGGCCTGTTCTTGTTTAGATTGTTCTAATGTTCCAATCGTTCTTGGTATTCCATATAAGTCCATTTACAGTATCTTAGTTTTTGATGTTATTTACCATGTGATTATGTATAGAAGTATGTAAAATATCATCCTAAATATTTTTCACATTTCACTGTATGCAGATCAGAATGGAAGTGGCACAGTTCAGTGTTGCTTACTTATGTGAACAAATGCCAGTAAGTCTCTGAATATGGCATAATAATGAATTTATACTTTGGAAATACAATATTTAGCAGTGCAGACCTATAAATAAGATTTTTAACAAGTATTATAAGCAAAAGGTTTTAAAGCACAAGTTACCAAGTAGCTTTGTAGAAGGCAGTAGGGCCTCAGGGACCTTCAAAACTAGAGTTATTTTGCAAGAATTAAGTGGATAAGGACTAGTGAGCTTTGTTGAGCTGAATGGCCTATTCTCATCTAGAATGTTCTAATAAGCATTCCACACAGCAAGCTTGACGGCATCATTAGTAAACTTTTAAAAAATACTGCAATGAAAAGCTGTTTTCATTGTGCTGGAGCATTTCATTGGTTGTAATCTCAAAAAGATTTCCCAAAATTCTTTTGGAATTTTTACTTTATAACTCTGGTACATTTCACCATGCCTCAATAATAATTCTTTTTTATGGACAACTCTAGAAGAGTGCACTTCCTGATGTCAGGATAGAATCACTGAGTTGGTCACTTTTCTCAACCTTATAAATTAGAAGTTCAAAAAGCATTATTGGTCCAGTCTTATGGGCAAAGAACTTTGAAAGACAGAAATCTCCAAATAACTAGTGGTTCTCTTATGTGTCTGCTTTCTTTTTATAGTAATATCTTATTGTAGACCTTAAAGGTGGACATAATCTGTTTTATTGATAAATTTAATCTTATTTGGCAATTATGTTTGATACATTGCAGTCAGAACACTTACCACAATCCTAAAGACATGCTTGTTTGGTTAGTTGCAGTGCCAATTGAGTGTGGGCGTCCCTGTCAATATTTTCCACCTATCAATCTATTCATAATTTTTTTCCACTATTGGCACAATAATAATAATAACCGCAGGGTTGCGGTTCACCTAGAGCCCATCCAAGAAAGCATCAGACACAAGGCAAGAACAACACCTGGACATGGCGCCAATCCATTACAGGGTGCACACACATAGGCCAGTTTAATCAGGTTGAAATGTAGGAAGGTCAGTACAGATGTACAGATGTTTTAACATAGGCAGAACGGTAGCGCTGAGCTGTCATTTGTGCCTCACAGCAGCAGGTTTTATAGGGAGTTTGCTTGTTCTGCCCTTGTACCTACAGATTGATTAGTATCAGTGAGTTTTCACTCAAAAAAACATTGTCCTCAGCCACTTTTCTTACCACATCCTCAGCAACAGCTACTCACCATGATTTAAAAAAAAACAATAAGCGTCTTGTGGTGCATCAAACTGCTGTATCTGTACCTTTTTTTTTTTTTTTTTAAATGATTTTACTGGAGAGTGCAATATGCAGGTGGCTTGGCAGTTTCATAAACCTAAGGCTACTATAAAATACTCAGTGAGGCAAAATCAATTCAGTTCAGATTTACTGCTATGTATACAAAGTTCAATGACACTCCTATGTGGTCTTTTCACCATGACACTGCCACTCGGTGTGCATCTCACTCTGGGGGTAGGGGACTCTGTTGTAGGGTGGGTCATAACTCCACCCACAATGGCTAGCGCAAGCAGAAAAATGAGTAAGAAACGTATCCTTACCTTTAGAAAATAGTAGCAAAAATCTGTAATAACAGTATTACTTACAGTTTATTTTTATTGTCACAAGCATGCTTCCGAATCATGGATGGGACATTCTCTTACAACCCCAAATATGTTGGGATGATATGGAAAATGCAAAAAAAAAAAAAAAAAAAGGCAGTGATTCTTAAATTTCATTTCAGACTGTATGAACCCAAAATATTTCACGATTTTTCTGGTCAGATTCATTTACTATGCATCCATTCATACACTACAGATCTGCAACACATTCCAATAGAAGTTGGGACAGAGACAAATTAAGGCCAATAATGAGGTAATATAATTAAATAATGATGTGATTTCAAACAGGTGATGTCATGATGTCAAGAGGTAATTATAATCATGATTTGGTACAAAAGCAATATCCATTATAGGCTGAGTCTTTGAGGAGCAAAGATGGGCAGAGGATCTCTAGCTTGTCAACAAATTCATGAGGAAATTATTGAAATGAATGTTTCTCAAAGAAAGATGGGAAAATGGGAAGGGATCTTCTCCCTCTACAGTGCATAATATCAATAAACAATTCAAGGACTCTGGAGGGATTTCAATGCCTAAAGGACAAAGGTGCAAGCCTAAGCTGAACACCCATGGCCTTCGATTCCTCTGACGGCACTGCATCAAGAACCATCACTCATGAACAGCTGATATAACCACATGGGCAAGGGATTACTTAGATGTGGAATAAGGGTACTGGACTGGCCTACCTGCAGTCCTGACCTGTCACAAATAGAGAATGTGTGCAGAATTTTGAAACGAAAAATTCAACACCGAAGACCCTGTACTGCTGTCCACCTTAAGACGTTTTAACAGGAAGAATGGGACAAAATAAAACCTGAAACACTTCTTCACTTGTTTTAAGGTTTTTCTTCACAATGGTACCTATTAACTCCTTTATGAAATGCAAGAATGAACTAGTTATTTTTACTTAATTTGTAAAAGATCCTTCACTTTAGAACATAACTTCATGTGGCAAACTAATATACAGTATACCACCAACTGTAAAGAAATAACTAAGTTGAAAAATACCAAACTTATGATTTAAGGCAAAAGAAGCCTGTTCCATTAGCAAAATAAATTGGTTACTAATTTAAATTGACTGAACCAAAACCTGCACCCACTGAGGCCCACCAAGGCTGGAGTTTGGCAACACCTATCCTGGAGGGAAAAACATTAAAACAGCACAAAGGCAGTGCCTGTCCTGAAATTTTAACCTACGATTCTAGACGTGTGAGGCAGAGTTTTGTGAAAGTCTTTTAGTACACCAATAGCCACCTGTCTGAATTCTGTCCAAATATTTTTACTGATTTTTAAAGCTAAACATGACCAATCTTAAATTAGTCTAATAAAACATTCCTGTGCCACAATTACAGTCAAGTTAGGTTAATGTTAGTCAAACAAAACTGCAAGGACTGATTTAAACCCATTGACTGAATGTCACTAATCTAAAATTGTGCATGTTGTCTGTGAGATCCTTTATAGGAACTTGATTTTGTAGCATAAAACAAATTGTTTACAAATGTGGTTATATCCAAATGAACATACTTAGATATTTCCATTGTCGAGTAGTTTGCAAACTGTTTTCTATTCAGGTATTGCCAAAACAAAAAATTACAGATGTTACCTTGAGAGCACAAATCTGTCCAACTCTTAATCACAAACTGCCATGGTGCCACTTCAAAGAAACCAAAGTAATAAATTTACGATCCAATAGACAAAGTCTACCTGACATGCTTGAATGACTGCCGCTCTGTGGCGAATACATCTGTGGTGCTCAGAAATTCTTTAAAAGGCTATCAGTAGTTTGCCTTTCAAATGAGCACATCAATGGAGGATAATAGCACCTCTTTTGCATTTCACTTTGCTCTGCAGAGGAACTTGATTTTGACCACTTGTGCTTCTAATCTCTTTCAGATGTAGCTATGTCTCGAAGTATATATATCTATGTGTTTCAATACCTTGGGATCTTACTTACAAATAAAGATGATTTGATTGATGTGAGCAAATTATTGATGTAGTGTCAGCATTTCTGCATAAGTATATATATCTATGTGTTTCAATACCTTGGGATCTTACTTACATATAAAGAAGATTTGATTGATGTGACCAAATTATTGATGTAGTGTCAGCATTTCTGCATATTTTGTGTGGGATGCTGATAAAGTGAAAACTGTCTGGCAAAGCTTTTGAGTTACTAGTCAATTTACATCTTTGTTTGCACTTTACTTACATGATGAAGACAATGTTGCTGCTACTCCATGAAAGCAAATGCAGAACATATAAATTTATTGGTTTACTCTTTACAGTGACAAATATCTGTACAGCATAAACTGTTTGTACCGAGTAAAAATGTCCATTGATTTACAGCATATATATTTGTATCGTTTTACCAAAGTCCATTGCTATGGACATTTTAATGACCAGAACAGAATTAGAAGTTGAATAATGACTGCTTTAGAGACCATCAGAAGTCTAAGGGTTAAGAAATAAAAAACATACATAAACATGTAACATTAACCAGCAACCTTTTTTTTTTTTTTTACAACAAATACATGATTGCTAGAATGTACATGCCGCTCAAACAAACCCCTAGAAGTGTACAGGACCATTCAGCTACCTGATGATGTCTTAACCATTGATTCACAGAATTTGCATGCTGAATACATCTTTGCTTCAGTAAATGAAACCAGTAGATTCTATAATCAGGCATGTGAACATGAGGGGCTGATGAATTGTCTTCTTGGCTTTCTCCATCTCTTTGATTATTTCGCTCTCTTTGCAATTCTGTATTTGTTCGACAAGCCACATATACAAAAACAAAAGCAAAATGTTACATTAAAACTCATAAACAAAGGCAATTGCAATTAGACAGCAGTAATGTGCTAGTGAGACAGTTCTGCTCGCCACAATACATAAAAAACAAAACATAACAGCTCTTGGGGCTGGCTAGACAGGAGCAATAAAGTATATCCCATGACTAAAGGACATGTCCTACTCTGAAAGGCTCATGGAATTAAACTTCTTAAGTCTTGTGTGGAGATCTAATCCTAGTCTTCAAAATTATAAAAGGCATCGCTTAAGTTGACCCAGCAGAATTCATTGTGCGTAAAGAATGAATCACATCCACAAGGGCACCCGTGCACAAATAAGAAGAACTGCATTCAAGATTGAATTCAGGAAGCACTTTCTTGCCAGGATCTGGAAAAAACTACTTGGTCAACGCCGTTAAAGTGGAAACCTTGTCAACTTTTAGTATAGTATGTTGAATAGATACTAAGAAAATGTCGGCCTTTGCAAACCAAACAAGACTGGACTAATTGGTCTTCCCTTATTTGGAAAATTTAAAATGTCTGCAATAGTACAAAGTGATATAGGGGATAGTTTCTGAAAATAATACTTTTTTGTGTTCATTGGAATTACTTATGAATGCTTTGAAATCACTTCAGAATTTTTTGTCTGGTGCCTCCTGACTCACCGGTATGAGAAAATCCCCACATATGATGTATTGCTTGACCTGTCTTGATGTCCAGTTCTGGAAGACATCAAGCTTTTTGGCATTCCTCCTATTTCTGGCCCTCATTTTTTAACCATATTTTGTGCAGGAAATCACACACTTAGGATAAAGTGTAAACCAATAGGTGTCTCCAACAAAGATGTTCAGAAGGGCTTGAAATTTTGCATGCCAGGTCAACCAACCTCAGGTATTCATCCCATATAATGGGATCCGAGGGATGAAAGTTGCTCCCTTTCAAAAATCTTCAAAAAGGGGAACAGGTAATATACAGTAGGTATGTGGAGTGTAGTTATATACCAACTCAAGGCTGCTGATCACAAAGAGGATAATATGTTTGATATTTGATTATTTACTGGTGGTTCTAGTCCTCTATGAACCACTCCCAGAAGGTTAAAAATGACAAAGTTCAAAAATAAGCATGTGGGGTATTCTTTTAGTGTATTGCAAGGTTAGTGATTATGAATATGATGTTATTTTTGATCACTCATTAGGGATCTAGGCCTCTTTGGACCTCTTATCAAACGCTGAAAAATTACAAATGTCTATTACAATTGAGAATATTTAGACTTTAAATATTTAAACTGAAGCACACTAAGAGCCAATTTTAGAAAGTTAAAGTTTTGAGTTAAAGTCATATTAATATGTTTGCTTAATTTGAGTAGAATGTAATTTCTTCCATGTCATAGACAATGGTATAGTTAGTAAGAGATAGAACCTTCTTATTATAACTGAGAAACAGTGCGATAATAGATTCAGTTGTGTTTAGAACAGGTCCCAATAAATTAGGGACTTAAAAGTCCCATTTTCTACTCAGAGATGGGTTCAGAAATGTTAAGCAAATAGAAACGATTTGAGATGTAACAAGATTTAAGCTTTGAACAGAACTTTTCTTAATAAGGATTTTTCTTTTTTTTGCTATTTTAATTTTCTTTTTTGTGTGAACTGTTTTACTTTGAAACTTAACTTTTAAAAACGAAGATATTTTGTCTGCGGAATCATTTCTGCGCGGCAGGCTTTTGTTGAATCCCATTTTTTGAGTTGAGCTGCTGAACTTTGGTAACTTTGGAAAAAATGCAGCTACAGCACACATTTTAATATTTCAAATATTTGCTGCAACTATTCTTGTTTATTACTTATTATGAATTAATTCATTACATTTTTTATGAACACCTAAAATTAGGACGACTTATGCTAATGCAGACTTTCTTCTTTGTCTCATCAATGTATATATTACACTACACTTAAAATATATTCTTAAAAGCACATACATAGTTTAAAATGAATAGAAGAATTTGTTCATAAATCAAAAAGCAGCATTTTTAAATTAGATTATAATAATTCATTTGTTAACTGATTAGGTAGATATAAAAACAAATTACATGGAGGACAATTCTGCTACAACTTTAACTATATCAAATCATTTAACATCTTTCTGACAAAGTAGCTCATGCACCGAAGTGTTGAACTTCAATGGAACAACACATTTTTATTGTTAGCAATTGCTGCATTAAGGATATTTTTATATAACTAAGTTTTCAAAACAGTGAAGCTCAGACTAAAATAAAAAAGGACAATACAAAACACAAAATCAGAATGAAGATTAATAAGTAAAGAACCAGAAACTAAAAGAGTACATTTCCTAGGCTTGACTCAGTGAGCAGTGGTTTTAAATGTCGCCACAGTGATGAGAACTACCTCTACACTCACTGCTTTTCGGTAAGCTAGACCACAGCAGCAAACAACTTCAGTGCTCAGACCCATCTCTGTATGACAGACGCTGTCACTTATATCACCCTCTTATGTACTTATTTTCTGTTATTTTCCAAAAAAACTCTCTCTGGACTAACCTACAATAAATGTTCTGTGTATGAATCTAAATTGTATATTTTTAAAGAACAGGAGCTGCATCTTTTGATTGATAAGAATATAATAATATAAAATTATTTTGTTGTTTATCCATGAATATGTCTCTTTCCTGTCAGGTTTATAGCACTTAAATATAGACTCCTACTTTCTTGCTCTGCGAGTCTTCTACAAAGTCTTACATAGTTTTGTTCACTTCAATACATAAAAGTATTTTAAAAAGAAAAATGTTAGCAAAATTACAAAAGTGCAGTGCTGTTAAGTAATTAATCTGTCTAGGGTGATTTGTCTTATGAAGACAGGGAATTACAGCACAAAAATTCTAACAAAGGTTTCTAAATTTTCATGCTTCACAGGCTGTGACTAGAGTGACACTGTTATTTATCAAAGAAGAGCAAGCATGAGTGGGCCCTACAACGGGATGGCACTCCATTTAGGGTTGATTGCTGCCTTGCAGCTCCAGCCTCCATGGCCCTGAAATAGTTATAGTGGGTAGAGAAAATGGATAGATGTACAATTAGATAATCAACAATGCAAAAAATAGACCAATTTCTGGAATGGGAGGTAAGTCTTTTTTTTCTTTTTCAGAAGTCTTATTGTAATTTTGCTGACCTTTGAATTCCTAGAGAGAGTGAATAAGTGTAAATTTTGAGTGAATGAAGGAAACTTTGCATTTATATTTTTAACAGGTAGTTCATTCCAAATACTTCTTCATAGTGAGTAATGCTTGAAACCAAGCCTGATTCCATAGTTATTACACTAGTGCACAGACATGAAGGGTAGTTCAAACAGATTTCTAAATTCCAAAGGTACTCATGTATTTTAAATTTATTAGCCTGTAAAACTGAACATGGGTGGTATGATGGCTCAGTAGTTGTTGGTACATCCGTAAAATTCCAGGACACTAGTCCTGAAAACTGATCTAGTCCCTGCCTGTGAGTAGTCTTCAGTTGTTTTCATCGTCATCAGTAATTCTGGTCTTTAGCTAATTTCCCAAACAATGTACAGATTAGACTGCCATGTGATTCTAAGGTGGCCTAGAAATGAATGATTGTGGGTGTGTGCATGAAAGTGCCCAGCAGTAGAAGGAAGCTCTGTTCAGGGTTGATTCCTACTTTGCATTTATTGTTCCTTATACAGAATGTAGCTGCCATTAATTGTGAGCTGTTTGAAAATAAATGGATGGATGGAAGAGTTTACCCGAGCTTACATAACCATACAGTATGACTTGGAAGGGATTTTCTAAAGATTTGAGCATTCTGACTAAAAATCTGGTTGAAGTTACTTGAATTCTTTGGTTTAAACAAGATGCATTCTTCATATTCAAAGCAAAAAAAAAAAAAATCATGTTTGTCCTAATAATTACATTAAATCAATATATCCTTTGTTGCATAATTGAATCATGCTTCCCTTGGATCCAAGGAGACACAGAGGATAACATGCTCACTTCATTGTGCTCAGAACCATCAGTGTAGGTGAGTTTGTACACAGGAGTGATTAAACAAGGATCCTACAGTGTTGCGAGTTCCTGCCTACATGGAAGACGAATGGCTTCTTTCTCAGCCTATTTGTTGTACAAAATATTTTTATCAGAAGACTGTGTCAGGTCGACATTTTGTCCCATTTCAGTAAAAGAAAGCTGTTGTTAAATCAGTTTTATTTTCAGCGTTACATTGTCATTGTTTTCTAGTTTGTTGTTTCATAATAGCCACCAACGGAAGGTTTGGGTAGAAGAGTTTTTCCAGTAATCAACATGGTCATCTTCAATAGTTAAGAAGTTCTTTCATAACCTTTTTGAACAGTTTCAATCTGGGTTTGCCCTAAACACAGCACAGAAACTGCCCTGGTCAAAATCACAAATGATCTTCTCAGGGCAGCTGACATGGGACTTGTATCAATTCTTGTGCTTCTTGACCTCAGCTCTGCATTTGACACCATATCGCATCAGATACTTTTGAAATGTCTAGCTAGTTTTGGAGTCTGTGGCCTTGTCCTCCAGTGGATTTCTTCCTACCTCACTGATAGGAAGCAATTTGTTCAAATAAAGGGCTTTCAATCTGAGAACGCAGTCGTTCCTGAGGGAGTTCCGCAAGGTTCTGTTTTGGGGCTGCTTCTTTTTCTCTTTTATATCTTCCCAATAGGTAATATCTTCTGGCACCATGGTATTAAGTTTCATTGTTACGCTGATGACACACAGCTATATCTATCCACTAAATCCACTTCTGTTTTCCCTCCAGATGCTCTTATGGCATGTCTCTAAGACATAAAGGCATGAATGACTCACAATTTTCTCCAACTAAACAGCAATAAAACTGAGGTGCTCCTCATTGGCTCTAAATCTACACTTGCTAAGGTTAGCCATTCCTTTATTTTAATTAACAATATTAACACAAATATCTCTTCCCAAGTTAAGAGCCTGGGCTCTTGGGTTCTTGACAGTACTCTCTCTTTTTCTTCCCATATAAGTAACATTTCTCAGACTGCCTTCTTCCATCTCCGAAACATTTCTAGACTTCGTCCTGTTCTTACGCAACACAGTACTGAAGTACTGGTTAATGTCCTAGTCACCTCACGTATAGATTACTGTAATGGTATTCTATCTGGCTTCCCACAAAAAACCTTATCCATCGCTTACAACTTCTTCAAAATTCTGATGCCAGGATAATAACCTGTTCTAAATCCACTGAACATATTACACCTATTCTCTCTCAACTTAACTGGCTCCCTGTTAACTACAGAATACAATACAAAATACTGCTCTTAACATTTAAAGCTCTCTACAACCTTGCTCCCCCCGACTTCACAGATCTCCTCCAGACTTGCACTCCCTCTCGCTCACTCAGATCCTCATCTGCAGCTCTACTTTCTGTACCACACATCAAACTCTGTTCTATGGGAACTCGAGCATTTTCTCATAGTGCTCCTCAACTCCGGAATTCTCTTCCCTCTCGTATACGTCAGCTGGATTCAATAACACAGTTTAAAACTGCCCTCAAAACTTAACTTTTCAAACTGGCATACCAATTGTGAATTCTACACTGTTACTGCCTGTTATCTTTGTTTGTTTGCTAATTATTGCATTGTGATTTATCATTCTGTTGTTTTTATTTTACTAATGTTGTTTAATTTTATTGTAAGGTGACCTTGAGTGCTAAGTAAGGCGCCTATTAAATAAAATATTATTATTATTATTACTACACTTGTGACCTTTATCGTTCAACTATCAAATTCCTGAAATGTTCTGAAAGCACCTTGTTATCAGGTTAACTTACTGTATGTTCCAGAAACTGTAGGTAAACGTTTCTGCAATGATGTAAATCACCACATTGCAACCAGGATTTGGCCAAGATAATGTCATGTGTATAAAAGTTTTGTCAAAGTAAAGGGAATGGACTGAATGTACTTGCCACCTATAGTATCCTTTCTGCCGGTTTATTCTCATTATTACCAGTGTATGGTCTTAGATTTACATTTTCACTAAAGATAATCAGTTTAAAATGTGTGTGCATTAAATTGAATAGAAATATTTGACATAATACAGGGAGATTCTAATGGGCGGGACCCCAAGCTATGATGTGTTACTCACATAATAATGAAACGACTGAAACAAAATACCTTGAAAGATGTGTAAATAACCCAGTCACATTTGGTGTTGAAAATGGTTGCCTTCTTCTTGCAAACACAGATTGGCGCTCCATATTGGCAAAGGTATCCACAAGCATTGTAGGGGTGATGGCAGCAATTTCCTGTTCAATGCTTCGTTGTAATTGTTCCACTGTACAAGGCTTGTTCTTGCATAATTCTTCTTTCAGCACTCCCGAAAGGAATAAAATCCGAAGGTGACAGGTCCAGGGAACGAGGTGGCCATAGTCCCTTTGAAATGACCCAATTGCCAAAAAACGATTCAATTTGTGCCATGCTGCGAGCTGACGTGTGACCCATATCTTGCTGGAAATAACCTTATCTGACCTCACAGTCATGCAGTTCATTCACAAATAAGTCAAAAAGAGTCGTACATTTTGTACATTTATCTAGGAATATTTATTTTGTTTGGATTGCTTCATTATTAAGACAGTAATACATCATAATACCCTGTATATGATGCTACTGAAAGTGCATACAATTATGACTTCTCACTTGAAAAAATCCATTAGGACCTTTCACAAGTTGCCTTGTTTAGCTTATTAGTAAAATACTGCAAAACAGTTAGCTATCATGTTTCAAAATACTTTTATGAAAGTGTAAGTGAAGAAGACAGTTTTATCTGAGTTCCACGAAGTGAATGCTTATTTAATTCTCATTTGTATTTAAAAGATTTTGAAAAAAAATCCGTATTTGGCACTGTTATATTTTGAAAGAAGGATGGAGAGATATACAGAATTTAATGTATATTTGGCCAAGTTTAATAATTGAAGCAACAGATGTGTAGGTAAAGTTAACTGTCAGAACATTGGTATGATTTTTTAAATGGTTAAGCTCTGCTGTGAAAACATTGTGAATTAAACAAAGAAACTTACGTGTAGGTGGTTCATAACTGAAATGTTGCACCAGAATAGTAATAAAAGATACCAAGCTAACAGTTCCAATGATGTATACCTGCAAAATATAAAAAAAATGAATGAAATGAATGAATGAAAGAATGAATACATTTGAAAAAAATATCCAAAATATATTTGGATATTTTAAGTTTTTAAAAATGTTACCAGAGGAATATGTAGATGGTTGTTGAGAATCCTTTTCCAAACAATCTGCAGTTGGACACGCAAGAAAGACATTGAACATGGGGACAACATCTCTTCAGGTTCATAGTTCATACACCTGAAATCATAAAAATATACAGAATATATTTGCTGTAATCATAAACTTTACTTTTTTGGAATTTACCAATTAGCAAGGCTCTCCGCCATGCCACTATTTAGTCTATTACTTTTCTTTGTCTTGAATGAGAAGCTCTGAATGAGCTAGGATCAGACTTATAACACAATACACTGAAGCTTTTAAATTTGATACGTGAAGAATGTCATCCCGCACAATACACATTTGCATAATAAGTATATTATGTATCTCTCTATATTTTTGTTGGGTTTTATTAATCTAATCACAGCACTTATTAAAATTTCTTTTTTTTTTTTTAAGATAACATATAATCTGTGACTTTCCCATAAAGATAGATAATTTAGGATTGGCAGTCTGTAAATATGACAACTTTTTTATCTATTGTGAAAACCATGAGATGTTTTCAATACCCCAGAATGCAGAAATTGCTGTGTATTAAACCATGCGTTATGCTTCAAGTGCCACATTATAACAACTGTTTACTACACGATGACTCTTTTTCTGGTGTGGTCCCTCAACTTAAATTATTGTAAATTCTTCTTAAAATGTGGACTTTTACTTGGTTTGAATCCTACCTGGCAGGGAGAAAATTCTTTGTTAGTTGTGGTAAATACAACTCAAGGACACATGACATCCAATATGGTGTTCCACAACGCTCTATCCTGGGTCTGCTGCTCTTCTCAATCTACATGCTTCCGTTAGGTCAGATTATCTCAGGGCACAACATGAGCTACCACAGCTATGCTGATGACACACAACTATATTTATCAATAGCACCTGATGACCCCAATTCTATTGATTCACTAACACAATGTCTGACTTGTATTTCAGAATGGATGAATAGTAACTTTCTCAAGCTAAATAAAGAGAAAACTGAAATCTTAGTGATTGGCGATAATGGATACAATAAGGCTATTAGAAATAAACTGGATATATTAGGATTAAGAGTCAAGACGGAGGTAAAAAGCTTAGGGGTAACTGTTGACTGTAATCTGAATTTTAAATCGCATATTAATCAGATCACTAGGACAGCATTTTTTCACTTAAGAAACATAGCAAAAGTTAGACCTCTTATATCATTGAAAGATGCTGAGAAATTAGTTCATGCATTTGTTTTCAGTCGACTAGATTACTGTAACGTAGTCCTCTCAGGAATACCCAAAAAAGACATAAATCATTTGCAACTAGTGCAGAATGCAGCTGCTAGAATCCTAACAAGGAAAAGAAAATCCAAGCACATTTCTTCAGTTTTGATGTCACTACACTGGTTACCTGTGCCATTCAGGATTGACTTTAAAATTCTGCTTATGGTTTATAAAGCCTTAAATAATCTTGCCCCATCTTATATATCAGAATGTCTGACATCTTATATTCCAAATTGGAATCTCAGATCCTCAAATGAATGTCTCCTTAGAATTCCGAGAGGAAAACTTAAAAGAAGTGGTGAGGCGGCCTTCTGCTGTTATGCACCTAAAATCTGGAATAGCCTACCAATAGGAATTCACCAGGCTAATACAGTGGAGCACTTCAAAAAACTGCTGAAAACACATTATTTTAACATGGCATTTTCATAATTTCATTGTAATTTAATCCTGATACTCTGTATATCCAATTCATTATAATAACTATCCATGGTAGCTCTAAAATCTGCACTAACCCCTATTCTCTCTTCTCTTTCTTTTTCCGGTGTCCTTTTTGGTGGTGGTGAAAGCACCATACTCAAAGCACCATGATGTTCCAACAGTGAAGAATTAAAAGCCAGAAGTCTGCATGTCCATGATCATCAAGTCCTTCCGTGAGAACCCTAGACACAAGAGGACTATTTCATTTATGTTAGGTAGAATGCCCAGAGAGGACTGGGCAGTCTCGTGGCCTGGAACCCCTGCAGATTTAATTTTTTTCTCCAGCTGTCTGGAGTTTTTTTTTTTGTTTTTTCTGTCCACTCTGGCCATCGGACCTTACTCTTTTTTTATGTTAACTAATATTGTCTTATTTTAATTTCTTATGTTGTTATATATTTTTTTTTTATTTACTGTTCTTATGTAAAGCACTTTGAGCTACTTTTTTGTATGAAAATGTGCTATATAAATAAATATTATTATTATTACCAGCCTTTCAAAGTATAACGTGTAGAGGGAGTTCCCCAGCATTAGCATTACACATAACACTCATCAGGTCACTATGATCAGATGTCACCACAGTCTGGGTCACCCAGTCTGGAAAGACACTATTAGAGTTTGGTCCAGGCTTAAGTGAGAATGGAAGACTTTCTCAAACAGTTGTAATTGGCATGATTAAAACAATGATCCAACTGTTTTTTTTTTCCTGCTGAGACAAGAAGTAGTGATGTGACAAGTACAGATTTCAAATAACCTTCTAGGAGATGCCCAACTTTCTTTTACAAGTACAATAAGCTTTACTAAACACACTGTCATGTTGCATTCTTTGTCTGGGTGTATGCCATATGGCAACTGGAAGGCAGTAGCCTAATAAGTATAGGTTTATATAGATTTTTTAATTTCTAAAGGAAAATGCTTAATGTTTTATAATCAGACTTGACCATAATGTTTCACCAATACAATGTTTTATTCTCTTACACATGAGCTAGTAATTCCCATTTTGATTATAGCATATTTTTTCTGGGTGGACAATGACTTTTCCTCATAAGGCACTCATGTACATAGACAATGACAATATGACACAACTCTAATATTATACGAGTATGAGGCAAGTATTATTTTGAAGTGCACTGTTTATAGCACCTTACAGCTACAGTATATTTTGGCTTACTAGAAAAATATATCTTCTGGAGCATTAATCAAGTGTGTAGAGTTCTGATCCATGGTTGTGATCTATGGATTCTTTTCATCAGCAGAAAATAATTAACATGGGTACCCCTTTTATAATTTCACATGTCAGCATTTTAATGATGCAAACCTTAAGCACTCATCCAAATCTTGCAAATGCATGTTTGATCAAAATGCTAGTTTCTCTTTTTAAAGATACCATGAATGAATTGAAAACATACTGTGAATTCCAGTCTTAAAACATGTTAAGTTCACTAACTTAAAATGTCAAGTCAGAGTGAATATGCATGTATATGTGTCCAGTGATGGACTTGCATCTATCCAGGTTTGTTTCCTGCCTTGAAACCAGTGTTGCAGAGGCTGCATGATCTCAAATCAGATTAAGCATTTGAGAAAATCTGTATTTGTTCATTAAGATCACAAACTTGGGACTAGACTGTGTCACAAGCTTGCATGATTAATTTCAGGACATGTTCCTTCTTAACTGCACCTACTATAACATGCTTTAACACAATATAACCTGCTCTAAATTCCAAATTAAAACTAACCTTCCTGTTTTTATTTTCCATGATTAAGTGCAATCCCTATTTTCAGCCTCAGCGATGCAGTAATGATTATTTAAATGCAAAGTTCACATAAGTGAGTAATGACATCCCATGGCACACAGCAGTTTAAAACAACCTTATGTCCTTTTGAAGAAGCACATGAGTACCTTAGTCAGTCCAAATCACATCCTAGAATTTAAACTACTGAGGTGCTGTATCACTGTTTTTATAATATTAATTTTCTGTTTTGTGGACTAAAGCAGCATTAGTTAAGTTTCTACCAACAACAATCAGTTTCATTGTGTTTCTGTGTACATTTTGGTAATAAATAAATAAACAGACTATACAGTACATTTTATTCCTGACACCTACAAAAAATTACTTCAGATTGTAAAACTGTATAATTTTGTATGATTTATGATGCAAACCAAAATTTACCTTTCATAAAGTTTCAGGATAAGAGAGATGTTACTCTGCCCTTTTTCTATGTTCAAATATTTCAAAGCCTTAGGAGGAATATGATGACCTTCTTCAAGCAGTTGGGCTAGATTAAAATATCCCTACAAATTTGAAAGAGTTTTAAAAGAAAAGACTTAAATAAATCACATTGCAAATGCGAATACAGCATATTATATTATGCAATTCATTACATGAACTAAACCATTAACAATTTCAGAGGACATGGATAAAATGATACTAACAGACAGAACGCAGAGTATTCTTTAAGATAAGTAAAACATTAAATTTAAATATAAGTATTTTGATGTATCTTATAAGTTTATTAATAATCTCAGACTACATGTGTGTAAGACTCATTCTGAATACTGATGCAATGAAGTAATCAATATCATTACTGACATCAAGTTAAATATTTGTCTATAATATTCACTGACTAAAGTGACAAATACATGTTAAATTAAAAACAACTTTCCATCATAACTTTAAAGTTCCAGTAGGGTAGAGGGTTGCAAAGACAAAATTCAAAGTAAACAGTTGTATGAAGGTATAGAAATCCACAGACAAAGGATCAATATCAATAATCTTATCATTCCTCACACTATGATCACAAGAGACAAAAAAATAAAACATAGCAGGCAGGATCTCCAATTAAGGTAGATTAAAACATAGAATATTATTGTTGTTATTGCATTATTCTAACCTTATAAGAAATAACATTTAAATATAACACTGTAGAAAATGACACATTTTGTATTAGAAAAAAATGCTAAAACGTAAACATCTTTATATTCATTAACTATTGTACATACTTGTGGATCTCTTCTTAGGGCAGCATTTATGTACATTGCCATTGAGAGATGAATATCTTTTGTTTGATTCTTATGTCCATAATAATAAAAGTCTCCCATTTTTAAAAAAGCTGTAAAGTAAAAATATTCCATGATTAGTTATATATTTCACATATTTTCAAGTAGTAACTTACTAAATGTGAATTGTATGTTATGTGTCATAGGAAACAGGACTGGCTACCAACCTAAAGTTGATGGTAAAAACTGAGCAACCGAGAAATTGTAGTACCTCCACTCACAATCTCCACTTGTAATGTTCATCAAATCCTATAAAAATACAATCTAGTCAGTTTGTAAAACATTTATTTTATCCTTTTCATGTTATTAAGGATGCAAAACAATGTATTAGAGAATCATTGTTTTGGTACAAAGCTTGTGCTTTAACACCTTTTACTTACAGTACTTTTTAAAAATCTTATTAATAGGTCTGCACAGCTAAATACTATATTTCCAAAACAGAAATTTATTATTATGCCATATTATGAATCTTACTGGCATTTGTTCACAAAGGTAAGCAACATTGAACTGTGCCACTTCTATTCCAGCTTCTGCAATCAAAAGATAGTTCAGGAGAGACTCTGACCTGCATAAATTGACATGTGAAAAATATTTAGGATGATATTTTCTACAGTTCTACACATTACCCTATAAATAAAATGCATTATTATTATTATCACATGGTGAATAGCATCAAAAACCAAGATACTGTAAATGGACTTTGAGTAAAGAGAACTAGTCTTACACCTTCTGGCCAATGCTATGAAGGCCAGCGTCTTTGCTGTTGAACTACCCCTCTACGGATTACATGCTATGGGAATATACCGAGTGTTGTTGAAGATATCTCTGAAGCTAAGGTATCTCTTTGGCTGATAAAACTTTAACTAAGGTCATGAATCAGTAGCATTTGGCACCAAAAATTACTTGCAATTCACAAATGATAAAAGTGGACAAACTAAAAAAATTAATCAATATTTTCTTCCATGATTTAATATAAATTGTTCAATATGGATTTTGTTTTATTAAGACTTACCAAGATCCCTCTAAGTAAGAATTTAATGCTTGTCTGGTAATGAACCCTAAATAGCCATTATCTTCAGATATCTGCTTAGTTAATCTGAAATTAAAAACCAAAGAAACACACAAAAATGAGAAAGCTCTATACATATTGGCAAAGGTAGATAATAGTTATAAACATTTTTTTCAAAAACTTCAAAATACTATTTGATAGGTGCTATCAATCCTTAGAGTGGCAGCAAAAAGAAAAATAAAGAAAGAAATGATCTGGAGAGGGAGTGACCAACACTATTTTCCTAGTAACCACACAACAAGTCCAGAGCACACCAACAGAAGCAGAATGATAAATGAAATAAAATTATTATTGTAAACAAATAAATCGGCTATTTACACCAACTGCACACTGCAGCACACATCCCACGCTGACGGAATACAATACAAGACACTCCACTGAAAAAACATGAATACACAGATAACAATTATGTTAAAGGATTAACTGAGTGAAAAAAGTTCCTTGAATGTCCATCCGCAGAAATACTGTTTTTTTTTCTTTTTAATATTTGTTATTGCAAGGGTTATACTGAGCCATACCTCAATACTGGGAAACCTCCTCACATAGGCATGTCAGGCCCTCTCCTATGTTCTCCATAAAAGTGTAAAATGATTGTCTATGTCATCTTGCCTTCCATGAATGAACCCAGGTTCACCGGACTCCTGCTGCAGGCAGCGAAGTTTTCCCTGTAATATCAACAACTTTCCTCTGCTGCTGTTTCTTGACTCTCTTCTGCCGTCTACTTTGCCATTGCACTTTCAACTATAGTCAGCCCCTAAACCCCCCCCACCCATTTAGATTTTATTGGCTCTCCGAGTCAGGTGCACATTTCCAGGTAATTCAAAGGTTCCTAATACTGTACCTATTCAGATTTTTTTTTTTTTTTAACTAATGATGAAAACGTACAACCCAACAATGACACCAGCATTACATTAAAGTTGTTACAACGTGATATGGCAATACCTTTTAAGCACCAGAGTGCAATTAAAGTGCTGAAATAAGAGGCAGGAGGTGAACATTGACACTATATAAACTTTTTAAATAAATCAGTGTGAGATAGCATAATAATTCAAAAAATTTAGACACAATAAATTCTTACTGGATGGCAAGCTGAGAATCCCTCTTTGCAGAGCTGAGTTTTCCTGTGGCATAGAAGAAAGAACATTCTATTGCTGCATCTACCTGGCCAGCAGAGGCAGCTATCAGGAAGTGCTGAAAAGCAGCAGTCTAGAAATAAAAATAACAAATATTTTACATATAATTATCAATTAAACATAAATGGTGTGCCAAATACAATTGTCATGGCCTGATTCTCTGTAATGCTGTTTTCTGCTGTTTGAGATTATGTTTCAGAAGTAAGTCCCTAGTTAGGCTTGAAGCTGACTTTTACTCATATTCTAGAACTCTTGTTTTGTTATACTACTTTGAGTTCTATTTCATTTCCAAACTTAGGTACTTACCAATCAGTGTGCCAACATTTCCTCTCACATGATTGTCACTTAACATTCATCCAACCCTTCAACTTTCTGTAAAATTGTGTTGTATAGCTATACTTTTACAAGTAAATGGATACAATTAACACTCAATAACCCTTTAGAACAAAGTAAAAACACATTTTGAGAAATATGTGGAAATTTATTAAAAATCAAAAAGGAAATCTCTCATTTATATAAGTATTTAAACCCTGCTACGCTCAGTAGCCACATTATTAGGTATATTGCTAAATTCAAGGTATATCTATATATTAGGTATACTGTTCATTAACTCCAATAGCTCCCAAATAAGTAAACATTTGGCAGCAACTCTGTATAGCATCAATATATGATCAAAACGTTTACTTATTGTTCAACCAAACAATAGAATGGGCAAGGCAGGCGAAGATGATATTCCTCTTGGTGCCACCTGTCCTAGCAGTATCAAGTGCACAATCTTGTACTTACACCACATCAATTTAGAGTCACTATTTAAACTAACATGACTAACCCTTCAGATGTAATAGGTCAACCCATACAGCCACAGGAGTAATGTATAACCTCCACTGAAACAGCGACTGGTTGGGATTTCAAAATCCTTTTGGTTATCTTGGCCTCCTTAGGATTATTTTGGGTTCAGAGGGAGCTCAAGTGTGTACCACAGTACACACACAGGACCCACTCCAATAATCAAAGTCATACTACTAGAGATGTAAGGTAGCACCACCAACACTCTATTACCATGACACCCTAGTTAAAATGCACACCAAAAAATAATATTATAAATGATCAGGTTCAAAACTTCTGTTAGTTGGAAGAAAGATTCAGGCACCAATGTTGAACAGCCATTTGTTTAAAAAAAGTTTTGAATTACACTTTTCGTGTTGCTAATTTCAAATTTTGGTGAAATTAATCTAAAGATGATTTATATGTAAAAGGGTTTTAAGAAAAGTATGTCATGAAGAACTGGCATGAAGTGACAGGAGTGGTGGAATGTAGTTTGACAAGTGAATAAAAAAAAAGAGGTGGTAAGTGGGGAAGAATCAAAAGGCTGTGTTTTGAGAGAATGGCAGTAATAAGATATACCCATGTGTACCTAAACTCAAGTCCTGCGGTGGGTTGGCACCCTGCCCAGGATTGGTTCCTGCCTTGTGCCCTGTGTTGGCTGGGATTGGCTCCAGCAGACCCCCGTGACCCTGTGTTCGGATTCAGCGGGTTGGAAAATGGATGGATGGATGGATGGACCTAAACTCAATGGGTGGAATTATGTTATGAATATTCATATATGAACATGAATATAAACATTAATATAATTTATCAATGTGATTTATAACAACAGCCAGCCAACTCCAAACCCTTAATGAACTGTCAGCACATTACTTACTGACATTCATCTGTATGTGCCTGTAAATGTGATAATTAACTATCCCACTGTTGTGAGCTGAACATCTGCATATAATCTAATTCAAACACTCATCATTTCAACCCTTTAATTCATTGACCCACTATAATCCAATCACAATAAAAAGGAAAATTTAAAGGACTATAAGTATGTTAGAGCAGCACTGTGTTCCTTACAATGGCCACAAATACAGCTATTGTATCTGTTAATATTTTAAACACAGAATCTTGAAAATATTTGATACTGTAGTGTAGAAGCTTATATTAAACATGAATACTGATGCTGTGAATAATGTATATCTTAGAAGGAATTAAAAGAGAAATGTCTTGACATGTAAATTTAATTTTGTGTAATAGTTTTAACAAGTCAACTGATAAAATATTAGAAATAACCCACAGTTAAAAAAAAAAAAGCCTCCACAAACATGGTTGTAGTGCACATTAGCCTTAAATCAAGTAAAGCAGATTTGGATAATGGATTGAATACTCTATACAGATGTTGGATAGTTAGTTTATTGCCCTATGTTCTTTTTTCCTGACTTTGCAATTTTAATTTGATAGTGCTATATATTTATTCTTCTCAACTAAGCTGTTATTTTTGTGACTATGAGTAAGTTAACCTAGTTAACTATGTGGCATAGTGCAATTGTTTAAGAAATCCAAAGTAATACAACTGAATGACTGTTATCTAGTGAGTCTTACTTCTCTCACTATATAGTTATTTGAAACACTAATAAAGGAAGCATTGTTTCATCCCCATATTTGCTCCACAACTAATTAATCAAAAAAGCAGATGAAGCTATCCTTCTGACAATTCACTAACAATGAATATTTTTACAGTTGATGTTAGTATTATATTTGTTGACTGAATCTCTACATTTAATAAGACTGCTCTCACTGAGGTGATTTTAAAACTTAAGAGGTCTGAGCTTGTTTAAGTATGTAAATGACTATTGGATTTCCCAACTCTCTGAAGAGAAGTGATGAAAAACCTTCTTCCGGCTTACCTCATTCTTTTCTGGATGACCTGGGTATTGTCCACTTTGATGAAACAATCCCAAATTATACCAAGCATCTTTATTTCCATTTTTGGCAGCTTTTTCAAAATATTTTGCAGCTGTCACTGTATCATTTTTAAACGCATGGTAATACCATCCTAGACCATTTACAGCTTGAGATAGCCCCTATGCAAACAAAACAAAGAATTCGAAATATACAATTATCAGACTGTGTTATTAAACAGCCAATTATCACAGCTTTCAAAATCCATCTCTCATCTATTTATTTTCTGAAGCCATTTATTTTATTAAATAATCAGCATTAGGTACAAGGCAAAAACCAGTGCTGTATGGACATGTTATTGTTTGGCACGTTCTTACATTAGAACAATTTTGATAAAAAAAGACCACTCAGCTCAACAACCTCACCAATAATATTCACCTAGATTCTCCCAATAACACTGAGTGGAGAATTGAAGCTCCCTAAAGTCCTACTTTCTAAAACATTGCTCGGTAATTTAAAATATATGTCAATGGCTTTTTGTGTGAAATTTGAAGAATGTGTAAAATCAATGCAAGCATTGAACGGGGCAGGACCTGAGCCCAGTTCCCATACGTTTATACCCTGCACCAGTATGCTGCACTAACTTTCAAAATGTGCATGAAAAACAAAAAAAAAATTAGCAAAAATACCTTTGAAGCTGCTTTCTTCATCAGTTTATATGCAAATGTAATATTCTTTTTCACTCCTTGTCCCTTAAAGCAAAATATTTTACATTATTAGTCCAGCCAGTGTTTTACTTCAACATATTACACAAAAGACACCAACAATAAACTACATCTACCCCAGGACATAACATTAACCAGTTATATTTTTAACTGGGTTTACTATGATGTGGACAGAGAAAAACTAATATATAATTTTTTTATCTTTAGAATCTATATAACATAATATAAAAAATGGAATGAGAGACTATATTGTCTCCCACTATAATATCAAAGTTATTTACACTTAATCTTACAAGAGTATGTTCAGGACATCGTGCAAGAGAAGGAGTCTATGCTCAATATTTGGGAAGCTAATAAGTAGTTTAAGAGAACATGACAGTTGATATATTCAATTGATCGCAATAAGAAATGTGTACAAATATGCATACCTTAAACAATACAATGGAGAAATCATACATTGACTGAGGATCTTCAATTTCCAGAGCACTTCTTGCATACCACTGTGCAGCAGCTGTTGCATTCTTTGTCACACCACTTTGCCCCCAAAAAAGCATTCTTGCCAAGGTATGCTAATCAGAAATAGAATTACAGCACAACTGAAGATATTCTTTGAGTTCTGGGTTGGATTCCATCAAAAACACAATCAATTTTTTTTCATTCTGATTTAAAATTTTACCCCAGCTCTTTAAGTAGTTATTGTTGGAAAAATCTGACGATATTAGTGTCAATCTCTGCAATAACCATGACAGTCCTTATTAAAGTCAGCTAAACATTTTCCACTATTCCGAAGTCCAACTAAATTTGATCTTCAGAAGTTATAATTTTAATACAAAAAGTTATATGCTTTTTAAGTTCAAATGTATTGACTAATGTACTACGATAAAATTCTTACTTACATGTCTTCCTCAGGCTTGTGACAATAACAGTAAATAGTACAATAACAACACAGAATGAATATAATACAGACAATAAACACAACATTATACATGAAATATTACATGTTTAAATAAATTTAATTTAAATTTAAATAAATTAAATTGTCCAGAAAAACTGTTTGGTAGTTTTTTGGCAGTTTTTTATATCTATATATACAGTATATATATATATATATACAGTATATATATATATATATATATATATATATATATATATATATACTGTATATACACTGATCAAAAAAAATTAAGGGAACATTTAATCACAAAATGAAATAGAGTGGAAAATCTTTTCCTAGTAAAGATGATGTAACAACCATCAATGGAAACCAAAATCACCAACCCACTGAGGGCTGGATTCAACATCATACCAAAAACCTCAAATCACTATCCAAATATATTTGATGTTATTGCTAGACTTAGGTCATTTTTTTGTTTTGCAATGACAGTACACTCAAAGAAAACAAAACCCAAAACTGAGAAACAACTTTAAACTAAAAATCTTTTATATTACCTGAGCACCTAAGTCCCCCCGTTGTGCTTGGTAATTTAGATACTGGAATTTGTCCTCATTCTCATTGGTTTGTTCCTTTAATGCTATATCATCTGTTAGTCTAATTGTTTCAACATAAGCCTATAGATATAAAAATAGAAATAAAAATAATTAAGCAAACTTTTTGAAAACAACTATTTAATTGTGCCATAAGAATAATAAATAAATAATACATTTTAAAAACTTCTAATAAAGGTACAAATGAAGACTACCAATGCATCATTTTAAATCCGAAGTAAATCTCCTCTCTTGTTTAACACTGTCAAACCAATGCAAGCTTACAATAGTTATTAAAACATCAAGAGTCACACTAAACAAGTTACAATAAAGGAAAAAAGCAAGGCTATTAAAAGGTAAAGGAAAAAGATAAACAGCTATTAATTATTATATACTGTAAACTTCTTTAGATTGTGACTTACTTTATGTTGCTATTGAATATGAAGCATATGGTTGTGACACAGTATGGATATTCTGTATAAATATGGTCATACCAACAATTTTCGCTTGTCAATTGACAATAATTTGTCATTAGCCTGTATGTACAAATTAACGTACTTGTGAAATAGCAAGGTGGGGGGGTGTGGGGGAACAGAAGCAAATGTATACACTAAATAGGAGGCAGCTTGGGCTAGAATCAAGCAAGAAAGAGAAAAACGATCTTATTAGACTGCTATGGAAATCTGTGTGATATATACAGTATACTTAAAAAAAATATAGTTTTACTTAAAACTATATTAGCAACCTGCCAAATTGTGATTCTGTCATGATTCTAAAATGAATGCTTTCTGTTATGTTTTAGCTAGGGATTAACTGTCTTATTTGTATGCTCTGCTTTATTAATCTTTTGGCTATTTTCGAATTACTTCTAATTTTTTTTCTTTTTTTTTACAATTTTTGTTGTGTTTACTTATTGTATATTATTTGGGTTCTATATCTTTCAATGTGCAGGCATTTTTTTTTGTCTTGTGGGTGGACTACCCTGAAGTCATTGCTGCTGGGATCTCTTTATGACTTCAAATTGAAGCAAGAAGGTAGAATTCATAACAGTTTATTGATTGTTTGATGCTCTAGAGCAGGCATGTCAAACTCATTACCATTGGTGGGCCGCTTCGACTGCCATACGTGTGTCAGCGGGCCGTACTGTAACAAATACTATTATACTATTATACAAAGTTACTGTAGCTTTCTTTCCAATACTGAAAACTTTAAAAAATGTAACACTTAAAGTTTAAAGAAAAGCAATTTATTTCCATGCAGTCTCCATACAACAGTGTAGAATTAGAGTCTTAACCTCTTAGCTAGGTCCTTATTATATTACTAAGCTCACCCGCCTTTTAAGGCGACCGACTTTTATCCTCAATTTGTGTGCGCTCCATGTGTACATCAGGCATGTAAGTGTAGGGAATGAGAACATCAAAGTGCCCATTCATAACATCTCCCGAAAACCTAAGTTTTTTTATCCCCTCGAGTGCCTGTCCAAACTTGGAGTGTAGGACTCCATAATAATATACTTGAAACTCATAGGGGAACGACTCTCCCGCTGCCATTAGCTCAGAAATGGTACCATAAGTTTGAGACTTTGACATTTCAGTGAGATACTGAAGCTCATTTGTATAAGAGATTCCTGACGGCATCATTGTAAATGGCTGAAACCTTGACCAATTACTTAAAACATGTCGTACGATGTCAGCCCGAATCTGTACCGCTAAAGACGGAGTTTCACGCACTAAATAAGCTATAGATGAGAATAAGCAAGCACCATCTCCCCTGATATTTACTACGCGGTGAGGCATTTGTACTCCATCAACATTAATTATTTCCAGAGACATAATTTTGTCTATTTTTTCAGCGCATCGCGCACAAAAGCAAGGGAACGATGGGAGCACCAGAACTCTGCTCACATCGCATCGCTTCGTACCGCAAGCCGCAAGTAGTAAGTCTGTGATAAGCGGAATACTGCTACGCTTTGCACTCACGGGACGGAAGGACAATCCCGACCGCTTTTATATAGTGTCTTGATGATTGATATTTATTATATTATATTCATTGCTTATATAGGAGCTTTACAGTGTGAGATTTATTTCTTTTGTCCCAACACTTGGCATCTCTTGTTAGTAACCAGTTCGTCAATATCAGGCTTGAAATCTTGTGCAGCTGCAACTTTTATGAGGGATGAAAGGTGCTCGACGGTAAGTCTTGAGCGATGTGGGGTTTTGGTAGCTTTCATTAACAAAAACAATTGCTCACAAAGGTAAGTGCTTCCGAACATTGACAGTACTCTCGATGCCAACTTACGGATCTGCACATACGAGGGTGGCAGGTAAGCATACAAGCCTGGCACACCAACTTCGTTGTATTTTGCCTTCAGAATAGAATTTGACTGCACTTCAATCAATTCCATTTGGATATTCTCAGGCGCATTCTCAACGTTGTAAGAGAACAGCGCAATGCCCTGTTTGTGTGAACTGAAATCACGAAAATGCTCACTGAATTCATTGCTCAGTAATTCAAGTTGGAAAACAAATCCTCCAAAAATCAAATTTTACTTTACTAAGTTTACTTCAAAGTTTATATTGTAAAATAAGCCGATATGCAAAAAGCCACCTGACCTACAATAATTTTACAAACTCAAAATCACAAACATATGTTAATAAACAACTCACCAACTTCTCGCGTCCACTTCAGATCTTCAGCTGTAGTCTGCACTAATTGTTCGTTACAATACTAGCACAAAATTACATGAAACTAGAGCAAAAAAACGTGAAAATATGCGGGCTATTACAACTCGTGATGGTCAGTTCTGCCCAGTGGCCAGTCTCAGCAGCCCAGTCAGTAGTGTAGCCTTAGCAGGGGCGGCTCTAGGCTCGTGGCGGCCCTGGGCAGAGAAAGAATCGGTGGCCCCTTCGCCTGGCAATGTCAATACGGTATCTTATCCACGGTGGATGGCCACATTCGTTGCGGACACTGCATAGCCGCCTTGTGCTCATGACACGCTTCTATATACACGTGTCCGTAACTTGAAAACCAAGTGGCGGCCAATGATATTCTCATTACGGCAAAACATTATAATACTACATATAGCTTACTGCTCCGACACTAGCGACATTTGTAAATACAGTGTACTAATTAACAAGAAAAAGAATGTTTTTCGGCCACATTGCCGTCAGCTGTGTCGTTATTTTCTCTTTCTGGTTTATATAACAAACACCATGTTCAAGCATAGGGGTGTTCATATGTGCACTTGGCACCAGGACACCCTAGGTCTCAGTTCGATGATCGACTTTGTGGTTGTGTCGTCGGACCTGCGGCCACATGTCTTGGACACTCAGGTGAAGAGAGGGGCGGAGCTGTCAACTGATCACCACCTGGTGGTGAGTTGGCTCCGATGGTGGGGGAGGATGCCGGTCAGGCCTGGTAGGCCCAAACGTGTTGTGAGGGACTGCTGTGAATGTCTGGCAGAGCCCCCTGTCAGAAGTAGCTTCAATTCCCACCTCTGGCAGAACTTCGACCATGTACCGAGGGAGGTGGGGGACATTGAGTCCGAATGGGCCATGTTCCGTGCCTCTATTGTTAAGGCGGCTGACCGGAGCTGTGGCCGTAAGGTAGTCAGTGCCCGTCGTGGCGGCAATCCCCGAACCCGTTGGTGGACACCGGCGGTGAGGGATGCCGTCAAGCTGAAGAAGGAGTCCTACCAGTCCCTTTTGTCCTGTGGGACTCTGGAGGCATCTGATAGGTACCAGCAGGCCAAGCGGAATGCGGCTTCGGTGGTTGCTGAGGCAAAAACTCTGGCATGGGAGGAGTTTGGGGAGGCCATGGAAAACGACTTTCGGACAGCTTCGAGGAGATTCTGGTCCACCATCCAGCGTCTCAGGAGGGGGAAGCAGTGCAGTGTCAACACTGTGTAGGGTGGGGATGGTGCGCTGCTGACCTCGACTCGGGACGTTGTGGGTCGGTGGGGGGAGTACTTCGAAGACCTCCTCAATCCCACTAACATGCCTTCCAATGAGGAAGCAGAGCCTGGGGACTCGGAGGTGGGCTCCCCCATCTCTGGGACTGAGGTCACCGAGGTGGTCAAAAAACTCCTTGGTGGCAGGGCCCCGGGGGTGGATGAGATACGCCCGGAGTTCCTCAAGGCTCTGGATGTTGTAGGGCTGTCTTGGTTGACACGTCTCTGCAACATCGCATGGACATCAGGGACAGTGCCTCTGGATTGGCAGACCGGGGTGGCGGTCCCCCTCTTTAAGAAGGGGGACCTGAGGGTGTGTTCCAACTACAGAGGGATCACACTCCTCAGCCTCCCTGGAAAAGTCTATTCGGGGGTTCTGGAGAGGAGGGTCCGTCGGATAATCGAACCTCGGATTCAGGAGGAACAGTGTGGTTTTCGTCCTGGTCGTGGAACAGTGGACCAGCTCTACACCCTTAGCAGGGTCCTGGAGGGTGCATGGGAGTTCGCCCAACCAGTCTACATGTGTTTTGTGGACTTGGAAAAGGCGTTCGACCGTGTCCCTCGGGGAATCCTGTGGGTGGTACTCCGAGAGTATGGGATACCGGACCCCCTGATAAGAGCTGTTCGGTCCCTGTACGATCGGTGTCAGAGCTTGGTCCGCATTGCCGGCAGTAAGTCGAACCCGTTTCCAGTGAGAGTTGGACTCCACCAGGGCTGCCCTTTGTCACCGATTCTGTTCAAAACTTTTATGGACAGAATTTGTAGGCGCAGCCAGGGTGTTGAGGGGGTCCGGTTTGGTGGACTCAGGATTGGATCTCTGCTTTTTGCAGATGATGTTGTCCTGTTTGCTTCATCAGGCCGTGATCTTCAGCTCTCTCTGGATCAGTTCGCAGCTGAGTGTGAAGCGGCTGGGATGGGAATCAGCACCTCCAAATCGAAGACCATGGTCCTCAGCCGGAAAAGGGTGGAGTGCCCTCTCAGGGTTGGGAGCGAGATCCTGCCCCAAGTGGAGGAGTTCAAGTATCTCAGGGTCTTGTTCACGAGTGAGGGAAGAATGGAGCGTGAGATCGACAGGCGGATCGGTGCAGCGTCCGCAGTGATGCGGGCTCTGCATCGGTCTGTCGTGGTGAAAAAGGAGCTGAGCCGTAAGGCAAAGTTCTCAATTTACCAGTCGATCTATGTTCCTACCCTCACCTATGGTCATGAGCTGTGGGTAGTGACTGAAAGAACGAGATCGCGAATACAAGCGGCTGAAATGAGTTTTCTCCGCAGGGTGTCTGGGCTCTCCCTTAAAGATAGGGTGAGAAGCTCAGTCATCCGGGAGGGGCTCAGAGTAGAGCTGCTGCTCCTCCGCATCGAGAGGAGTCAGATGAGGTGGCTCGGGCATCTGATCAGGATGCCTCCTGGACACCTCCCTGGTGAGGTGTTCTGGGCACGTCCAACTGGGAGGAGACCCCAGGGAAGACCCAGGACACGCTGGAGGGACTATGTCTCCCGGCTGGCCTGGGAACGCCTCGGGATTCTCCCGGAAGAGCTAGAAGAAGTGGCCGGGGAGAGGGAAGTCTGGGCATCTCTGCTCAAGCTGCTGCCCCCGCGACCCGACCTCGGATAAGCGGAAGAGGATGGATGGATGTTTTATATTCAATATATATTGGTGTGGCGGCCCCTGGGATTTGGCGGCACTGTGCAGGTGCACAGTTTGCACATGCCTAAGGCCATCCCTGCTGCAGCCTAGCACTTCAGTTGTGACGCTGCGGCTCATTAACTTTGGTCAAGCCTCGTGGCTATACTAGCAGATGACGTTTCTGGTACCGTAATGCCATGGGAAAACGCGCTTTTGTCAGAAGGCAGAAGTAAGAAAAGTCGATAAGTAACACTGAAGATGCAGAATGATTCAATCACAAACGATAGTAATCATTTTGTACAAGTTCAGTGCTAACTAGGATCTGTCATGCGGGCCGCACAGATTTCTGTAGCGGGCCGCGTGTTTGACATGCCTGTTCTAGAGTGCTTTAGTTAGTAATGATTTTCTGATTTTCTTGGATTTACGCTTGTCTTTTTATGAATTGTTTATTGGATTGTGTATTTGGACTTGGTTGCTCTGTATTGCATTTTTCCTTTTTTATTGTGCCTTGTGCTAACTGCTGAGTTTCCCTCGTTTTTATGCTACTCGACCAATTTCTGATACGTTTCACAAATTTGTTGAGCTTTTACCTTGTGTACCATGACCTTTTTAAATCTTTGCTGTAGCATTTGACTTTGTCTTTGAATTCTGTGTAAACACATTTATGCATCCAGTGATTCTTATTTTCAAATGTCACCTCCATTTCCTTGAACTTTCTATCATGATCTTTTATGTAAACATTTTCCAGATTAAAAAACAAAATGGCAGACTTACAAAAGAACAAACAGTAGCAATTTATGGATCATGGATTTCCTTCAGCGGCACGGTGGCGCAGTGGGTAGCGCTGCTGCCTCGCAGTTGGGAGATCTGGGGACCTGGGTTCGATTCCCGGGTCCTCCCTGCGTGGAGTTTGCATGTTCTCCCCGTGTCTGCGTGGGTTTCCTCCGGGCGCTCCGGTTTCCTCCCACAGTCCAAAGACATGCAGGTTAGGTGGATTGGTGATTCTAAATTGGCCCTAGTGTGTGCTTGGTGTGTGGGTGTGTTTGTGTGTGTCCTGCGGTGGGTTGGCACCCTGCCCGGGATTGTTTCCTGCCTTGTGCCCTGTGTTGGCTGGGATTGGCTCCAGCAGACCCCCGTGACCCTGTGTTCGGATTCAGCGGGTTGGAAAATGGATGGATGGATGGATTTCCTTCAAAAAATAAACTTTTTTTTCTATTCCATACATAAACCTTTGTTCCAACTTCATTATAACAATACCTCTGCTATAATAATTTCTTTTTTCATTCTGCAGCAGTGACTGTAGTACTACCGGCACACATTTTTATTTTTAAATTTTAACAAAAAATGTCTGATTATTTTATATACTTTTGCCAAACAGGATGTGACAAATGCCATAAACTTACAGGAATTATGTCATAAAATGATAAATTATCAAAGGGGCATACTGCATTATCTAAGGACCTATGCTGTGTAATAAGGAAGACAAGCTAAGTGGTAGTGGCCTGCCCCTTTAATTGAGACATAAGGCTAGAAGGGAGGTCTAACAGAACAAAACACAATCAATGTCTTGTTAAGGAGTTACCTGTAATTCCCTTAAATGTGACTCCAAGAATGGGATATAATGTTACTTTATCTTCAATATCTAAAGGAGCTTCATGTTGAGAAATGGCCTAAGGCAAATTAGGGCAAGCATTTCACTAGTGTTAGGAGATTACGGACGAATTTAGAGAGAAAGAAATGGAAGCAACTATTAGGGTCATTTGGCCAGTCACCTCAATAGCTTAGAAAAGCCTAGTAGGTAGGACACATGTATTATTTTACATTTTCTTTTTTTATTCTCTATATTCATTCAACTTTATTATCACTGTAATTCACTGTAATAAATCTTTTATTTGTGGTTCTTTGTTGTAACTTTAGGTTAAGAGATGGCTCAAGAACATCCTCTTATCTTCCACATTGGCATATAACCAAAAATGTAGGTGCTGTTTCAGTATCAGAGCTTTCTGTTCTAACATTTTTAAGCTTCTGCTACTTTCCTAATGCTATGCGTAGTAGTGTTACCATCTTGTAAGTGCATAAAATCTTCATCTGTGTAAACTACCACCTACTGACTTCTGTGCACTTTCTGCAATTTTATAACTTTGTAAATATTCATACAAATAAAGTATCCTTATTTCATTTTATCACATCAATCATCCCTGCACTATAAATTTGAGGATTTAATGGAAATTGTAGCATTTGTTCATATTTTTAGGGGAAAACTGAGGGCAAAAGAAAGAGGCTTATTTGCCCTATTTGGGGAAAGACAAAAGTCACACAGACAGAGTTAGTTTCAATACGGAGTAAATAACAAAATCAAATTTCAATTTAAGTCATGATTAATTAACCAGGCAGACAATCAGAAAGAAAGGAAAAAAAAACCAGACCAGAACTTGAATTGGGAAGATGATAAAATAAGTTGTGAAATTACAAGAAGTCTTTACTTCAAAAAACAAAAATCAGATACTAAACAATCTGGTAGCTCATCTTATATAAAATGGCTGCCATTAAAATACGAGCCATACTATGTACATAAACAAACCGGTCAGGCAACACCGTAACATACAAAATGGCACATGTCTCCAATAAAGTGAAATAAACAAAACAAACAAACAAACAAAACAAAACAATAAAATAACATACAAGAGAAAATGACCTTTTTCTTGATAAATACGTAGCAGGTGTTGTAACAATTCTAACAAATATTTGCAGGGTCATTCTTGTTCAGGCTTTTCTGTATTATCATTGTGTTTCATATTGTTATTACTTCATTGTGTTATTTTTGTATTTTCCGGCACTACATTGGTCTTTATCTTGCTAGCAAGGTTTCTTGTTGCTAGATTTGTGCTTGGATATTGTTGTGATGTCATCACTCATATGTTAATAAATGTGGCAGTGCACTACACATGTTATTCAATTTTTTGAATAAAAAAAGTACAAATGGTATCTTCTGTTTTAATTAGACAGGAAAGACATTCCAGTTTCAATTCAGTCTTGCAAACATTTTTGTCACTTTGAATCTTTGTTCATGTTCAAATTGTAGCAATAGTCACACTGTGCATGATATGTATCATCTATACTAATAAAAGGCAAAGCCCTCACTGACTCACTCATCACTAATTCTCCAACTTCCCGTGTAGGTAGAAGGCTGAAATTTGGCAGGCTCATTCCTTACAGCTTACTTACAAAAGTTAAGCAGGTTTCATTTCGAAATTCTACGCGTAATGGTCATACCGGTTGACAACGTCCGCCATGTTAAACTTTCGTATTTATGGCCCCATCTTCATGAAATTTGGTAGGCGGCTTCCCTGCGCTAACCGAAACCCATGTACGTACTTATTTCAGAAGCTGTGAGAAAACATTAAAAAGGAGGCGTGTCAGACGTCGTACATTTTCTGATGCAGCTAGATGGAAACAACTTTGTGACGCTGCCACCAAATACTCGCAGAAAAATCCACAAGTTCATAGACACGCTGTCGCTAAATACTCGCAGACAAATCCACAAGTTCATAGAGACGCTGTCGCTAAATACTCGCAGGCAAATCCACAAGTTAATAGAGCTTCTGTTTCTAGGTACGATCCCAATAATGAAAAGCAGCTCATACGAAAACAACAAAACACTACACATTGGATCCATGGATGTTGACTGTGAGTATTGTCAAGCTCTTAGGTAGAAATGTGAGTCTCCTGGTTTGTGCTGTAATGGTGGTAAAGTCTCTCTCACTCCTTTACGTAAGCTTCCTGACCTTCTTGAGGGCCTGTTAAATGGCGAACATCCTCAAAGTGAGCATTTCTTGAACAACAGTCGAAAGTGCAACAGCGCATTTCAAATGACATCATTTGGTGCTAACCAAATCGTTGAGGGAAATTTTATGCCTTCATTTAAAGTCCAGGGACAAGTGTATCACTTGATTGGCAGTCATTTACCAATGCAGACTGAGGAACACAAATTTTTGCAACTTTATTTCGTCCAGGACGGTGAAAAGGAAGCACAAATGCGGAGTGCTAATGTTTCTGGAGTTAACACGCCCCTGGTGCGGCAATTACAAAAAATGCTGCATGATTGTAACACTTACATCCAAGACTTCCACTCCGCAATCGATAGTATTTCAGATGAAGGCAAAGATTTCAAAGTTGTCATTCATACCGACAAAACTATTAAATGCACACAAATGCAGATTTAATACACCTACAGTACGTCAAGTTGGTGTTGTCATCGTTGGGCAAACGTTCGAGAATAGGGATATTGTCTTGAAAAGCACAGACAATAAACTGCAACACCTTAAGGAAACCTACAGATCCTATGATGCACTTCAATGTCCCCTCATGTTCTGCTATGGTGAAGACGGCTATTCTGTGTCTATACCTCAAGTTCATGCTGCCAGTAAGTTACCTATGAAGAAAACCGTCTCTGCAGCAAACTTCTATTCATACCGGCTTATGATCAGAGAACATCATGATAATACTATCCTTTTCTTCCAAACTTTATTAAATCAGTTTTTAGTTGATACGTACGCAAAAACTGAATCCAAAAGACTAAATTATATCAGACTAAATCAGAAGAAACTACGAGCTGAAAATTACGTCCACTTGAAAGATGCTATTGACAAAAACTACACTAATTTAAGGGAACTTGGTCAAGCTGTGATATTACCATCGTTGTTCACTGGAGGACCTCACTATATGCACGAGTGTACACAAGACGCAATGACATACATACATCGTTATGGCCGCCCTGACTTATTCATCACATTTACTTGCAATCCTAAATGGACTGACATCACTGAAGTTCTCCTTCCACGTCAAAAACCTCACGATCACCACAACCTTATCAGTCGTGTATTTTATCTCAAAATTCGCAAAATGATGGACTTGCACACGAAGAGTAACATTTTCGGCTGTACAAATTGCTACATGTACACCATAGAGTGGCAAAAGCGAGGTATTCCCCATGCACACATTCTGTTGTGGCTAAAGGATAAGGATTCAGCCAGCTGTCATCGATCAAGTGATCCGTGCGGAAATTCCTGATCCACAGACTGACCCTGCCCTCCACAAAATAGTAAAATCCACCATGATTCACGGCCCATGTGGACCTCATAATATCAACTCACCCTGCATGATGAACGGAATATGCAGAAAGAAGTACCCGCGTCCCTTCATCTCAGAAACTCAGACCGGAGAAGATGGTTACCCTCAGTACCACCGGCGCGCACCAGCTAATGGAGGACATACAATTAACATCAATGGAGTAGATATCGACAACAGATGGGTGGTCCCTTATAGTCCTATGCTGTCCCGCTTCTTCAATGCTCACATCAATGCTGAATTTTGCAATTCAGTAAAATCGATCAAATACATCTGCAAGTATGTTAACAAGGGAAGTGACCAGGCAGTATTTACAATACAAAATCAAAATGACGAAGTATCTCGATATGAAGCTGGGCGTTACATTAGTAGCTCTGAAGCAGCCTGGCGCATTTTCTGTTTTCCCATTCATGAACATTACCATCCGGTCATTCATCTTGCTGTGCATCTTGAAAACGGACAAAGAATTTATTTCACAGAAGGCAATGTTGCCGATAAAGTACACAATCCACCACAGACGACCCTTTTAGTGTTCTTTGACCTTTGCAACCACGATGATTTTGCAAAACAACTTCATTATAATGAAATTCCATCATATTATGTGTGGGCAAACAACATGTTTTGTTGAAGGAAACAGGGGAACACTGTACCAGGACATTCGGGAGTGAAAAAAGCTAATGTGCTGGGACGGGTCTACACTGTGCACCCGAATAACTCTGAATGCTACCATCTTCAACTGCTGCTCAACAAAATCACAGGTCCCACGTCTTTCAAATCTCTCAGAACAGTTGATGGTGTCCTACATCCAACCTATAAGTCGGCCTGCAGGGCACTTGGTTTTTTACACAACGATATCAACTGGGACGAGACTCTACAGGAAGCTGTTCTATCTCGGTCACCTCAAAAGATCCGTGAACTCTTTGCTGTCATGCTGGTGTTCTGCCAAATGGAAAACCCCTTAAACCTATGGGAAAAACATAAAGACAGCATAGCAGATGATGTTAGGAGACAGAAAGAAAGACATATACGAACAGAAGTCCACCAGTGGTTACATTTGATCTATAACAAGTGTCTACAGTTGCTTGAAAACTACGTGATTGCTATTGGAGGTCAATCTCTTGATCATTACGGTTTGCCTTCACCTTTCAGAGAACTTGCAGAAGTTACGTCAAATCTCGAGTACTTGAAAGAGACATCTTACAACACCTCGCAATTGGCCAATATAGTCACAAATAACGAGCTGTTGCTAAATAGTGACCAAAAGACAGTTTATGAGCAAGTCATGAGGAGCGCTGTCTCGGCCACTGGCACAGTGTTTTTCCTTGATGCTCCAGGAGGAACTGGTAAGACATTCCTCATAAACCTTCTCCTTGCGAAAATCTGAGCAGAAGGTAACATTGCCATAGCTGTGGCTTCTTCTGGCATTGTTGCAACTCTTCTTGAGGGTGGCAGAACTGCTCATTTAGCTTTCAAGCTGCCTCTGAACCTCAGCCATACTGAATCTCCCATGTGTAACATATCAAACCAGAGCAACATGGCTGAAGTGCTGTGACATTGTCAGCTTATTGTCTGGGATGAATGCACTATGGCACACAGAGGAGGTGTTGAGGCTTTAGACAGGACCCTCCAAGACATCCGAAAGACCAACAAACTTATGGGAGGCTTGACAGTGTTCCTGGCTGGAGACTTCTGGTAAACCCTACCAGTCGTGCCCAGAGGAACACGTGCTGATGAAGTTAAAGCATGTCTGAAGTCTTCATACCTCTGGCCACAAATCAATGTTGTTACCTTAAGAATAAACATGAGGATTCATTTGCGACAAAAAAGCTGGGGAGTTCTCTGCTCTTCTGATGAGTATAGGTGATGGCACCTTCATTCAAGAAAACTGTAAAATAAATATTCCTACAAATCTGTCTCCTCGAGAATACCTTACAAAGCCTTCTTCAAAATGTTTACCTCAATCTACGAAATCTCCACGAAAACGACGTGTCATGGTTGAGGGAGAGAGCTATCCTGACACCAAGAAATGACATGACTACGACTATAAACCACATTTTACTTCAAGAACTACCTTCACAACCGAAAACATATCAGTCTGTGGATTCAGTTGTAGAAGTGGAAGACGCGGTTCACTATCCGATAGAGTTTCTCCACACTCTAAATCCTCTAGGCACTCCTGAGCATAATCTAATTTTGAAGGTTGTGGTACCAATAATGTTACTGAAAAACTTACAGCCACCGAAACTTTGTAACGGCACGAGACTTCAGGTCACGTGTCTGCAAAAGAACCTAATTGAGGCAACTGTTTTTACTGGCAGTGGCTCAGGGGAGAGAGTTTTTATTCCTCGCATCCCCGTTATACCCTTTGATCTCCAATTTCAATTCAAACGCCTCCAATTTTCAGTAAGGCACTGCTTCGCAATGACAATTAATAAGTCTCAGGGACAGACCCTACAAAAGGTTGGCATTGATTTGAGGCAAGATTGCTTTTCACATGGCCAACTGTACGTTGCATGCTCAAGAGTGAGCTCAGCGCACAGCTTGGTCATATTACAACCGGAGGGCCGAACTGACAACGTGGTATACAAAGAGATCCTTAACAAATAATCATTTGTATATTTTCCCTCAGTTTAAAAAGGTTTACTTTTCTTCTTAATAAAAATTTTAAGGCAGTACTTCGCCACTGCGAAGCGCGGGTATTTTGCTAGTCTATGATAATATCTTAATTGTTGTTTTAATGATGTGCGAGCTGAAATTATTGAGTGTGTCATTCACTTTGCAAAAAACAATCAAAAACACTGTTCTTTGTGTTATTTTATGTTATCAGTGTGAGCCTCTCCCAGTATTTATTGTGTTAACTGTGAAAGGAGATATTCTATCGGCAGAGTTTCAGCACTCGTATGTTTTCTGTTTTAATATTTCAGGCTGTTAATAATAAACATTAACAGATAAAAGAATTCAGGGTGGTTTCATTATCCCTTTCTGGTGGTTTGCATGAAGCAGCACATCGTGAGTCACAACACAGAAGCTTCGGAGGTTAAACAAATTCGAAGCCAGAGTCCACTAGTACAGCTTGGGTGGTAAACACCGATTATAATGGGATAACTTTAAGTCACATGCGATCGCATTCACTTTCTTTCTTCCCTCATGCTGCTTGATCACCTTCATTTTTGTGTTAAGATCAATTGCGTTTTTTCCTGTAGTTGTACGGCAGATGCAACTGAATGCAGTCAAAACCACTGTAGGTAATAAACTATGATCAAGATGAATATGTCACGACAAAAGGAGCTGGTATGGTGAAAACTGTTCCTTAATTTAAGTTAAATTGATCTAGTACGGCGCTCATTCTAACAAATTGCGTAATTTGTTGGATTATTTTTACCTTCATAAGAAGCATATGCCTATCTGGCATGTTTTATTTCACAAGCCGTTTTGGCTGGGAGTCTTTGATTCCAAACCACTTTTTTTCTTTCATTATTAAAACACTCACACAGATCCCCACCTTCTCACCCCGCTCCATTCTTCTCCTATGGCTGCAGAAGTTGGAGCAGGTGATGAAACAAGGTAGGGAGTAAAAATAAAAAAAAATGTCCATTAGCAGCTATTTCAAAAAAACACATGAATTCAGAGATGGCAAGTCTCCGCACACTGCCATTGAAAAAGACATCAAGAGCAACTTGATGATACCTGAGGTGGACAGTGATATAAATCCACTTGAGTGTTGGAAAACACAAAACGTACATTTCCACAAACTGGGGAAACTTGCAAAAAAGCTCCTGTGCATCCCTGCATCAAACAGCCCTTTTGAGAGGGCTTTTAGCACTGAAGGAAATGTTGTAACATTTAACCATGCTTCTATGAAGCCAGATGTTTTGAATAGACTGGTGTTTCTGTCACACAACTTGAAGTTTCCTCAGTAGAATTTTATAATTGTCTAATTTTTCTGATATCTTAGTGAAATATTGGGCAGAACTTGAAGTTAGAAATTTGTTTTAAAATGTTCTTTCTGTGCTGTATTTGACAGAATTTTATATTTTTATAATATAGTGCAGTATGTTACAGTAGATTTTTGTTCTTGCTTGTATACTGCACAATTCACCTTACAGCAGAGCAGTTTATGTTTATCCGACTGTAATGTTCAGACCCTGTAGTTCATTTATAATTAGTATTTTATTTCCTTTGGATTCATACCTTGTTTATATTAAGGGAACATATCAGTTTAAAATGCTCTCATTGTAATAGCTTTTGTAGGTCTTGTGTGTAAATCCTGTAGGCCACTTTGAAATGGTTTATTCAAATTTGCACTGTCTGATCTGAGTAATACTTTGACTGGTGATTTTAATGTTTTTGTGTTATTTTACTTCAGTTTTAAATAAATAAATAAGACCTGTTTTTCCTTAAATGTTGTTTCCAATAATCTCATTAGTAATATCCTATTAACAAGACCAAGCTAGATCAAAAAGACTTTAACAAACATTTTTAAAGGATGCAAAATATTGTCTAATTATCGAAACATCAAAGTCCCAGAAAATACCGAGATAAAATTTTATGCCAATATCACACCCCTAAGTCACATTACAATTCTCTGATTTCTTATTTCAGTATTGTCAAACAACTGCCCCACCCAATTAACTCTTAAAGGCTATTTTTCCCCTGGTCCCGTCTATAACTTTGCTTAGTCCTTTTCTCTGCCTAGCTACAAAAGCATTCTGCTTGACCTGTTAACTGCCTTATCATTTAAGCCTGAACTGTGTGGTGGAATACATTCAATCTCTATTGATAAATAGAGTGAAGAGTCCCCAGAAGAAACAAGTTCCATAAAAAATGCAAACTGAATGGAATAATTTGTGTTTTATACTTCTGATTATTTATTTGTTCCAAGTAGGATTTTTTTTTTACTGTCCGATTGCCATTCTCATGTCTTTAGAATCTGACCCTTTCTTTCGCCTGACCATTTCTCTTCAACTACAGTTGAATATCTGCCACTTGCTTTCCTTCTAAATATTTATTATCTCTAAGAAAAATCAGAACTGGTCACATCAATAATAATAACTGCTTTTCACTATGTAACAAAATTGTTGGTGTTTAGCACTACTGCCTCACACATAAACTCATTTGTTTCCCTTTGTGTTTGCAAATATATTTCTGATTTTCCTTTTAATTCAAGTTATGAAATTGCAGCTAAACACTTCCATAGACAGTATATGTCACATTAAAAACACACTTCAGAAAAGAATACTAAATATACATAAATAAACTTCTCATTAAATACTGTATAATATTGTAAACCACAAGAACTATATATTTTAGGAAGAAAATGAACCTTTACATTTTTAGATGGAAGTCTTACCTGTGTTTTTTCTACTGTCCACTTATCCAAAGCAGTTTGATGGCCAATATTACTATAGTAGCTGTAGGATAGGTCATAATCTTGGGGATATCCGTCAAACCCGAAAATATGTTTATAACCAAGATGCAATAAACTCAGTTTGTCATCACCCTGAGCACCAACCAAACCGTAAAGATGTCCCTATATATGTAAAATAAATTATAGGATATAAATGGAATTACTAATTAACAGAAATATATTATCACAAACTGTACATACCCATGAGTATAAGTAAATATGTAGAAGGTACGTCAAGCCAGAGTCTATCATTAGCCCAAGCTTTGTGAAGTATAATATTACATGCTTTAAAATGTAACACTATAATTCATTCTCTCAAATATTCCTAAGATTCATTACAGGAATGTGAGAAGGCAGCAATACCAGCAGCATCAGCAGTCCAACACAGAATACTCTCCATTATCACTCAAAATGTGTATGTTCTTAATTGCTTACAAGAACACTTTCGGAATGTGAGAAGAAACTGGAGCACCTCACAGACAGTAACTAGATCAAGAATCAAACCTAATTGATCTTACTAAAACATATTATGATTACAAAAGGTGCTGTCTCACATTCGTTCTACACTATGTATTATATATGTTTAAGAGATCACTGTGACTGGTAGTTAGTATACATAAAATCTTGAAAAATCATTTTAAAATTACCTGTTGGAAATCTGTTGGCACTCCCAAACCAGTTTCATAAATGACTGACAAATAGTAAGATGCATCATGACAACCACAAAAGCTGGAAACCTTCAAAGACTGAATTAGGGTGTTTACTAACTTGAGACCTCCTGGGCTCTTCAGTTTTTTGTCAGCCATTTCATGAAGCTTCTTTCCAAATTCTTTTATAATATCAGAATTCCAAGGTCCTTTGAAGAGAAAATGAAAGATAAAGATTTTTATTTCATGCACTCATCACATAAATGAATACAATTATGTCAAACTGTTTTAAACCAAATATGTACCTTAAAAAAAATTTACTGGTATTTTGTATGCTACAATACGTGTGTATGAATTGCTTCACACACTAAACTATTTGATAAATTTTGCTTATATACAGATATCACTCTGGGAAAAACAAATTTGCTTTTTAAAATCTGTCACTATCAATATCTGAAAATCATTGTGTTAAACACAGATGGATATACACATTGGTAAGATATTAATTAGGGAAAAAATAAACAATCACATTAACAATTAATTAATCACAAGCTTTATCTCTAGATTAGAGAAAGCAAAAGTTATGTTTAACCTTTCAAACACTAACATGTTTTTGCTAACCTTATAAGCTAAAAACATTATTAATATGTTAGTTAAATAATACCTGAATATAAGTCATTTTCTATAATAACAAGAAGATCTAAAGCTTCTTTGTATTTTGTTTGTATTTCCCATGTCCAAAGAAGTTTGTCACACCTAAGAAGTTCGCCATACTTGTTTTTTAAAAAGTAATAGGATGAGTCACAGGTACCTGAGGAAAGATTAAAACATGCTAACTCTGAACTTTAGAACAATGAAATAAAAAATAATTAGAAAAGGAGCAACAGCTGTTACTCATCAAACACACTCTGCCAAGTAAAATTTAAACAGTAAAACCGGTTTATGAGTATGATAGCTACAAAGACAGGAGTTAAAATGACTCTTACTTTTTGCCCTGAGTTTGCACAATCTTCTGTATCCATATATATATTTTTTCAGATAGTTCAATTTACTCAGTATCGTAAATCTTGACATAGAGTGTGAAACCTTCTAAAGTATAATGTATTTAGTATTGTGGTCACAAGCATATATAACTTTATTTGAAATGTTAACCCATTCTTGAAATTTAAAGTCAGTAAGGTAGGTTTGGCCCAAACATTTGTGCATGGATCAAACTACTGTATACCAATCCAGAAGCTTCAGTTGGTATTAACAACATTTGTTCAGACTACTTTAAACTAGAAAACTAGAACATGGTACCAGGCAAGGATGCCCCTTGTCACCATTGCTATTTACAATCGCCATTGAACCACTGGCGGTTCACTGTCGAAATGCTTATCAGATAAAGGGGATTATCAGAGAAGGACTGGAACAGCAAATTTCTCTATATGCAGATGATATGGTACTGTATATATCAGACCCACAAAATACTGTGCCTGAAGTCTTAACAGCACTTACAGAATTTCAAAAGATCTCTCGTCTCAGAATTAATTTGAATAAAAGTGTACTCTTTCCAGTGAATTCTCAAGCATATAATATTAGATTGGACACCCTACCTTTTATCATTGCAGATCAGTTTAAATACCTAGGGGTAAATATCACAAGTAAACACAAAGCTCTTTATCAACAAAATTTCGCCGTCTGTATGGAAAATATTAAGCAAGACTTGAATAGATGGTCAACCCTTCATCTCACTCTAGCTGGAAGAATTAACGTTGTTAAGATGAATATTCTTCTTAAGCTACTTTTTTATTTCAAAACATTCCAATATACAGTACATCAATAAATAATTGTTTAAGCAATTAGATTCAACAATGACCTTATTTTATTTGGAACTCAAAACATCCACATATCCAAAGAACGACCCTACAAAGACCTAAGGCAGAAGGTGGCATGGCTCAACCCAATTTTAGTTTTATTACTGGGCAGCAAACATACAAGCTATAAAAACCTGGACACAAATAGATAAACATACACAGGCTTGGTCCGCAATAGAAGTAAAATCCTGCAGTACTTCTTTATATTCCCTGCTTTGTGCCCCAATTAATGCAAGTTATCGCCAATATACTAATAACCCAATTGTGCTTCACTCACTCAGGACATGGAACCAATGTAGAAAGCATTTTAAGATGGAGAATCTTTTATCTGTGGCACCCCTACAAGAGAACCACCTCTTTCAATCCTCGCGAATATATGCAGTTTTTAATATCTGGAAAAGATTTGGGATTAAATTGCTTAGAGATCTTTATATAGACAACATCTTTGCATCCTATGAACAGTTACATTTCAAATTTAACTTTCCAGCTACACATTTCTTTCACTATCTTCAAATTAGGAACTTTGTTAAACAGAACCTGCCGGATTTTCCTCATCTTGCACCCTTCTCCATGCCGGAAAAAATATTGCTCAATTTCGAGGACTTAAACACCATCTCTGCAACATATAAAATTAATTTACAGTCCCTCCCTTTCAAAGATCCAAGAGGACAATGGAAAAATGATCTCTTAATCAATATATCAGAAAAGGAGTGGAAAGTAGCAATACAGAGAATTCACTCAACCTCCATATGCGCAAAGTATACAATTATTCAATTCAAAATTGTATATCGAGCACATCTGTCTCGCTTAAAACTGTCCAAAATGTTTCCAGGGCAAGATCCAACCTGCAAACGCTGCAATCAAGTCCCAGCCTCACTGGGTCACATGTTTTGAGCCTGCACCAAATTAACATCATTTTGGAAAAAAATTTTAAGTGCCTCTCAGACAGCCTTTGTGTCACAATCCCTCCTAACCCATTAACAGTTGTGTTTGGTGTTCTTCCAGATGGGTTTAAAGTGGAGAAGGACAAACAAACTGTGACTGCATTCACTACACTTTTGGCATGCAGACTTGTTTTGCTAAACTGGAAGAATCCTAATTTTCCTCTTTTAAGTCAGTGGGAAACCGATGTTTTATACTATTTGAAATTGGAAACAAATTAAATTCTCAGTTAGAGGATCTGTACAGAACTTTTTCAAAACCTGGCAAGACCTATTCAATAATATTTAGAATAAGCTCTTAAAGCACCGAGTAAGCAATTCTCTCTGCATTTTTTTCCTCTTCTCTATTGCCCTATTAAACTAATCAATTTAGGTATGTCTACAAGCTTTAAGGTTTTACCCCATTGGCCATGCTCTCTTTCTCAGGGGTGGGTGTCAATCTGTTTTCAATTCTATTTTTTGTAAAAACTGATCTATTTGTATGGAATGATTAAAATTAATAAAATTAAAAAAAAAAATAGAGTCAGTAAGGTAAATTTTCCTCGCTTAGGCTACAATTCAGAAAAAGAATACAGGTAATATAAAAATATAAAAACACAAGAAATTTGACATGAGAGGAGACGATTAAGTCCATCAAGCTTATTTGTTTAGCTAATAGCAAAGATGTCCCAATATCTCATCCAGACACCTTTTAAAGGTTGTCATAGTTTCACCTTCCACTACATGACTGGGTACTTGTTTGCAGGTTTCCAGTACTCTCTGCATAAAGTGGCTTCAGTTTTAAATGTGCTTCCCTCTAATTTCCACTGGTACTGTCAAGTAGGCTAGGGATCTGCACTGGCAATCGGAAGGTTGCCGGTTCGAATCCCGTAAATGCCAAAAAGGGACTCTGCTCTGTTGGGCCCTTGAGCAAGGCCCTTAACCTGCAATTGCCGAGCGCTTTGAGTTGTGAGAAAAGTGCTATATAAATGCAAAGAATTATTATTATTATTAAGTACATGATTCACCATTTAGTTGAAAGAATTCTCCTGGATCTACTTTATTGCTACACTTGAGAATTTTGAAGACTTGGATTAGGTTCCCACACAGCCTAAAAACTAAACAGGTTTAATTCTCTGAGCCTGTCACAGTAGGACATGTCCTTAAATCTTAGAATAAACCTGGTGGCTCTCCTTTGTATATCTTAAGATTCAGTCTCACAATGTAAAATGACAACACTTTTTTTTTTAAACATTCTAAACTAACTAAAATGAGAGTAAACTAAAAATAACTGAAAAAGACAAATGATATATTATATATGGTTGCTCTATACTCACAAAATATACATGTTGATAATTAGGAATTGAAATTTGTGAGCAATTTAAGGATGTTTCTTGCCAAGGCACTTAAAAGGCATAGAGCCATTCTCTATGGAAAGTCGGCAACATTTTGGTTATATGGCAGCAGTCCTTATCTCTGCACCATCCAAGAATACCTATTAGCTTTCTGTCGATTGACATTTGAGCTTAGGTTTGTAACTCATTGACAAAAACATGCAAATTGATTTTTTTTTTTTTTAAACTTTGGTTATATTTTTGAATAAAAGCGTATGTGTTTATTTGATATTTGGACTACAGTCTTCACACATTATACACTTCACGTCATTATTAGTATAACAAGGAAAACGTTTCTGCTTTAGGTATGTGTTCAGCATTTCTTGCCTCGCATTTCCTTTCATCCTACACATACCCAGATCTTTGTAGACACGGAACACGCATGAAATGCATGTATTCCAAATAACGATATACTGTATTATTTACCCTATACAACTCCAGGCACCTCACACACATATAATGAGCCTTGGCTTGAGCTGGGAGAACTTTTTGCCTGAGTTAAGCTCCGTCAAGGTTGGAATAGGATAGCAGGCTGCTTGCTACTTGTGCTGATTGACACATTTACAAAACAAAAGACATCGATGGAGAGGTGCGAAAGAATTTAAGATGGGCTGGGATTACAAGTTTTTTCCTAGGCTTCAGCGATTCTACTGTTAAGGAATAGCTGAATGAAAATTAATTACTAAACCAGTTACCATCTAAGCAAAAGTCAGTACAGAGTATGTCAAATTAGAGCAGTAAATATATGATCTAATTTAACATTCTGTACTAAAATATATATAATATACTCTGTATATATACAGTACATACACACATTTATATAGGTGTACTTTTATTTAGAATTTTACTTACGCTGATCATTCAGAAATCTACTTTCTTTAAGCACATTTAAAAACGTAAGCGTTGATGCTTTTACACGTTCACGTTCCTGGTAATAAAGATCAATCCTTTCCATTAGACTACCAGAAGCAACTGTCTCAAAATTCTAGACAAAGAAGAGAGAAGAAGAGTTTCAGACCAATGCACAAGGATAAAGAGAGTTATGTATACCATTAGCTGTAAATCTGGTAAGCTTTTAAAAATTAATCAAACTTGATCCTGGCCCAGGAAGTTCCACTAGGGTCTTATTACAAGCAGACACTTCTTTGTGAAGAGATTTAGAATATGTTTTGATTTTCCAAAAATGATTCCAAATGACATATAATCATTACAATATTTCATATAGTTAGTAACAACTTATGACTATCACCTAAAAACCTGACAGATGGTACCAAAATTTGTCGGTTTTTATGTAACAAACTCTGCTGGGAAATAAACTTGGGAAGAAAAGGACAGGCTACAGAATAGATTAAATAACATAATATGAATATAGAAGTGGTCAAAATAATAAACCTACCATGCTGGATGGCTTGGAATTAAGGCGATAATATTTGGTAGGACCAAAAAATCCTTCTATACTTTGCATGTACTTGCTTCCTCCAAGTACAAGATATCCAGAAGTGTCATTAAAGTGAATATTTTCTTGGAACCTGAAAACATAAAAATTAATAGACTGTAATACTAGTGTACATATAAAACTAATGTGGTAAAATTTACACAAGCTGATTTCAAAAATAATCTTTACACAAGACTTCAGGCTCTTTCCAGATTGTATTATCATATTTTTATTGGGTTATTTAGAGAGAACTGCTGCTTCTACATAAATTTAAAATGCGTCAACTTCTAAGATGCAAGTTTTATATGTGCATATTCATGGGCTCCACCATGGCACAATTGTTAAAGCTTCTGCCTCATAAACACACATACCTGGAGTCAAATCTTGCAACTAGCCATTATCTGTGTGGAGCTGCATATTCTCACCAAGCTTTTCTTCCACATTCCAAGAGACCTATGTATTAGGTCATTTGGATATCAGGCAATTCCACAAAGAGCTTGTGTGAATTTGTGCACGAAGGGACCTTCGACATACTGAGGACATGGTCATGGTTGTTTTCTACCATGTTTCCAGGACAGGTTTAGTTCCTGAATTGGATTAAGTTTGTTTAAGAATGTTATGTAAGGATTGTATTAATATACTGTCCTAAACATTATAGAGGGCACTAAGATACATTTTTCCTTGATTTACTCCTCTGCTCCACAGTCTACAATTACAAATTAAACAATTCTGACTTGATTAAAGTGCACATTGCATACATTTTGGCCACACCATGTAGAAATTACAATAATATTTATACATGGTCCCCCCATTTCAGGGTACCACAAGTGTTTGTGATTACTCAGGTGTATTTCGTTGTTTCATTAGTGCAGGCATAAGATACCTAGGCTTGCTTCTACCCTTGGACTCTTAGTTGCCATTGTTCAACATAAGGAAAACAGTTGTACCAAAGAAATTGAAAAAAGCCATTATGAGGCTGTAAAACAAGAATGAAACCATTAGAGACATTGAGAAAACCTTAGAATTATCTACCTCAAATGTCTGGAATATCATTAAGAAGAAAGAATGCACTGGTGAGCTAAGTAATCATTAAGGGACTGGTAGGCCAAGAAAGATGATGACAGAAGAATCCTCATTATGGTAAAGAAAAAGCCCCAAATGCCTGTCTGACAGGAGAGTAAATGTGTATGTATCAGAGAAATCCGTAGAAGACTTCAAAATGCAAACCACTAGTTTGCCACAAAAACAGGATGGCCAGGTTATAGTTTGTGAAAAAGTACTTAAAAGAGCCTGCAGAATTCTTCAAAAGGTTTTGTGGACAGACAAGACAAAGATTAACCTGTTTCAGAGTGATGGCAAGGGCAAAGTGTGGAGACAAAAAGGAACTGCCCAAGGTCCAAAGCCTACCACCTCATCTGTTAAACATGGTGGTGGCTGGGTTATGGTTTAAGCATGTATGGATGCCACAGGTACTGGCACACTTATCTTTATTGTGATGTAAATGCTGACAGTTAAAAAATGTAAAATTCCTGAATGTCCAAGCCAGTCTGATTTAAATCTAATTGAGCATGCCTTTTATATGCTGAAGAGAAACCTCAACTGGACAAGCCCCCTAAACAAGCAAGATCTGAAAACAGCTGGATTAAACGCTTGGCAGAGCATTACCAGATAAGATACTGAGCACCTGTTGATTTCTAAGAATTACAGTCTTCAAGCAGTCATTGCATGCAAGGGATACGCAACAAGCACCAAATTATGACTGCCTTAATATACCTAACACTGCTATGTCCCATTATCCTGAGACCTCGCGGGATCCCCGCTAAGTTGCTGGATGTCATGGACAGCCAGTACACTGATACTGTGAGTACTGTGCAGAGTGGAGGCAGAACCTCTGTGTTTTTCCCAGTTGATTCTGGGGTTCGTCAGGGTTGTGTTGTTGCTTCTACCCTGTTCAGTCCTTGCATGGTCTGGGTGTTGGGCAGGGTTATGGGGTCCAGCATCTGTTGTTGAAGAAAGATTCACTGTTCTTGACTTTGCCGATGATGCTGTGATCTTGGCGGAGTCAATGGAGGATCTGTTTGGGGCTCTCGAGAGACAGAGTAAAGAGTCCGAGTGTCTGGGCTTGCGAGTGTCCTGGATAAAAAACAAGATCCAGGCCTTTAATGACCTCTTGGATATAGCCATCAGCAGTGTGTCTGTTTGCGGAGAGAGTGTTGACTCTTCCTATGAAGTCAGTAGACAAATTGGGAGAGCATATGGGGGTCATAAGGTTGCTAGCTACTGTTATCTTTGCAACCGGATGAAGGTCCAAGTCTTTAGAGTCCTGGTGCTTCCTGTTTTGCCATATGGTTGCGAGACATGAATGCTATCCAAGTGACCTGAGACGAAGACCAGGCTCCTTTGGTACTGTGTCTCTTCAGAGAATCCTTCGGTACTGTTGGTTTGACTTTGTGTTGAACGAGTGGTTGCTCATGGCATCCCAAATGAGGCATATTACCTGCATTGTGAGGGAGCATCAGTTATGGCACTACGACCATGTGGCGCAATTCTCAGAGGGTAATCCAGCTCACAGGATCCTCATTGTTGAGGAATGTGAGCAGCTGCACCAGGCCAAGGGGACACCCACATAATACTTGGCTGTGGCTGACTGATGGTCATTTCAGGAGGGGGGACTGGACCACGTGGCTGCCTGGAGGGCCTCCAACCAGAATCCCAAGCTGTTTCGTTGTATGGCAAGTGCAGCAACGCGCTGTACCAGTGTATGCTTCCCGAGCTAACCTGACCTGCTTTTTCCAAAAAATGATGGTGCCCCAAAATGGGGAGACCATGTATAAAAAGTGCTTTAACTTAAATGTATGTAAATACCCTTAAATGAAAGCCTACAATGTGCACTTTAATCACATCTGAATCGTTTGATTTGTAATTTTAAACTGTGGAGTTGAGGGGTAAACCAATGAAAAATGTGTCTTTGTCCCAAACATTATTGAGGGCTCTGTGCATATTGCCATTTTTATGGTCAAATTAAACACAAATTCTAGTCAAATTAAATAGGATTTATTTGGAACAAGGCAGAGAGTAGTCAATTTGTTACACAAATTTCTTTTTGGGATCGAAACAGAAACCAAAATGATAACTAAAAACCACTGTCAAAACTAAACAAGACCTCTGAACCACAAAGATCTTCCTAAAAGTTTTTTTTTTTCTTTAATAGCTTGAGCATTAATTACTTTCTAGTCTTCTCTAAAGTTTTTCAAATTATAAATGCTTTCATATTGTGAGCGACTATCCAATATTATTAATGGATATATAATGGGTCACATACTTAGAAACTATACATCATCATGGTGACCAAACACACTCACAATTGCTGTGTCCATGAAAAAACATTAAAAACAAAATAAAAATATTTTTCAGAAAATGAAATAAAATTAAACAAAATTGGATCTTAAGAATTTCTAACAAAAATTAACTGTTCCTCCATTGTAATAAATAATATATAACAAAAAATTATATTGAGTATATGCTTTCTTTTGCATACATTTTATTGAAATTAATTAATATATTAAAATTATATATACAGTATCTGTTAACATTAAATTATTAAAACCTGAGCATTTTATTTGTGTTCTGTCAGGGTGATTGTTTAGTCTAAAATGCCATGGTGCTAGACTGTATATAGCAAGGTATTGATAGCATATTTTAAATAGTTTTACATCTCTAAATGATGAAAAAGAAAGTGACTGGAACTTGTTAAAACGATTGTGAGTAAAATGTAATTATTAATATAATTTTACTCAAATGAAATACAGCATTTACTTGTGTTTATGTATGGTTTTCTTTGCTTACTCTTGTTTTCCTCTCACATCTCAAAACTATGGGTTAGGCTTATTAGCAACTACAGATGGGCCCAGTTTGTGTAAGTGTGTCTGAATATGCAAGACTTTCCCTTGTAATGGACTGGCCCATGGCTGGTTCCTACCGTGAGCTGGATAAACTTGGTGTTGACAGTTAAATTGATTTTATCCAAAGACAAATTTAAACAGTTCTTACCAATACTACTGACATGGTTTATGAAGAGACATAACTAATGGCATTATGATATGCCTCTATAAATGGATAATTAATTCAGGCAAGTGCAACATTTAGTATGTTTATTATGTATTAGCATGTCTAATGAACAAATCTATAAATACAATATAAATGACATAAATTGCTAATATTAAATTCAATGTAATGTGAAAGTTGATTGTGTTAATACAGTATTGTGTCTTTATTAATATGCTGAAAAATATTTTAAGAATAGCAGAAAAAGTAGAAGTAGTTCAGTGATAGTCTTTTCTGCCTGAAATTGCTGTTGTAATACAGTCTAGTTTGTAGTTTTATAGGTGATGACATCATTCATTAAACATTTTTTATAAAAGTAAGTGCAGGTGGTGATCCTTCCTTGAAAATTCAGATTTCTCCCATTTTTGCTTTATTTTTACATGAACACTTCTTTTGATTTATGTTCTAAAATAGTACATTTTCCTTTGTTACCTTACTAAATTTTATAAATGAACTAACTTACTGGTATATGAAAATATGATCTGTTGTTTCCTTCATATTTTTCCATGATGAAACTGTTAATGTTGCCTGCAAAATGTAAATAAATAACAAGCAAATCAACTGGTTTAGTTTAAACTTTAAAATCTAACAAAGCCAATGATAAACTTTAAATCTCTTTACAAAATGCTTGCAATTTAGAAACAATTAGGTTTATAATTTTTGTCTTACTGGAACTATTTTTACGATATATATAAATCTGAAGTGAGAGTGGGATTACAATCAGGATTTGGTATTAAGCCCATTATTATACTATAGATGGCATTAACCAAGAAAAGAAAGACCACCCTCCATAGTTAATGCTTTTGGCAGATAGTTTTGACCAACAAGAAAGTTGAAGGGAGCAGCTGGAAATGAAATTAGAGCAATGAAGGTAGGCTCTAATGGGACATGGGTTGAAGATACTGTAAGTAGATCAGAAACTCCATATACTTTTTGCAAATATAGCAGAAAGGATAAGAATGGAAAAGTTTAGAAGTGCACATGAGAAGAGGCTGAGACCTTCTAGTTGTTAGAATAAATGTTCAAAAGAACAGAGGCAGAAATTGAGAAGAGAATCTGAGTAGGATGAAAAAATTGGAGAAAGTGTAGTGGAATAGTCTATAACAAAACACAGGGTACAAGTAAGCCCGCGATTCGCTAGCGAATCGGAAATCCAAGAATGGCAATCAGTTTCTGTTCCGTCCAATATTTGGATGGATGACATATCATGGAGGGTGGGTGTGTCTGGGGAAATGTCATTTAATTAAATAAGCATATCTGTACTAAAGCGGTTTCATTTTGTGGAGACGTGATTACGTTGCCTTTGCTGACACCGACTGCTGGCAGAGTGGAGCACAGCAAGTTTAGTTTACAGGTTGTGGTGTTCGTGTGCCAGCCACTGAGTCGGGGAAGCCGCTGGGTTTGAGTCTGTGACCGTTATGTGATCTATATTACTGGCACAGTGGATTAGAGCAAGTGTAGTGAACAGGTTGTGTTGTTTGGGCGCCACCTACTGACTCTGGGAAGCCGTTGCGTTTGACTCTGGGGCGTGCGCCACGGCGCAATATGTGCCTCAGTGGGAAGCCGCTGCGTGATGAAATATCATGGAGGGTATATGCGGTGGTGTGGGCGGTCGCGTCCAGGTGGCTGTACAACCTGGCGTGCACGCTTTACCTCAGGTTTAGTTCACAGGTCGTAGGCATGGTAAAGTTTCCATTTAATTCAATAACCCTATTTGAACTAAAGCGGTTTCTCTGTGTGGGCGCCTTCGTTCATTGTTTGTATCCATACGGGCTCGTTTACAGGTCGTAGCCATACGGGCTCGTGTTTGTATTACTAATCGTTGAGCTCCCTCCATTTGGATACGTGCCTCCTTTGCCTGTGCTGTGTCAAAAGCGCGTTGTGGGCGCGCTCGTTCATTGTGTTTATCCATACGGGCTTGTTTTGTATTTCCGTTAGTTGAGCTCTTTCATTGTGGAGCCGTGATGTCTTTGCTTCTGGTGTGTGAGAAGCGCGTTGTGGAAGCCGCCTGGCATAGTGGAGTAGAGCAAGTATGGCCGCCACCTACTGACTCTGGGAAGCTGCTGCGTTTGACTCTGGGGCGCCGTGCCTGTGGTTTAGTAATATAGATAGATAAAAGAAAAAATATGCAAGGCGGTAGTGAGACCTGCAATATTGAATAGAACAGAAATATAAGGAAAAACTAGAAAGATGAGACATGAGTCAACACTTCAGGGGGCTGAACACCTACAAAAAAAGTGGTAGTTTTTGCAGAATTAATTCTTTTTAGACTGCAAAAAATGTTTAGAACCAAGACAATTGCCAGTATTTATCATAAACCAATACAAGAGTATACAGTATTTCGATATTATATAGTTCCTTGAATTAAAAAAAGTGATATTGTTTATGCCACTTAATTTCCAATTACTACTCCATATGTACATTATATAACTTCAATTAGGTATTATACTGTATGTCTTTGAATATGACATTTTACCTTGTAAAATGCAGGACAGAATATACACTATAAGGCCAAAAGTATGTGGACACCTGGTTATCACACCTATATGAAACTTCTTGGAAATCCCATTCCGAAACCATACAAATTAATATGGAGTTTCTCCCCCTACCCCACCAAATGACTAAAACAACCCCCACTCTTCTGGGAAGGCTTTCCACAAGAGTTTGAGAATTTGTGAATTCAGGTACTGATATTGGATGAGAAGACCGGGCTCTCATTTGATATTCCAATTCATCTCATAGGTGTTCACTAGGGTTGAGGTAAGGGCTTTGTGCAGGGCACTAAAGTTCTTTCACACCAAACTTTGGAAACCATGTCTTTATGGGCCTGGCTTTGTGCACAGTTCTACATCCTGGAACAGAAAAGGGTATTTCTCAAACTATTTCCACAAAGTTGGAAGAACGGGCTCCTGTCAATCACGGAGAATCCACTGCATCCACTAAACAGTGTCATCTCCAGACAGAGGAGCAGCTTTAGCAGCAGACTGCTGTCAATGTCCTGCTCCACTGACAGACTGAGGAGATCGTTCCTCCCCAACACTATGCGACTCTTCAATTCCACCCATTATACAAAGTTATTGTCGGCTTTACCTGCATTTTTATGACTCTTTAATATTGTTTTTATCAGTACGCTGCTGCTGGAGTATGTGAAGTTCCCCTTGGGATTAATAAAGTATCTATCTATCTATAGTCCACAATTTTCTAAAATGTCTTTTTATGCTGTAGCATTGATAGTTCCCTTCACTGAAACCACTGGGCCTAACCCAAACTCTGATAAACAGTCCCATACCATTACCTCTCCTCCACCAAACATTATAGTAGACACTCTGCAGTGCTGAAGGTAGTGTTCTCCTGTCATTTGCCAAACCCGGGTTCATCCATCAGATGGCCAGATAGTGAAGTGTGATTCCTCACTTAAAACAACACATTTCCACTGCTCCACAGTCTAATTACGTTGTGCTTTACACCATTCCATTCGACACTTAGCATTGTGCATAGTGATCTGAGGCTTGTGTGCAGCTACCCGGTCATGGAATCCCATTTCAAAAAGCTCCCAGTACACAATTTTTTTTACTGATGTTGCTTTGAGAGGCAGTATGGAACACTGTTGTGAGTGATGCAATACTGGATAGGTTATTTGTACATGTTATTTTCTTCAGAACTCGGCTGTTCCATTCAGTGAGTTTGCATCTACCATTCTGGGGCTGCTCCTAGTCGCTTCCGGTTCACAATAATAGCACTTACTGTTGACTGGGTAGATTGATCAGAGCCGAAAATTGTGATAGAGGTGGCATCCAATGACAGTGCTACATTTAAAGTCACAAGCTCTTCAGTATGACCCATTCTACTACCAATGTTTGTCAAAGGAGACTGCGTGGCTGTGCACTTGACTTTATACATCTGCTAAAAATGGGTGTGGCTGAGCCACCTGAACAAATAACTTGGTGGGGTGTCCACATACTTATGGCCATATAGTGTAGCATGTATAAGGAAGGTTTTCAAATAATTAGACTTATAGACCCAGAACAAAAAAAAATCCTTGAAGTAATTTTCTGAAATTACTACAGTATCATGTAACAGTTGTTGCTTTTTTAGACACAAATTATTTCTGTCATCAAGTACAATTTAAAACATTTTTAAACATATTAAAATTGTCCAACCCATTTGAACATATTGTTATTGGATAAACAGCTGGGATCATACGGTTTAAAAAAAAGCTTTGGGCTTAAACAAATTCTGTAGAGACAATTGTAAAAAATGGCTTTCATTTTTTTTTTTGTTTTATAAAGGAAACAGTAGGGTGTTGTACCGTGTTAGAGGCAGCACGGTAGCGCAGTGGGTAGTGCTGCTGCCTCGTAGTAAGGAGACCTGGGTTCGCTTCCCGGGTCCTCCCTGCGTGGAGTTTGCATGTTCTCCTTGTGTCTGCGTGGGTTTCCTCTGGGTGCTCCGGTTTCCTCCCACCGTCCAATGACATGCAGGTTAGTTGCATTGGCGATCCTAAATTGTCTCCAATGTGTGCTTGGTGTGTGTGTGCCCTGTGGTGGGCTGGCGCCCTGCCCGGGGATTTGTTCCTGCCTTTGTGCCCGGTGTTGGCTGGGATTGGCTCCAGCAGACCCCCATGACCCTGTGTTAGGATATAGCGGGTTGGATAATGACTGACTGACTGTACTGTGTTAGCCATTGTGGATGCAATGAGAAGTCAAGCCAAATTACACCTTTTATTGGCTAACTGAATTGATTACAATATGCAAACTTTTGAGGCAACTGAGGTCCCTTCTTCATTACAACCTGCCTGAAATGAAACAACTTCACACATATACTAAGCTACAGTTTTTTTTATCCACAAATACTTGATTTTAGGCTAAGTTAAGCTTCATTGTCCCACCATGATTTACATCACTAAAGCACCTAAATGCTGTAAAAGGTTTATAAGAGCATGGTTTTTGGGTCATTTGATCCTCTGGGTCTAAAGGTGAAATCACTGAAATTATTTTGACTTTTTTGAGGATGTACCAAATAGTCCCTAATTTATGATGCTCTAATTCAAACATGTTCATTGAAGTAAATGGCATATTTTACCAAGTTTTATATTATTATCATAAGCTGTTTACAAATAAATGTTTAATGTTTTCAAAATGTCCCATATGGGCAAGACAAGTACATATCTAAGATATTTCTGCTGTGTTGTGCCCATTCCATGTTTCATGTTTGATATCCATCCACCCAGCCTGTTTTATATATAAGGGAAGATTGACAGACAAGTTGAAACAGTCTTATAGAATGGTATACTGATGTGTTTTCATATAACTGTAAAATGTTACTATTACTACAATTAGATGTTATTACTGAAACATTCAGTACATGAACATTCATGTCTGACACTGTCCAGAAATTAGGTCTTTAAGTGGTACCATGGACAATATCAAATAAATTTTTATCATCCAAATGCACAATCCAAGCAAGCACTGCAATAATATCTCAAACTTGAAATATAAATTCCATTTAAATTATTAGATTTAAATTTGAATGTTTTGTTATGGTATTTTAATAATTTAAAGCAAAATAACCTTTGTTCCATCAAAAGAAAGATCAAGGCGGTACCATATTCTCAAAGAAAGTCTTGGAGAACTCTTAAAAGCTCCATCATTGCCTGAAGCATGATGAACCTGGACTATTAAATCACCTAGAAAACAGGAAAGAAACTTATGATCTTCCATTTGAATTTAGGTGCAAAATTAAAACAATACGTTTTAAATTTAAGAGCTGACTACTTGTTTATCATTGGTATACATTATATTTAAAATTAAAAGAAAAAAGACTAACTAAAGGATAATACTAATTTTATATCTTGCTCACATAATAACTAGAAAACAAGCAAGTCTAAAGAGGTGTTCATATAACACAGACAAGAAAAAACCTACAATTAGATAAAAGTGTAAAGTTACTATAGGTCTGATGCTATAAATAAACAACATATTCACAATATAAAACAGTATATAAACTGAAAAGTAAAAATTTTCTGATGAAAAAACAAGAATGTAGGCAATATGGTGCTTACCTGATTCATTTACTGATAACATAGGGGTGTCATATAAATTGTTTAAATTTATGAAATGAACAATTCCACAAAGCTTTTGTTTACATTCATTCAGTAAGTAAATCCAAATGGAGTAAGTAAACCTAAAAAAAAGAAAGCACACAATAATATATTTTACAGAATTTCACCTAACATCAGACTCTCTGTATTTAAGCACAATAGGAGGGTAAAAAGGGAATTTTCTGATATACGAGTTTAATGCAAAATTAAATACTAAAACAATTGCAGTTACCCTGATATTACTTGGATACTGCCTTTCTTCATTTCAGAAGGGAATTGTAATTTTTAGGCTAGGTTTACATTTGTTTGTGTTTAAACCACCATGAACTAGACAGGCTCCTGTTATAATTATTTGGATAAACAACCCATTAGGAATTTAAAATGTAACTACTCTGAGAAATGTTATCAATTTATTTTAATGTGGCACCAATATTTGGGTTTTCCATTCAAGAGCAAATTATAATTAGCAATCCCTGCCATAAAAAAACTGTCAAAAACAATGCCCAAAGTGCAAAAAAATAAAGCTAAAGCTTTTTCTATTGATTTAGCTAAGGACAAATACTTGTATTCATTTTTTAACATGGTTATTCAAATACAGGGTAAAGGTGTCTGAATCATGTTTCACCAGAATCAGAAACCAGTTAAGAAACAAACCTGGACAGGATGAAGTCTATCACAAGGCGCTCTCATAAACACACTAACACTCACTTACACTAGAACATTTTAGAATCACTAGGCAGTGTGACTACATGTCTTTGGAATGTGGCAGGAAAACGAGTTCTCTAGAAAAGCCAATTAATAAGTTAAGGTGGCTGCAAACAGATGTGTCACACACAGAACAGAGGCAATGATCTCAACAATACAAATTTTATCCTGGCTGTTGAATGGTCAGCTTTGTCCTTGCAGATATTTTAGAAGTCATACGAGTCTGCCAATCCTGTCTACATGATCTTTGTGGGACTTGAAAAAACTTAAGACTACATATCCTGTAATATATTATTATGGAGTTCTGGAATCGTTGCAACAGGCAATTCAGTTCCTGTTTTTGAAGAGCCAAAGTTATGTTTGAATACTTGCTTTTAAAAAAGTTCAATGAACTCACAGGACTCCACCAATGGTACATCTAGCCTTGTCTCCTATTTGTAATTTTCATGGACAGTGCATCAAGGCACATCTAAGGTTTAGAGAGTATTGAGTTTGAAAAACTTAAGATTATATTTTTTTTGTTATTGTGTTTATGGCCTCATTAGACTGTGATTTCTGATTTGAACTAGAGCCATTTGCAGCTGATTGTGATATAGCTAGAATATAAATTAGCACCTCCTGTATCTCTGAACTTCACAGAAAGCAGATGTGACATAGACATCTAATACAATAATATAAACAATATAAAAAAATCTATGTAGATGGCCCAAGTGAAAAAAAAGCACTTGTGGAGCCCCCGATATTTTAACACAAAAAATGCAATTGCCACTAAATTAACCAGAGATGTAAAAATTCAGCTGAGAAACTTCTGTTTTTTCACAACATAACATTGTTCTTCTTTAACTGTCCAAAAGAATGTATAGGGAATATAATCTATTGATATTTTTCTTAAATTTAACTTTTTCTTACTGGAGAAGCATTGGATGGATGGATGGATAGATAGAGATTTTTATGATTAAATAAAAGTTTATTGCCTACTCCTGTTGATTTCCCTGTTGCTCTATCTTGCTATTTGGGGTAAAGAGAAAAGATGTCTTCTAAGATAGATAGATAGATAGATAGATAGATAAAGGAATGCGGTCTCCTAAGAAAAAAGGGTGCGCTGCCCTTTCTTATATTGTTTCTCTGTATTTAAAGACCAATCTAACTTGACATTGATGTGGACCCCAAAGTACTTGTAGAAGTGCACCACCACTACATCCACTCCCAGACTGGTGACCGGAGATAGAGGTTCTTTGCTGAGGCGAAAGTCAATAACTAGTTACTTGGTTTTGCTGATATAAAGTTGCAGGAAATTCGTTCCCCACCTGACTCCTATACTCTGTCTCATTCCCCTTATCAATACATCCCACAACTGTACAGCCACTTGAGAATTTCTGTAAGTGTCATGACCTAGTATTATATTTATAGTCTGAGGTGTGCAGAGTGAAGAGAAAAGGAGACAGCACCTTGTGGTGGTCCAGTGTTGTTCACATCCATATCTAAGACACAGTCCTTAGCCTCACAAACTGTGGTTTGCCAGACAGATAGTTCATTATCCAGGGCACCACAGGCTAATCCACCTGCATATCTCTGACCTTAACTCTAACAAGGATAGCTGGATGGCACTGAAGACACGAGAGAAATCAAAAAACCTCCAAGATGTGACATCATGGGCCTTAGTCATATGATTTCAGCAATCATTTTACTTTTTGATTTATTTCAAAATTCTTTCATTTAAAAGCAAAACACAAAAGAGCAAAATCTGATATCCTTAGAAAATTAACATTCAGTCCCCACTTGGAAAAGACAGCAATGCAAATAGAGAGCCTCATGTAAAATAGTTTTTGTATATAATCAAATAGGAAGTGGAATAAAAAAGCTACACTCGGGAACTGGCAAGTTTACTTTAGAATTACATTGATGGGTTTCTTCTAAGTTCTGAAAACATTTGAACAGATCCTCATAAACAGAATTTAAATTTTTTATAATATGAGATAATACAGTACATCTCTTTCTCACCGAGTAATAGAAGGTTGTTGGGATTCATCAATGTGAGGAAAATAAGTCTTTGTGCAATTACTGTTATATATTAAATTAAATTAAAATGTTGCTAAGGTGTTAGAAGTGATAAATACTAGTTTTTGCCCAAGTTGTCTAATTGTAGGCCACTCCCAAAAAAATGTGGCCTAGTGTGCAGGCACTTTGACACTGCTCACAGGTTGGATATTTCCCCGAGTACATTTTAGACAATTTTAAAAGAAATGTATGTGATCAATAAAAAAAAAATCTTACTTGAATTATGGGATGCTTGGTGCATATTAAACTAGGATTTATTTTATAAATTGGATAATTCCATTACTTTCCTGATTTTTCATCCAGACTAGTATAAGGGACAGATACAGATGAAAGGTGTGGGAGGCTGGATAGGTTGCTTTAAACAACTGAACAGTACACAGGTGCTTTTCACATTTTTATGCAGAGGCACCTAAAAATTCTAAGACAGAACAAGAGAAAGGAAATATTAACAGATGCACCTTTATTAGGACAGGTAAAACCTCAGTAGGCAAGTCAAAACAGAAAAAAGCAAAGGATGCAACATCACAGAGTAGCAGATATTCAGCATTTAAAGTACTGAATAGAAGTAAACAAGTGATCAATTGACTTGTTGGATTATCTGTTAAACCCATATTGGAACAGACTCTGGGGATTTCCTATGTGAAGGCAGGAAAACTTTAGCAAAAAGGCTATCTAAACTGTTAAGGGTCTGCTCTTAGGAGCTGAGATGTAAGGAGGAGAGATCTAAAAGGATAAGTATTTGAATCAACAGCAGAATATCACCAGAAAGAACAAAGGATAAGAAGTAGGATACCTAAGTCCACAGGGAAAAACCTGTGAGAAAAGTTCCTGGGACAAAGAGGAATAGGTTTACAACCCATCAGAATGTGACTATGGGGGTAGGAGAGAAAGAGAGCAAGCTATTTCTGATCTATCCTTTTCATCCCCACAATTGTAAGTACCAACACAACAATAGGCTTCATAGCCATAACTCCTGGCAATACTGGAAATTAAGGTTAAACCTATCATATGCAATAATGTACAACCTTAATTTAAAATTCTAAAATGACAACAAAAGCTCAGAAGTAATGTCTCTGTGACCAAACAGTAAACTTTGTGAGCTGGAATGTCAAAGGTCTTAATCACGAATTAAAAAAGAAGAAAGTATTCTATCACCTAATAGGTCTAAATGGCAAGATAGTATTTTTACAGGAGACTCACTTAATCAGCAAGGATCTGTTACAGTTGAGACTGGACTGGCCAAATATTCCACTCCAGCTACACAAAGAAAACTAAAACGCATGGGAATCTTAATTCACAGAACAATTTCATTTGCAGTATCAGGTGTAATATCTGATCCTAAAGGGTGATATGTGATGGTGATAGGTAGTTTATTTAATTGTAAAGTGATTTTGAAAAATGTCTACGCACCAAATGTGGATGAGAGAGACTTTATCCAAAATGTATTGGCATAGATTCCTAACTTGAACACTCACAAAATTACAATGGCCAGAGACTAATGGTGTTTTAAATCCAGACCTGCATAGGTCTTCAGCTACAGGGGCGACATCTAACACTGCAAAAATAATCACACAGTTTTAAAGTGATCATAACTTATCAGACCCATGGAGATTTCAAAGTCAACACTTAAGAGCATATTCCTTCTTCTCACCAGCACATCATTGTTACTCAAGAATTGATTTTTTTCTTTATAGAGAACAATTTCTTGCCCACAATCAAATCTTGTAAATACGACGCTATATTGTTATCTCCAACCATGCTCTCTGTTCATGGAGCTCACATTACTATGCCCCACATACTCATCTCGCAGCTGGCATCTTAACCTCGTGTTATTATCTGACAAGAACTGTACAGAATTTATATCCAAGCAAATTGATTTTTTTTTTTTTTTTTTAAGAGACAAAAAGGTTTCTGTAGGAATACTCTGGGAAACTCTCAAGGCATTTTTAAGAGGACAGATTATCTCTTATCTCTCCCACAAAAATAAATTGGAAACCAAGAAGGCCTCAGAGTTAATCAATGAAATTACCAGAATAGATCAAGAACATGCAAGGTCTCCAAATGTGGCACTTTTGAGGAAGCGGCAGGCATTGCAATCAGAACTCAACCTTTTGACAACAAAAGAAACAGAAGAACTAATTTTAAAATCACAACATCATTACTATGCACACGGAGAGAAGGCTAATAAGATCTTAGCTCAACAAATCCACAAGCAGGATGTTTGCAATGCACCAACAGAGACAGAGATACAATCATTGGCCATAAAAATATAATGCACACATTTAGAGACTACTACAAGTCCTTATATTCTACTCAGTTTAAAGAATACAAGGCACAATCTAATGCATTTTTTAATACATTACAGATACCACAGCTAGATACTCTCACTGCAGAGGAATTGGATAAATCTCTGACACTATCAGAATTACTTAACACTATAAACTCAGTTCAGAGTGGGAAAGCAACAGGTCCTGATGGCTACCCTGCTGGATTTTATAAAAAAAATTTCAATCAAGTTAGCTTCCTTTTTATTAGCAACATTAGCAAGCTAGGGACAATAAAATTCTACCTCAAACTTTTCGCCAAGCATCAATTAACCATTTTTCCTAAGAAAAATAAGGACTTATTACAATGTGCATCATACAGACAAATTTCACTTCTGAATAATGATGTTAAGATACTCTCCAAAGTCCTAGCTAGAAGGATTGAGAAAGTGCTTCCTTCAGTAATATCACAAGGCCAACCCGGATTTATTAAAGGTAGACATTTGGCTACCAATTTTCGATTCCTATTTAATATAATATTTTTACCCATAAAGTCTAACATTCCAGAGATCTCATTATCTTTGGAGGCAGAAAAAGCATTTGATATGGTTGAGTGGGATTACCTATTCACCACTTTGCATAAATTTGGGTTTGGCCCTAACATATGTGCATGGATCAAACTACTGTATACCAGTCCAGAAGCTTCAGTTTGTATTAACAGCACTATCTCAGACTACGTCAAAGTAGAATGCAGTACTAGACAAGGATGACCCTTATCACTACTGCTATTTGCAATAAACCATTGAGCCAGTGGCTGTTTACTTTCAAAATGCATCAGCGATAAAAGGGATTTTCAGAGAAGGACTTGAACAGAATATATCATTATATGCAGACGATATGGTACTGTACATATCAGACCCACAAAATTCAGTGCCTGCAGCCCTAACTGTACTAGTAGAATTTCCAAAGATATCTGGTCTTAATTTGAACAAAAGTATACTTTTTCCAGTGAATTCTCTAGCAAACAACAATAAATTGGACACATTCCCTTTAATCATTGCATATCAGTTTAAATATCATGGGGTAAACATCACAAGTAAATATAAAGATCTTTTTCAACAAAATTTTCATGTTTGCATGGACAAAATTAAACAAGATATGCATAGATGGTCTACCTTCCATCTTTCTTTAGCAAGAAGAATTAACACTATCAAGATGAATATCCTTCCTAAGCTTCTGTTTCTATTTCAAAACATCCCCATATATATTAACAAATCATTTTTTAAGAAATTAGATTAAATCATAACCTCATTTATTTGGAATTTGAAATATCCACGCATCCAAAGGGCGACTCTACAATGACCAAAATCAGAAGGTGGCATGGCTCTACATAATTTTCAGTTTTATTACTGGGCAGCAACATACAAGCTACAAAAACCTGGACACTGACACAAATAGATGAACACATACTAGCTTGGTATGCAATAGAAATGAAATCCTGCAGTACCTCTTTATATTCCTTGCTTTGTAAACCAGTAAATACAAGATATCTTCAATATACTAACAACCCAATTGTCCTTCATTCACTCAGAATATGGAACCAATGTAGGAAGCACTTCATGTTAGAGAATATTTCATCTGTGGCACATGATAACCACCTTTTCCACACTGTTGAAATTACACAGTTTTTAATGTTTGGAAAATGTATGGGATTAAATCATTTAGAGATTTGTATATAAATAATGTCTTTGCATTCTATGAACAATTACATTGTAAGTTAATTTCCCATCAATACATTTTTCCAATATCTCCAAATTAGAAAGTTTGCTAAACAAAATCTGCCCAAGACTCAAGACAGCATTTCTATAATATATAAAAGCATTTTAAAGTCCCTTTCTTTTAAAGATCCCAAAGTACAGTGGGAAAAGGATCTCTTACTCAATATTTCAGAAAAGGACTGGGAGGCAGCCATGTACAGAATTCACTCTAGCTCCGTATGCGCAAAGCATTCAATTATTCAACTTAAAATTTTTTATCAAGCAGATCTATTGCGATTAAAATTTTCCAAAATGTTTCCAGGGCAAGATCCAACCTGCAATCGTTGCAATCAAGCTCCAGCTTCACTAGGCCACATGTTTTGGGCGAGCACCAAATTAACATCTTTCTGGACAAAAACTTTTAAATGCCTCTCCTCTTTTAGAGGATCTGTTCAAAACTTTTTAAAACCAGGCAGGATCTAATCAATAATATTTTAGAATAAGCACTTATATTGGGCAGAAAGACTCCTTTCCCTCTAAAGGTTTTACTCTGGCTGTTGGCCTTTCTCTCTTTCTCATGGGATGTGGTATAGAATGTATGAAGCCTGTCATTGCGTTTGTTGACAACTAGGATTTTGGGAACAAAGGGATTTATAGGCTGAATGAAGCTATACAGTATAGAGGGTAGAGGCTTCTGAAAGGATTCATTTAGAATGGAAGACAGAATAATAAAAGGAGTCTAGATGATGAGTAGGCAAAGCATAAGACAGACAAAGACTTTGCATGTTCTTAACAATAACCAAATTTGTAATGAAAAAAATAAAAAGGGACTAAAGGAAGAGCAAAATGAGACTGAAAAGACAGTGTCTTCAAGTGCACTAATACCTGCCTAGGAGGATAAACAAATGACCAGCCACAGATGTTAATAGCGTTACCATGAAAATGAAAGTGTTAATATGCTATTTTGCAACTGAACCAATATGTCTCTCCATATGATTCCAAATACTAAGGGCATAAGAAATAACAGGAGCAAGGCAAAGCATATATGACTTGAGCAAAAATAACCAATAAGAAGTGGAAAAATTGGAATATTCAATATGTGCACTTCACCTGAAAGTTAATAAAAAGATCCTTTTTAGTCAGATTAGTATGGTCAGCAAAAGTTTGTTTTCTTTATATTTTTCTTGATAACCTCCCTTTTTTCTAACTAATGATTTGTTACATGTCAGAAAGTATAATGCTAACAGGAAATATACAAAAAAATTAAAATTACTGCACAACAAGCACAGTTTTCCATGTAGTCCTAAGACTGGATGATGAACAATCACAATATAAAAAAAAAAAGTGTTGACCAAGAGTCATATCAAGCTGCAAATATCCTGAGAACAGCAGTACTGATTTTAATAATTGATACTACTAAATATCCCTTTATAACTTCCTGTGTAAATAATGCAGGGACAATGTAAAGAAAAGTAACTTGTAAAAAGTGTAACAAAACAAAACACATGCAAAATTTAAAAATTTACTCTCTGTCACTGTAGTGGTAGGGTGTTGTACTGGGTGAGCCATTGTGGATGCAATTAGAAGTCAAGCAAAATGATACTTTAATTAAAATAAAAACACATCTTGTCTTGACACACTTCCTGTAGCCTTTATTGAACAACTCATATTTTACCAAGAGTTTAATATTCCTGCCATCTGATAAACTTAATTCTGACTATGACTTGCCATACAGCTATTATGATGTATCCTTAGCCAATACCTACTAGCTTGTAATTTTTACTTTGAAATGGTATTACACTGAGAACATTTAACAAAACCAGTTAAAGGTCCAGTATAACATGAACAATATTGGTACACACTTTATTAGTTGCTCTGCTCTGATTTTTCTCAAATGGCAGGGAGTGGTTTTTCATATGTACAAACTTGTGGACATAATAATTTCCATCTTTCAAAGAAAAAGTAGTGCTATATTTCATTCACCCCAACCTGAAAAGAACGCCTTAAGAAATTCTTATCTAGATCATTTATATATTAATAAGAGCGATGATCCCTCCGGAATGTCATTTTTAACATCACCTGATTCTGAAAAAGTTACCCTCACCATAATCCTGTGTTTGAGTCAATTTTGTACCCACCTACACACCACACCTTCAATTTCTGTTTTTTTATTTGATCACTAGCCTTTAATGTAGTAACTTATCAAGCCTTCTGAAAATCAAGATAACAGTATCATATGCACCTGTCTTACTGTATCTTTTAGTTGCTTTGCCACAATATTCTGAACCCGTGCAGACTATTTGCTAATACATCTGTTCTTGACATGTGCTGCTTGATCTTCTCCTTAACAATTGCTTCCACTAATTTACTTGTCATGCATGTTAAGCTTACTTGTCTATAGTTACTTGAAACAGCCTGATCACCCCTTTTATACAATGGGATAATTTTGCTAGCTTCCAGTTTTTAGGACTTTCCACATTGTTAAAAGATTTCTGAAAAATGTTAAAATGACGTATTCCTTTGTGTTTTGTTTTGATAAACAGAAAGATAAACTATACTGTAAAGTACATAGTCAACTTTATGAATGAGTTACCTTGGAGCATGAACTGCTTGCACTCTGATTTTCTCTAAGTCTCTGTTAATGAAAGGATAAAACTTTTTTATAATTCCATATTTCTGGCCAGTCGATGCATGTGGAAACTTCAAAATCTCTACTGTACCTGAAAAAAAGAAACAAAATGTATTTACAAATCTATATTCATATGTATAATTGACATTTCACAAGACACATAAATAGTGACCTACTATACATCCACTTGTCAAATTATTTTGAACCCTAAATTTAGTGTTGCTAAAGTTAGGGCCCTATAATAGTAGCATTGGGTGCAGGGCAGGAACAAAACCTAAACAAGGTGCCACTGCCATACTGTGTACTAATAATTGTTAAAAATTAATTTCAATTCTACATATTACATTTCACCTCTGCTTTTGAATGAAAGAAGGAAATAGAGGTACCACCACAGGAATTTCCAATTTAGTTTTCCAGAGTTTAATGACTTGGCAGAGTTTAAGGCTTTGGTGGGGATTGCCATTTTAACAGATGCACGATATTACTAAAATAAATCTTCAATAAAGGGTTCTTTTTGCCTAGCTTCAGATTTAACTTGAGAGTTATCACGTCAGCTTGTACATTTTGTATACAGCATTTTCCTCTTTTATGTGTCAGATAGCTGATCCTGTTGCCAAAACAGGCCCTTAAGCAATCGGTCTGAGCAACTGAAACAACTGCAAAGTTGTATGCTTGTGTCTGCATGTCCATGTTACTGCTCCTTATGGAAGACTGTCCTGCCACTACAAACAGGTGTGCAGTAATCTGAGCAAACCTCAAGCACATATCACATACACACACACACCTCATGACAAAATATTTAATAATTTGCAGAAGTAATGAAGCAACAAAAGAAATATGCTATTTCTTTCCATCAACCCAATCCATTTTCTAAACCCACTTATCCAGGCAAGATGGAGCCTAATCCAACAAACATCAGGCACGAGGCAGTAACAGTACCTGGAAGGGGCACCAGTCCATTACAGGGTCAACACACACACAAGGGCTAATTTAGCATCAGCAGTCCATCTACTTTGCATGTCTTTCAAAACACTGAATATTATGCCATGCAGGAAGTTTCTAACTTGTTTAAGAAAGTGTTTAAGCATACATAGACAAACCCCCCCAAAATAGTTTTCTGTCATTTCAATATTGTTGACAGAACTTCTGTACTTCTTAATAATTTCATAGTTTTAAATGTGCTAATGTAAGAGAGATTTAGGTTATATTGTAATTTAGGGGCTATAATGTTAATATGTATCAGTACAGTTGTGATTATTGCTATTATTTTTTTATGGATCTGAAACCCCCATACCCCTCCCTACTTCAAAGGCTCAAATGTCAAAGTCCACCCAGGCTAAAGAAGGCCTAAATGATGATATTCATTTTGACATTCTATGACCCAAAAAGGTAAGCTGAATTGTCAACTGGTGTGAGCAACTATTGGTTAAGAGGAATTTTACAATAATATCATGGTGATGGCAAAAAATGGATAGCATACCATTCAAAGACACTTTCCAAATATGACAATAGTAATGTACTGTATATAAAGAAACAGTGCTCAGAGGGAGTATGTGACGATGTACTCTCTTTGTTCTTTTATGCTTTGTAAGGCTAACAAATGAATTACCTTAGCCCAGTTCTTTGCAATTTTTTTTCTGTGGCAACTACCAAGGACTTCTAAAATTCTACTCAACATCCCAAACATGGTTCTTGAACTTGCAACCATATAATTTTACTGACAGTCATCGACTGGGCTCTGCACACATTAATGTGGATGTCCTGTTGCGGCTGTCTGAGCCTGGTTTGGAAACTCACTTAATTCACAAAGATGTGAATAAAGCTGAGGGAGGGGGTGTGAACAGGCTGAACGCACCCCCAAGGAGATGTGGTCGCTCCTCCGAAACCCCCTCTTAAACAGTGATTCATAGGGGACACAAATAGTTTTTTACCTCAACTTTGCTAGATCACCTGCAGGCTTGTTGCTGCTGCCGTGCCACCTGATTTGCATCTCGAGCGGCACTTCAAACATTTTTAAAGCCTTTACTGCAGCTGTCCTTTTTGTCTCACTGCCTGGTCTCTCTTCTCCCACAGACACCCTCCGCTCCTGTTTGGGCTCCCGAGATCTCCTGAGTGTATCTGTACAACTTTCTGACCCAGAGAGAGAGAGAGAGATAGGTATACAGTGATCCCTCGCTATATCGCGCTTCGCGGCTTCACTCCATCGCAGATTTTATATGTAAGCATATTTAAATATATATCGCGGATTTTTTGATGGTTCGCGGATTTCTGAGGACAATGGGTCTTTTAATTTCTGGTACATGCTTCCTCAGTTGGGTTTGCCCAGTTGATTTCATACAAGGGACGCCTATTGGCAGATGGCTGAGAAGCTAGATTGCTTACTTTTCTCTCTCTCTCTTGCGCTGACTTTCTCTGATCCTGACGTATGGGGATTGAGCAGGGGGGCTGTTTCGCACACCTAGACGATACGGACGCTTGTCTAAAAATGCTGAAAGATTATCTTCACGTTGCTATCTTTTGTGCAGCTGCTCCTGAAACGACATGCTGCACAGTGCTTCGCATACTTAAAAGCTCGAAGGGCACGTATTGATTTTTGACTGAAAAACAAACTCTGTCTCTCTCTCTCTATCTCTCTCTCTCCCCTGCTCCTGACGGAGGGGGGTGTGAGCTGCCGCCTTCAACAGCTTTGTGCCGCGGTGCTCCGCATACTTAAAAGCCAAACAGCCCTATTGATTTGTTTGCTAGAGATTGTTTTCTCTATCTATGTGACATTCTGTGCTCCTGACACGCACTCCTTTGAAGAGGAAGATATGTTTGCATTCTTTTAATTGTGAGACGGAACTGTCATCTCTGTCTTGTCATGGAGCACAGTTTAAACTTTTGAAAAAGAGACAAATGTTTGTTTGCAGTGTTTGAATAACGTTCCTGTCTCTCTACAACCTCCTGTGTTTCTGCGCAAATCTGTGACCCAAGCATGACAATATAAAAATAACCATATAAACATATGGTTTCTACTTCGCGGATTTTCTTATTTCGCGGGTGGCTCTGGAACGCAACCCCCGCGATGGAGGAGGGATTACTGTAAACGTTGACTGGATCATTCACTCACTTACACAACTGACCACTTGGTTAGTTACATACTTCTTCTGATACACTCGATTAACTGATGGCAGTATAACTGAGGCCCACTGTCTTATAAAATTTCCTGGACCAAGTCAGATAACACAGCTATTTTACTGTCACTTTGAAACAACAGTGTTTTTTCAGTAAACAGAACAGTAACAGAAAACTGTGTATTGAAGCACATCAATGGTGAATGAGTTTAATGTTTCAAATTTAGCTTGAGAGAGGTCCTTTCAACTTGTATATTTTGAATACTGTATTTTCTTCTTTTATGTATCCAACAGCCTCTTCTGTTGGCAAAAAGATCCTCAAGTAGTCAGCACAAGCAACTGAAATGACAGTGCATAGGTTACAGTATGTGGCTTACTCCTGAATGTGTTGTCCTATACAAACAGTGGCATAGCTCTGAGCAAATCTCCATAACCTGTCACACACACCCCATTAGAAAATATTTAATAAACAAAAACAATATATCTGTCTTCTTAAAGAAGCAAATAAAAATTGTTAAATACTCCAACTTTCAAAACACATTCCCCAAAAGCATCTGAATTATAAGCCTTTCGTACATTAAGTGCTTATTTTGTCACATTTACAGTAAGAAAATAAACTGAAAAAGCAAAGTTTTATACCATTTGAACATCATTAATGGAACTTGTTTAGTTTTTCATAACTTCAAAGTTTTAATTTTGTTAATGTGATATTTACTTTATATTGTAACTTTCTATTATGAACAAATATGATGTATTACTTGGGATATGATGTAAATATGTATGGTTATGACTGAAAAATGCAATTTTTTTTATAGTTTGTCTGGTCCCCAACCTGGTCAAAAGGTCAAGCTCCAGCCAGAAGTGCTGACACTAAATGAACCATGTCTAGTAGCAACATCATATACACACTTTCAGACTCAGTGCACATATTCAAATGCACCATAACAATGTAGGATGTCAATAACAATGGAAACTTGAAATGGCATTGGTGGTGTTTTCACTGAAGAAAACCTTTATTGTTGTAAAAAATAAAAACAAAAGTAAACATTGATTATTCCTTATCCACTGGGAAGACTAAAATATGAAGGGATGGTTTTGTCTATTTATTGTCTGTTTATTAAGACTAATAGTTGGAGGACAAAGAGATATATTAAGAAACAATTACAATGGCCCTAACCCAATCGGCTCAAAGAGGTAATGAGAACTGTGAGAAGAAAATTAGCTAAATGAGTGAATGGTTAAGCATAAATTAAGTGATATATATCCAACATTATGAGGTAAAAAAATGCATGTATTGTAAACTACATTTTAAAATCATACATAATTAGCAAACAAAAAAAAACAAGTTTTGACTGTTTTAAACTGAGCCTGGGTCAGTCCTGATTATCAGTAATTTACCAACAAACCCATAGTCCTCAATTCACTTAATATTTGGTCTCCCTGTACAGCATGCAGTAAGGCAAGTACTATATACTGTATGTGTTTGGTTGTAATAACCACATATTCCAGACTTCTTTAACCTATTCAATATTAATCTTATGAAAGTTAATAGGTGCCCAGTCTTTTAAAGATCTTCATATAGACAAAGCTTGTGTGCCTCTTGAGCTACTATTTTACAAGTATCATCTCCCAGTAATACATTATTTTTTTCAAATAAAGCAACTTTTATTCCTGATGTGATACTGATTAATTTTGATGAAGACATGGGTAGCATTTCTAGATTTTATCAGTTAAAGTCAAGGAATTTACCCCTTGATAATCACAGGAGATGTATGACATGAAAAGGATCTTTTGGGTCGAATTTCAGATTTGGAATACAGTACATAAAATTCAGCCCTTCATAAAATACACTTCTCTTCAATTTGTGAAGAACATTATATATTCCAGCTAAAATGGTACATTGACCATTAATATGTCATTTAACATATCTAAACTATATCCAGGACACCATTCAAACCATGAATACTGTCAACAGGTCCCTGCCTCACTAAATTATTTATTCTGGTAATGCTCTACAGCAAGGGATATTATAGAGATTTAACCTGGAGTAAAACTGTTGCAGAGCAAATACTCTTTCGGACAAGTTGGTCACCCCATCCCCCCATATTGCATATACACAAACACACAGTTTTACAAACACTCTCCCTCATGCACTCCTAGACAATCACCCACTTATTTAAAATTACACAAATCCTATATCAGATGTATTTGTAACAGATTAAAACTATGCAAAGTAAGGAATCATTAAGCATATGTTGCTTTGAATTTATTCTGATGTAGTCATCATTCCAAGTGACCAAGCTTAATCATTTAAATTCATATTGTTTTCTCACAAAAATTCAAATCGGTTTCTCCTGAAACCAATTTTTTTCATGAATATCCAAAACGGTTGCACCCAATCACATTTACTGATTAGCCAATGTTCACATTTCAATTTAACTATCAAAACAAGTTATCTAGCAAATATGTATTTGACAAAATGTCTTAACTGTCACTTGGAATAGTCATTTCAATGAAGAATGGACTGAAAAGTATGTCTTTATATTGCAATCATTTTGAAATGCTTAATGAGTCTGTCAAACGCAAATGTACTGCCTGATATTTTCATGGAGTAAAATTCAGAGTGGAACAACAGTCACATGCAGGTGAGAAGTTCTTATGAGGGTGTCTGAGCACCTGCTCCTTTTGCTCTAAGTGCTGATTTTGAGACTTGCTTTTGAAATGGATACCTACCACTTGCTCCACTTACAGGTGTAAACTTCAGGGGTGGGATTTCATTTTGGGGGTTGGCGGATATGACCCCATTGTAATAACAATTGAGGGGCATTTTATTGGCTTGGTGGGATTTCAGCACAGCATTAATAAAGAATGATATGATCATCCTGGACTAATGATCGCACCATATGAATGTGCTAAACATATTCACTGGCATTTTCTGTGTAGTACTGAAAGATATAATACTGCTTAAAACTGAGGCTAAAAATAAAAATTCACATCTTGTAATATCAGTGCCACATGAATTAGTGAAAACAAAGATTATTCAGGATATTTTTGTTTACACAAAATTAAAGCTGTTTTTGCAGCAACACATTTTTCAGATCAGTTTATCAGAAAATCATTTTATTAGGTTTGAGCCTTCTACTGCTATGTTACTTATGTTTTCATCAATTTTAGGAAGTAAACAATAAGTGAATAATAATACTTACTGAAGGGTAATAATTAATGGAGAAGTATATTAAATCAAAGTTCAAATGCCACAAGCTCCTGTTGTTTAATGTTAAAATCTCTCCCACCTATTTTTGTATTTACAAACTTAAAGCTCCTTCTGTATCAATTGAAGATTCATTTATTATTTCAAAATTCCAGTAAAACATTTTTGTGCTGTTTTCAAACAGCTATACATTAGTGTTCAGACTTTTAAGCCTGCTTATTAAAACAAAATTAGCAACTGAACTGGACTTTCAGTAATTATTAATAACTGGAGACATTATCCATTTTGTTTCTGTACCAGTCAAATATGTGTCGTATATGCTTTTACTACATATGTTACATTTTAATTGAGATACAAATAACATTACTTTGGCTTGAAAAACCCAATAAATGACAAAACGTTTGTGTTTCCCTGTTTTTTGCAGCAATCAAATATGCTGTGTCTGCAGCCATGCTATGTGTCTCTGCAATTATTCACTTCTGATAAAGCATTTTATTTGTTATCAGTTTTCTGTACGTGTTTGAAAGCATTATGAGCTGAGCGACATGAATGTCTGGCCAATTGGATATTTTGAAACACTAACTAAATAAATTTTATTTTCGAATGAATGTTATGGAGCAGCACATTTTGTCACTTTTGTAGACTAGCCATAGGTACAGATATTCCAGTAAGAAAATGGATGGATGTTAGACAGCCCCCCTGCCTTATCTGGGAAATGTATAGTGCTCAATTAAAAAGCAATAAATTCTTCTATTAGTTGTCAGTCAGTCATCATCCAACCCGCTATATCCTAACACAGGGTCATCCACCCTACACAACTGAATTGCAGGTTACGTTCCCAGTTTAGAATTCCCAAACAACATAACATACTGTACATGTCTTTGAGATTTGACAGGAAAGTGGAGCAAAGTCAAAGAGGACATGCAAATAATTTGTGAACATTTTGTGACTAGACCTGGTATTATCAAAAATATACTTGGTCTTGCATACAGTATGTTGTAGAAGTGACCTAGTAGATTGCTGGGAAGGTAATCCATTAAAAGTGATATACAAGTGCTGGTCATAAAATTAGAATATCATGACAAAGTCGATTTATTTCAGTAATTCCATTCAAAAAGTGAAACTTGTATATTAGATTCATTCATTACACACAGACTGATGTATTTCAAATGTTTATTTCTTTTAATGTTGAGGATTATAACTGACAACTAATGAAAGTCCCAAATTCAGTATCTCGGAAAATTAGAATATCAATTAAGACCAATGCAAAAAAAGGATTTTTAGAAATGTTGGCCAACTGAAAGGTATAAACATGAAAAGTATGAGCACATACAGCACTCAATATTTAGTTGGGGCTCCTTTGGCCTGGATTACTGCAGCAATTCGGCGTGGCATGGAGTCGATCAGTCTGTGGCACTGCTCAGGTGTTATGAGAGCCAATGTTGCTCTGATAGTGGCCTTCAGCTCTTCTGAACTGTTGGGCCAGGCGTATTGCATCTTCCTCTTCACAATAACCCATAGATTTTCTATGGGGTTAAGGTCAGGCGAGTTTGCTGGCCAATCAAGAACAGGGATACCATGGTCCTTAAACCAGGTACTGGTAGCTTTGGCACTGTGTGCAGGTGCCAGGTCCTGTTGGAAAATGAAATCTGCATCTCCATAAAGTTCGTCAGCAGCAGGAAGCATGAAGTGCTCTAAAACTTCCTGGTAAACGGCTGCGTTGACCTTGGACCTCAGAAAACACAATGGACCAACACCAGCAGATGACATGGCACCCCAAACCATCACTGACTGTGGAAACTTAACACTGGACCTCACGCAACATGAATTCTGTGCCTCTCCTCTCTTCCTCCAGACTCTGGGACCTTGATTTCCAAAGGAAATGCAAAATTTACTTTCATCAGAGAACATAACTTTGGACCACTCAGCAGCAGTCCAGTCCTTTTTGTCTTTAGCCCAGGCGAGACGCTTCTGATGCTGTCTCTTGTTCAAGAGTGGCTTGACACAAGGAATGCAACACCTGAAACCCATGTCTTGCATACAGTACGTCTGTGCGTGGTGGTTCTTGAAGCACTGACTCCAGCTGCAGTCCACTCTTTGTGAATCTCCCCCACATTTTTGAATTGGTTTTGTTCCACAATCCTCTCCAGGGTGCGGTTATCCCTATTGCTTGTACACTTTTTTCTACCACATCTTGTCCTTCCCTTCGCCTCTCTATTAATGTGCTTGGACACAGAGCTCTGTGAACAGCCAGCCTCTTTAGCAATGACCTTTTGTGTCTTGCCCTCCTTGTGCAAGGTGTCAATGGTCGTCTTTTGGACAACTGTCAAGTCAGCAGTCTTCCCCATGATTGTGTAGCCTACAGAACTAGACTGAGAGACCATTTAAAGGCTTTTGCAGGTGTTTTGAGTTAATTAGCTAATTAGAGTGTGGCACCAGGTGTCTTCAATATTGAACCTTTTCACAATATTCTAATTTTCCGAGATACTGAATTTGGGACTTTCATTAGTTGTCAGTTATAATCATCAACATTAAAAGAAATAAACATTTGAAATACATCAGTCTGTGTGTAATGAATGAATCTAATATACAAGTTTCACTTTTTGAATGGAATTACTGAAATAAATCAACTTTGTCATGATATTCTAATTTTATGACCAGCACCTGTATAGAGAAAATTCCATCCATCCATTATCCAACCCACTATATCCTAACTACAGGGTCACGAGGGTCTGCTGGAGCCAATCTCAGCCAACACAGAGCGTAAGGCAGGAACAAGACCTGGGCAGGGCACCAGCCCACCACAGTCTTCTATTAGTTGTTACTCACTGATTCAAATCTTGCATGGTAGTTAAAAAGACTATAACACACAGCTGATCAGTCACGTCATCATGCTTTCAAAGCAAAAATAAATCACATATCTTTATTGTGACCATTTTATAGATTCTACATAATTTTAATTTCACTGCAAAAATGTGTTACAGAGGGACAAATTAGGACCAGAGAAAACTTGCATGTGGGCTAAATCTGGATCACAGGCCATTAATTGGTGGTCCTGTTACTACACTCAGCCGATTTTTGTTTAGTTTAAACATATCCCTTAGACAGCCTTTCATGTTATATTACCCATCACAACTTAAAAGCAATATCTGGACTAATATTAGATAACAGTATGTAAAGAAAAGTCAATTTGGTATTTTATACTATATTGCTTATATGAATACTTTTAATGCATAATTGGAAGCATCCTAATCCAACTCTCATAACTAAATGGGAAAGTGATGTGTTATACTGTATTAAACTGGAAAAAAAAATTCTAAAAAAAAAAAATGGCTCAAGAAAAAAAAATTCTCACTCTGAACAACAGATTTTTTTTTAGAATATGACAAGAACTCTTGTAAAATAGCTTGCTGGATATCTTCTTGATCTTCTCTGCTACTTCAATATATATAATTAACCACACTGGGGTGAGAGATGCACACATATAATTTATGGCTGCCATAAACTATGAATGATTCTCCACTCTCATATTCTACACAAAATACATTGTTTAAGTTTGAAAGTCTTACATCAAAATGAAGCAATACTTTTGTTCTAATTCACACTAATTACATCTATTACATTTTTCTATATAGGGCGGTGCAGTGGGTAGCGCTGCTGCCTCGCAGTTAGGAGACCTGGGTTCACTTCCTGGGTCCTCCCTGCGTGGAGTTTGCATGTTCACCCCAGGTTAGGTGCATTGGTGATTCTAAATTGTTCCTAGTGTGTGCTTGGTGTGTGTGTGTGCGTGCACCCTGCCTGGGGTTTGTTTCCTGCCTTGTGCCCTGTGTTGGCTGGGATTGGCTCCAACAGACCCCCGTGACCCTGTAGTCAGGATATAGCGGGTTGGATAATGCATGGATGGACATTTCTAAATATATCACTTTTAATGGATTACCTTCCCAACAATCTACTAGGTCACTTCTACAACATGTATGCAAGACCAAGTATATTTTTGATAATACCAGGCCTAGTCTCAAACTATTCACAAATTATCTGCATGTCCTCTTTGACTTTGCTCCAATTTCCTGCCAAATCTCAAAGACATGTACAGTATGTTATGTAGTTTGGGAATTCTAAATTGGGAATGTAACCTGCAATGCAATTGTGTAGGGTGGATTCCTGCCTTGTACTCAACTGGCCTCCATGACCTTGCAGTGAATGAAGTGTATATAGATTATTTGAGACACTGCAAATCTATTCAAATTCTTTTGATAAAGCACTTCCCTTTGGTCAGGCGTATGACACTATAAAATGTATAAATATTAAGATTAAAAAATGCAATAAATACAAATAATATACAGAGCTTTTCCAATATTTACAATTTTAAAAGCATATTCAGGCTTTATAAATTATACTGTTTTTTTGCAAAATCTACCAGATTAATAATCGAGGATTTAAAAATGTAGGTCAGCTGGTTTAATATTAAAAACATTATATAAGCTATGCCTGTCCCTGAAGTGCTTAAAATATTTTCATTGACAGAATAGCTAGATACACTTAGTTAAAAAATAAAACTGCAAACAGCTGAAGCTGCCATTATTTTCTAGGACTGGAACTTCCCACTCCAGTTCAAAGTTATAAATAAAACAAAGAATAAGGTAAAAATAAATGGAAAATGCATAATTTTTATATGAAATTTAACTTTTTAGGATGATTAACATTTGCTTAGGATCACTGCAGAATCTCAAAATGTGCAGCTGAATTGCCTTTTTTTGATCAGTGCCAGTAAGCCAAAAAAATATCATGCACACCCTTAACATGCCCTAACAATTACTTGAATTTTTTTCTAATGGCAGAACTAAGTTAAGGTCACAAGAGCTTGCCTCACCCCTGATTCTAAAGCAATCAACATGGGCACCTGCGTATTTAAGTATGTGTTTGAACTCCACAGTGCTGAAGAAGAAAATAAAAATGCTACAACTTGAAATCAAGGAAAAACAGAAGCACTAAACAGTAAAATCTGCTAGTACAAAGTACAAGAAAAATGAATGTGCAAAAGCACAGGCTCAGATGGAAAAAGCAATCTTAGAAATAATTAAGAAAGTTAAAGTCAAAAAGAGTTTGTCTTTACTAATAAAGATCACAAGAGCTAATGATCATACTGTGCTTCCAGGTCAGCTTATAAAGTGCACTTAAAATGGCCACCAAGAACATATGACTCACCACATGATCATGTCAACTGTAACTGGCGATAAGATTCATGACATCAAGAAACAAAACAAAAATAACTAATAAAAGGGCACAAAAAGGGCCAAAAATAGTATCAAATGACTGAAGCATATGTCAGAAGAAGTCAGCTTGGTCAGCCGTATTCTCATTCACTTACATACTCAAAACAAGGACCACATCACTAAGTGCTGTCCTTTCACTATTCCTTCATTGTAAGTTAATTAGGAGTAATACATACAACATGAGCTTACCTACCAGTCTCTGAAAGGCATTGAGGAATTTTGTTTTCTTTTAATCTCCACTGCCACTCAGTATACCATCCAAGGCAGCCTTTTTGCTCTCCTGAAGGGCGCTGGAAAGGAGGTAGCGTGTTTAGAATTGAATAGGTCCTGGCCACAGCATTCTCATATGCAGCTCTGTAGCTACTGCTATGATTAAATGTATGTTTGCGAACAATCCATGCTCTTAACATTACATTGTGTGCTATGATAGAGTGTCTATTAAAAAAGTCAGCTCTGTAAATGATAATGCGAGGGAACTTCAACATTACTTCCAGAGACCTCCTGAGGCTTAAGTGTTTTTCATTCTGCCACAACCTCACGTAAATGTACTTTCCTGTTCTTAGTTCTGAGGAAGCTATAACCTCCACACCAATGACACATGGCTGTGAGCACAAATATTTAACTGTGAGATTATAGTTATCAATGACATTTTCAGGGCTATTTTCAAACTGAATAAAATCTTCCTTATTAAAATTTTGGTCCCTCCTCTCCGTAACATGTGTTGTATGTACAGAACTTATGCAGAACACTGGATAAGGCACCTGCAATATAAAAGAGAGATAAATATAAAAGTTAATAAAATGGGTAAAATATGATTTAAAAATTCACTTTATTGATAAATAATTATAATCTGGTCATTCCCTGTCTGCTTAATCCTTTTTTGATTTTTCAGGAAGATGTGATCTTATCCCAGTACCAATACAGAAAAAGCAAAAACAAACACTAGATCAGAATGGTGCTGTTGGAAATTGATTTTAATATTCAATAACAATGTTAAAAACAAAAAAAGAATAAGTAAATAAACTGCAGATATCTTACTTGACCAACACATAAAATTACAAGAGATTACAGAATAGCTTTATCCATACATATAAAGTGTTTAATTTAAAAGTCATTAATTTCTTCCTTAAAACAATATATCATTGACAGGATAAAAACTGAAAAGTAAGAATTAAAAAAAAAAAAACATAAAATAAAGGCCTGAGTTTGTATGATACTGGCTGAATAAAGAGACTACAACAAATAGTTAAACAGCCTGAAAAAATGTACCATTGTGAGAGACAGCCACTGCACAGTCAGCTATTCTAAATTATAAAAGTTTTAAAAATGTAGTGTTAATAGTGAGCAGTGAAAATGGACTTCCAAAAAATGTTTTAGTCAAACTGATGTTACAAAAGAATAAAAAATGTAGTTGTTGTGCCTTAAAAATGTGAATTTTATCATTGTCACTGTCAAAATGCTCTACATGGACGACCAGCATTAGGAAGGTATTTTTATGCAAGCCATTGCCATCCATCCATCTTCAAATCAGCCTAATTCAGTTCACAGTTGCAAAAAGACCTAACCTATGACAGTAACATTGGGTGGATAGAGAAACTAATTCATCACAGGACACGATTTCATTTCCACACCCACACCAGGCGAACTTAGAATTACTGATCAACCTAACATGGATGTTTTTGGGTATATGACTAAGAGAAAAATTATTATAACAGATAGAATATCTGTAATTTCAATCTAGTTTCAGTTGAAAGCACTGTTAGTGCAGGACATTTAATTTGTCCAATCTAATGCCAACTACAGAGAGCTCTCGTTTTTCCTTTTTACTGATGAAGTACAACAATGATTATGCCATTTAAATTCATGAGTACTGGTGTTTAAGCAAAATAGAAACTGTAACCGCTAAGGGCACTACTGAGCCCCAAACAACAGACACAGCAATACCCAACACAATTCCAGGTTCAAATTAATGCTTTTTATTCATAAAAATACCTTTTCATAAGAACACCAACACAAATATACCATTCACAAGCCTCCTCCTACCTCCAAGACAGCGTTGCCCACTGCCACCCCGACTCTGACTCAATTCGAGTGGGGCAGCAAGCTTTCTTTTAAAGTTGACATAGGAGCTGCTTCCGGACTCCTGTCCATGTCATCTGAAGCAGTTCCGGGTCATGTGGAAACCAGGGCAATCCTCCCCCAGCAGCGCCCTTTGCCAGTCCACAAAGACCCCAACAGGGCTGCATCTCCAGACTCCAACTCCCTTGCACCCTGCGGGTTAAACTGGTTCAGCCTTGAGGAACACTGCGACCGGCCTTGTATGTGAAGGACATGGTCCTGGTGTGCCAGTTCGCCTGGTCTTTCAAATATTTTTTATTAAAACACCTTTTCATAAAAACACCAGCACAAATACACCATTCACAATCCTCCTTCCTTCTCTAAGAGAGTGTTGCCCACTGCCTCGCACCTCTGCCTCAATTCAAGTGAGGCAGCAGGCTTTCTTTTAAAACTGACCCGGGAACTGCTTCTGGCCTCATCCTCCGAAGCCATTCTGGGTCATGTTTAAACTAGGGCAGTTATCCCCAGGCAGCTCCCTCTGCCAGGGCTGTGTCTCAGGACTCCAATTTCCATGCCACCCTGCAGGTGTCTTAAACTGATATAGCCTTCAGGAACACTGCCATCTACCTTGTCGAGGAATAGCCTGTGCCTAGTAAGATTGTTTACTTGTAGCTATGACATCATTAATTCTGGTACAGGATTATAACCCCTAAAAATTGTTTCATCCCAATCTGCACAGCCCACATTTTAAAATCAAATTAGTACGCATAATAATTCATTCAACCCATAATGTGCCATTTGAACATTACTTAGTGCATCACTACCTCTTACCAAAGTATTCATTTAATTTAATCATATTCTAAATTCTAAATAAATATCCTTCACTTCTTCCTGTGTTGCACCTCTGTTCTCACAATTATTTTTTCTAATTTTCTTACTTTTCCAAAAAACGCAGAGGAATGCCAACATTGACATGCTTTCTTTCAAAACTAAATTTAAAAAAATTATTCTACTACTTCATTCAGACTTATTAGTATAAGAGGTAGAACAAAAACAGTATAATCCATCGATTACAAATGAAGAGCTTCTAAGGTAATTCCTGTCTTTCATTATCATTAAGCATTACATTAAAATAAGATAGCCTGGCCTGGCTTATTTCTGCATGGAGTTTTAATTTGTGCCTGTACTGGCTTTTCACCTCTCAGATCTCAAAGACAAGCAGAGCAGATCAGCTGATGAGCCTAAATTGATCAGGTATGTGAGCGTAGGTGGGCATGTGAATGTGCTCTGCAATGGACTGGCACCCTCATTGAGGCTTAGTTTGTGCCTTGCATTTCAATGAATTCACTGTCTTAATCTTCTTTATTTATTTATCTGGTTTGTACAATGCTATATACTGTATACGCTGCCGTTCTTTATTATATTCTGTAAGTGCCTTGCGCATGGGAAAGGCGCTATATAAATAAAATGTATTATTATTACTATTAATGCTACTGGGATGAACTCTGCCTCATCTTGACCCTAAACTGATTTAAGGGGTGTAGTAAAAGAAGAGATGAACAGCAAAGCAACTAAATCCAACACTAAAAATAAAGACACAACCATCAAAAGGCTACAGACAACAATGCCAAATTATTTTATGATATATTCAAATTAATCTGGATAATTCATATATGGACCAGCATGGTAGCGCAGTAGTTAACACTGCTGATTGGCAGATCCAGTGTTCTGGCTTCAAATTCTAGTTATCTGTATACAGAATGCATGTTCACCCTGTGTCTTTTCTAGTTTTTATCCCACATCCCAAATAACTAACTTGTCGTGACTGGTGGTTCTAGGTTGTAGCCATGTGGGTCCTCCAATGAAATGGCACCCTCTCCAGTTAATTTCCTACTTTATGCAGAATATTTCTGGGATAGGCTCAGCCCTCCACATCCGAGGTTTGGGCCACATGGACTAAATAATTTTATGTTATTTTACATAATGTAAAGTATTTTTACATTCACTTTAAAGTATAGTTATCTTGTCCTGCAATGAAGAACTACATTTCTGGATGTATACTGCATGGGCTAAACAACTGGCAGTCTCTGGGTCACACGTTGAGAAACGGAGATTTGTGCTTTAAGTATTACTGCGTGGTAATTTTTGTGCGTCCGTGTGTCGACCTGCAAACTAATCTTGTAATGTAGCCGCCAGAGAAAAGGTAGGCCTAAGAGGAGGGTTATGGATGTGGTGAGAGACGACATGCAGGTAACATGGGTGTGACAGAGCAAGGTGCAGAGGACAGGAAGATATGGAGAATGATGATCCACTGTGGTGATCCCTAATGGGAGCAGCCAAAAGACGAAGAAGACTGAAAAACTTTTCTTAAAGTTCAGTTCCCTATCCATAACGACGCCGTCTTCTCACTTCCAAACACCTGCGTATTTGAGAGTTAAGCCTGATAATGTTCCCCCGTCGTGTATTCGCGTTTTATTGTTAAGCACTACCGTATATACTAGGTACTACTGCTGTATTGTAAATATAGAATCCATTACAAGTCACTTACCAACGATAAAACGGCTATACAGTGAATTAAGCACTTGGGGTTAAACAGCCGCCGCGCCCCCTCAGCTACACTCGGTGGACTTTTCGAAGCGTCCATACTTGAAAAATGGAGTAAGGACGCCGAGACGGACGAGCCTTCTGGCTGAGCACTGCCGATCACCTGCTTGTCTTGCGCTTCATCCTTGTTCGCCTAAAGTTAACCAGGAAGGTCAAATCGGAGGCACCTATTGTAGTATAAAAAAAGATTGTTTGAATTTAGTAGCCCACCAAACCCCACCCCTTTGTAAACATGAAGAGCTATCGGTAGGTACCTGATGGAGCGACTCGGATATCGCAACTGAAATGACAGCCACTCCTCACCTAACTTAACAAACCTGCTCTGCTGAAGGAACTTATTGGTATTCGAGGCATGGCTTACGTGCGTTTCCTGCTTAATACTTTAGAATATAATTTTAGTCAAATTTGGTTTTGTTTAGCACACATCACAAAAAAAAAAGCAAAGTGGCAAATTTCAGTCTGAAGTGCGGATTAATTAAAAATAAAAAATTTATATAACTTCATATTAAAATATATAATTAATTTTACATAATAAAAAATAAAATAGAAGTTTAAAGTTTGGTCCTAATAAGCGCCCGTTTCTAAATCTCATTTGATAGTCTTGACCACAACAGTTAGTTTCTTCCTTACTTAACTGAAAACATTTTTCCATGTTCATTGGCTCTCTGATCTTGTGTCTTGTATTTCCGAATCGGTGAAAACAGAAATCTTAGTGATTGGCAAAAATAGATTTGGTTGAGGGTATTAGAAATAAACAATCACTTAAGCATAAAAGTCAAGTTGGAGATAAAGAATTTAGAGGTAACTATTAACTCTGACTTAAATTTTAAATCACATATTAATCTAGGATTGCCAGATGTCCCTTATATACGGGACATGTCCCATATTTGATCATTTTGTTCCCTGTCCCGTACTGACCTTTCAGGGACACCCAAATGTCCCGTATTTAGTTCATTTTCAAATTTTGTAATAAAAATATATTTTTACTACCTTCTTACAGTACTTAGTTGTAACCATCCATCCATCCATCCATTTTCCAACCTGCTGAATCCGAACACAGGGTCATGGGGGTCTGCTGGAGCCAATCCCAGCCAACACAGGGCGCAAGGCAGGAACCAATCCTGGGAAGGGTGCCAACCCACTGCAGGACACACCCACACACCAAGGCCAATTTAGAATCGCCAATCCACCTAACCTGCATGTCTTTCGACTGTGGGAGGAAACCGAAGCGCCCAGAGGAAACCCATGTAGACACGGGGAGAACATGCAAACTCCACGCAGGGAAGACCCAGGTCTCCTTACTGCGAGGCAGCAGCACTACCACTGCGCTTAGTTGTAACTTTATAAGTAATTATACTTTCTTTTCTCAGATTCTCTTTATGAAAATAACCCAAATATAACGAGAAAACTAGTGTTTACTGCCTGTTTGCAACTTGTTCAGTTGCTATGGTTGGCTGAGGACAGCAACACTATTACTGTTTTGCTCTCCAGCCTCGCTGCATTGCAGTTCTGTATCAGCATTGCAACATATAGTGTCAACAAAGTGTGTTGTTACTACTTAACATGGCAAACTTTTTTTCTAACTTAAAAACTAATCCATCCACCCATCCCAAGATGCCAAAACGTAAGTGTGAATATTCCAGCGAATGGACATTTATCAAACAAGGCAGAAGATGTTTTGAAGCAAACTGTGGTGTATGTAATTGCACTTTCAGTAAATAATTTTTAAATGGTTTTACTTTTGTTTTCCTCGTAATGGGCGGAGTGGTGGCTCTGAGGCTAGGGATCTGCAGTGGCGATCGGAAGGTTGCTGGTTTGAATCCTGTAATCGCCAAAAGTGACTCTACTTCGTTGGGCCCTTGAGCAACCTGCAGTTGCTCCGTCCTGGGTATGACGTTAATCTGCATCCAGTCCTGCAAGTTGGCCCTCCAACCTGCAGGGGAAACCTGGGGGTTGGTGGCAGGATTGGCACTCCAGCCACCATAAAAATCCTCACACTGTTCCATTCCATCTGAACTAGTATGGTGCTGAGGTGTCACCCGTTGCATGGCTGCATTCAGGTCCTAATCTGGGATCCTGAGGTGGTTTGTCATGGTGTGGGTGCTGCAATGTATCATCGTGTGCTCCTAACCTTTCCTGATAACCCATTAAAATCCTTGCTTTATGTTTTTAACTTATGTCTCTACTTTTGTATAATACAGTATATTGATCTCGGTGTGTAGGGGGCACGTATAAATTTATATATATATAGTAATATAGAGAGTGATTTTAAGAGTGTCCCGTATTTCTAATTTTCTAATCTGGCAACCTTATATTAATCAGATTTCTAGGACTGCATATTTTTACTTAAGGAATATAGCTAAAGTTAGACCTCTTATAACTTTAAAAGACGCTGAAAAATTTGTTCACGCTTTTGTTTTCAGTCTGCTAGATTACTGTAATGCACTCCTAACAGGACTGCCTATGAAAGACATCAATTGGTTACAGTTAGTGCAGAATGCAGCAGCAAGAACATTAACTAGAAAAAGAAAATTCTGAGCACATTTCACTAGTTTTAGCATTGTTACATTGGTTACCTGTGTCATTTAGGTAACACAAATAGCAATTCCAGTAAGGCACACTAAGTTTGTAAAATTCTTTCGCCTTATCAATCAGGGGTATTAATTGTTGCTTGATGTGGAAGAATGAATTTAAATAATTTTAGCACAAGGTTCCAACACAGCAACAAGATCAAAAACTGAAGTGATCAGGATACTTTTTGAATCCTCTGTACTGTATATAATGTTATTACAAACCTGTATCTCAAAGAGTTACTTGTCAGAAAATGCTAAGGCTTTTACAGGGTTATGCATGTACAAGTTTATTAGGGTCATTATTTTTACATGTACTGAATACAGTGATAGTACCATGAAACCTCTGTCTTCCTTATCTAGAAAATCTCTCAACATGTTTTAATAAGATATAAATCTATGTCCTGTACTTTAATAGTTCTGAAACCCGTGGCTTAAAAGCCCTTTTTACAATTCCAAGGTCCTTAATGCTCCATATACAGTATTAAGGTTGATGATGCACCCTCTGTTGCAAAAACTAATGCAATGCACTTTACATATATTCCAAAAAAAGATACAAACCCATCTTGGATGGGTAGCACAGTAAGAAAATTTTATATATATATATATATATATATATATATATATATTTATTGTCACAAACTCCACAAAGAGCCATAGCAAGGTTTGGGGCAGCCACCCATATATTTGGTTTCCTGGCTGCAAATTGTAAGTAAATAATAGCATTGATGTGCACAAAACCAAGTCCAAAACAGAACAGAGGGAATAAGGAAAATGTGTAGGCTTTTAAAGGTAAAGACAGGAAGTGAAGTCAGAGGGGTCGGCTCAGAAGAGTCTTCAGCCATAGGCTCGAGCCCGGACGTGACATCAAAGGGGCCGGAGCCGACAAGGTCTTCCTCCATAGGCTCGATCCTGGAAGTGACATCAACAGGGCCAGGTGGAATCTCCCATGGATGATCTGCAGGAAAGTGAGAAAAAGAATCAGTGCACTCTGCCACATCCCAGTTTGACTCAGAATTGCCCTTACTCAAGCCCTTTAGCTGCCTTCCATGCACACGTGTGTGACTATGTATATTATAGATATATATATATAGATATATATTGTGATAGTTAGAGGTCTCCGTGACCCCTTGAACCCTCAGACTAGACGTCAGACACCAGGTAAAAGTCCAAATATAATATTTATTATTATAAATAAGTGCACAAAGCACCCTCCTCTCCACAATACTCAATAACAAACCACAATAATCAATAATCAATCCTCCACACTCCCAGACACTTTGCCACCCTTCCTCCCAGCTCAGCTCAACGTCAAGTCCTTTTATAGTCCTGATCCGGAAGTGTTTCGCCCTCTCTGTCCACGTGACTAGGAACACTTCCGGGTCATATAAAAACTCTTCTTTACCCCGGAGGCACGTCGTTTCTTCCTGTCATGTGATCATGACGCACCTCCGGGTTATAGGGCACATAAGAGTCCGACAACCTCCCTACAGCGACTCCTGGAGGCCCCCATGGTATCCAGCAGGGCTGTACATATAAACTACAGAGTCCATGATGCCCTGCTGGAATTCGGGGCACGTTCATGCTGTCGGGAGAGCTCCTCCTGGCGGCCTGGGGGTGAGGGCCGGAGTAGAAAGCCGGCAATCCTTCACAATATATATATATATATATATATATATATATATATATATATATATATATATATATATATATATATATATATATGTTTTGGAAACAGGAAATAATGTAAGGACCTGAGCAACTTTGGCAAGGTCCAAATTGTGATGACTAGACAACTGGCTTAGAGCATCTTGAGTTCCCAGTATGCAGTGGTTAGTACCTACCAATAGTGATCCAAAGATGGACAACTGGTAAACTGTAAAAACTTAATGCTGGCCATGAGACAAAGGTGTTCAAACAGTGCATTGCAGCTTGCAGTGAATGGGGCTGTGTAGCCGCAGACTTGTCAGGGTGCCCGTGCTAAACCCTGTCTATTGCCAAAAGTGCCTACAATGGGTAGATGAACATCAGAACTGGACCATAGAGTAATTGAAAGAAGGTGGCCTGGTCTGATGAATTATGCTTACTTTTCAGATTATGTCAGCAGCCGAGTGTGTGTGTGTCATTTACCTGGGGAAGGGATGGTGAATCTAGCTGAGAGAGTATGCTCCCTTGGGATATATGTTCATTAGAGAAACATAAAGGTCTGGGGCAAATTCAAGGACAACCCTGTATAACTGAAAATAAACGTGAGTTCTAAACATGATCAAAAAAGGCAAAAGGTGACTGCTCCAAGATGGTGACTCTTCTGGTTAAGTACAGGTCAGGCAAGAAGAGGTGGGTCCAGGGGGATGGATACCAGAACTGATTTCAGAGGTGGTAGGGCTGTCAAGCATCCGGTCTGTAAAGGGGTGTAGAGAAGAACATATAGTAAACTGCATCAACTTGTGGATCAGCGAGGAATTACCACCACCAGTGCCTTTAAGCCAGGACTATTCAATTACAATATCATTTGGGCCAGATTTTCAAGACATTTATCTATGCCAGACATTTTCAGCAGCCGGTAAGCCGCAGACAATGACACATTTTAAATCAACACAAATGAATGTATTTGAAAACAAGTAATGTTTATTCATTGTTTCCCTTTTACATTTGGTCACATCTGACACAGACACATCAAAAACATATACAAAAAAACAACAAAAAAAGCTATAACTGAACAGAATCTGAGGTAGTAACAAAACTTTTTTTTCCTATTTTGAAATAAAAAAATAAATATATTGCTCACAATTGACCCAGGCGCATCTCGAAGTATATAAGATCAAAATAGTGCACTGTATTAGCAATAACATTTGCTTCCCTTTTGAAAAATGAGATCCTTCCCCAATTTAAATGGGTGGTCATGACAGGCAAGGTGTTATTTTTTTTTCATAGAACTTAAACTATTTCATTCACACGGTTTTAATCAATCATATGACACAGGTTAAATTTGAGTTCCACAACAACACCTTTCCTGTTGAAATTGTTTCCCTGCCCCACAGAAAAAAAAACCTGAGTAAATGTTTAAGAGAAAGGCAAAACGTATGGCGTGAAATTGGATTGGCACATTTATTTTAATGATTTGTCTTTAAAATGTCTTTGTACAGAGTTCCTAGGTGTCAAATAATTAATTATTAATTACTAGCCGACGCCCACGGCGGTGTAAGAATAGGAATGAAAAACGGTGAGAAAGGAATTCAGAAATCAAGAAGAAATAAATACTTCTTGAAATACAGAGTTGTGAATAGGTGTTTTGGTGGAGAAAACAGATAATGAGTTGAAAGATCTAACCCTAGAAAAAGCCACGTACAACTGACCGTGGCTGAAGACTGGTTGTTGTAGATTAACGCAAATCTTTGCAAACGTTTGTCCTTGGGACTTGTTGATAGTCAAGGAGAAGGTGAGTCTGAGTGGGAATTGTGTGCGTTTAAATTTAAAAGGGAGATTGGTGTTGGAAGGAAGGAGAGAGATTCTGGGAATGAAGATTGTTTCCGAATTTTGGATAGCGATCAGTTTGCACTCAATAATATTTGTATGTATTCGGTAAACGATGAGTCTTGCTCCATTGCAAAGACCTTTTGATGGCATAATATTTCGGAGGAGAATAACTAGAGTTCCCACCTTCAGATGAAGGATATGGGGAGGCATGCCAGTTTGTGTGAGGGTGTGTAAAAACTCCTGTGAGTACATTAGTTGATTATTAGGATCGTCACTGACTACTGTATCTACACTCTTGAAGGTCACTTTTTCACCCTGTATAAGATCAAGAACTTTGTTGTTAATATGTAGAGAATCGTCGTTTGTGACGTTCAGTATTGGTCTTGTAGCTTTTACTTTCGAAAGCTCTCATATTTTTTGTGAGTTTTAGAACTTTCATTTCGTTCCACAGCCTGTGTTTGTTGATGGAAGAGGCAACGGTGAGGGCTCAAGAACTGCAGAAGATAACAGGCAGTATTTGGCTGAAATTCGGATACTGTTGTTCATTTTATAACAAAGGCTTAGGAAACAACCATCGCAGTATAACGAAAATAGGAAGGAGCAAAACAAATAGCAAGGAGCGAAACCAATGCCAATGGTCGACAGAGTACCTTCCTGTAGCAGGCTACGGAAAAGACTCCCAGGCGCACACATGGCTGAAGTGAAAGGTCACGCGGTCAGGCTAGATATAGGGCGGTGACTTGACATCAATGGGATCATGAGAGATGAGCGGGGAACGTGGTAGTCCGAAGGAGGAATAGGAATCGAGAAAAGCGGCGTGGGGGCGTATGGAAGGCCTCAGGCAGCGTGGAGAAGGGTTTGGAAGAGCAGGAATAGGAATCGAGAAATGGCGTGTCGGCTATGTTTGGGCGGGACCGATTTTGAAGAGAAGCCGCAGGCAGCGTGGGGAAGGATTTCGAAGAGGACGAATAGGAATCGAGAAATGCCATGTCGGCTGCGTGTGGGGGAGACTGGTTTTGAAGAGGAGCCACAGGCAGCGTGGGGAAGGGTTTGGAAGAGGACAAATAGCAATCGAGAAATGCCGTGTCAGCTGTGTGTGGGGGGGACCGCTTTTGAAGAGGAAGCAGGACAAACCAGAAGAGAAATATATATAATTTTCTTTTTTGATGAGCTCCCATTGAAGAATTTATTGGTAACAGAACATATAGTGCACATGCCAAAACGACTGACACAGTGACATTTTTGATACTATTTTAACAAAGTTTGCTTTTCGCTGCCAATCACCGAGCAGCCCAGTAAAACAACAACAATACACCTTGAGCTTTAAAAGATAGACTTCATCATCACATCGCTGTGCGTGACAAAACAGAGGGCAGGCGACTGCTCGTACATCTTTACCGACAGACAAGCTGGCATTTTGTATGGAGTATGAGGTATATCAAAAGAGAAACAATATGCAAAGATGTGCAAACAGCATTTTGTATGGAATATGAGCTATACCAAAAGAGAAACAGTATGCAAAGATGTGCAAACACGTGGAGATCGGTAACAATCACACTTTAGTGTGCCGCACCAAATCAGAAGGCACAACTGAATTCCACAGGGCACAGATATATTCATAACAGGGGACCTATATGATGGGCAGATGAATTTAAAATGTTTTGCATGCCTACCTTTTGTTTTGATGACTGGTTGCATCATATTCAGCCCTTCGTTCATTATTCTGGCACAAGCGTAACCAGCCTCTCGTCGAAATTCATGGCTGTCCCATCAGCAGCACCATGTACTTAGAATATATTCAACTCTCCTGCGTAAACCAGGCTTTTATGAGGGGCCAAACAGGCCAAAAATCATATATTTTTGTACAAAAACTATTGGTTTACATGTGAACACTATTGGTTTATGAATAATTACTATTGGTTTGCGTGCATACTTAATTGGTTTGAGTGTGAAGAAAACTGGTTTCATTCATATGAACTATATTAGTTTGTGTCCATATATTATTGGTTTGTGCGTGAACTATATCCGTTTGTATATGCATAGCGCTGGTTTGATATATATTGATATATATTGATTTGCGTGTGTATATTACTGGTTCCAGCACATTTGTTATTGGTTTGTGAGTGAACTGCATTGGTTTACGCTCGCATGTTATCGGTTTGTGTATGAGTTATATTGGTTTGTGTTGTGTGCCAGTCTAACGATGGATTTGTGTATGCACTATATTGGTTTCATGCACATCTTATACTGGTTTCATGTGGGTAACATATAGGTTTTGCGCTTTTGGTGGTATGTGTGTACCATGTTGGTTTCTCGTATGAAACATACTGGTTATGCGAGCACACTCTATCACAACTTTTTGTATGAACTATAGTGGTTCTGCGTGTGAACTATATTGGTTGTTCATGTGATCTTCAGCAGAAATGGGAGGGGCAAAAAACAGGAACTCAGGGACCGGTCGAGTCATAGAGCGTGTAGAGAAGCTGACAGGAGACGGATCTGGGTGTAAACAGCACAATATTTTTTTCCGCAATATTGGTTTGCAAAAGGACTTGGTGGTAATTATTACTATTTAAGAGAATCTGCCATTGAGCCTTTAATGAACACAAGGCTGAAGTTAAGTATTTGGTCATCTTTTTATTCGCTTCCAGCTACATGCTCGCTTGCAACTTGCGACTGTACTTTTTCACACAGCTTTTACAAAAAAATTCTACATTTACGACTGGCGCCTTTATCCAGCATAACATTTTGTTACTACTGTTTACATTTCTTATGCCCAGCGATTCTGCACCGTGCCGCCTAGACAGGTGAAGTGACATGCTCATGGTCACACAGTGTCGCTATCAGGACTTGAACCAACAAATGCAGAGTGTAGAGGACAAAGCCCTAACCACAATGCTGCAATGCTTGCACATCTACAACGTGTATATTATTTGACATAATATAGAATGTCCAGGACAGATTCCTTTCTTAAAGTTGAGTTTAACATTTTCAACACGTTCAAGTCCTAAATCTGGAATATTTATTCTTTCAAATAATGTATCCATATGCCGATTAATGTACACGCTGTAGAATATTTTGCTTTGCTCTTAACATTGAAGAAGAAGATGGTTTGTGAATAAGCAGCTGACTGCAAGCATATGTGTAGCTACAAGTGAATAAAATGCCAGCTGAATGCATACCTAACTTACTGTAAGTCCTGTGATCATTTCAGATGTTAAAAATAATCACCACCAAGCCCTTCCACAAACATTGTGGCATACAAAAGTATTCAGTCCCCTTGAAAGTAATAATTTTCTGCAAGACAAAAGATTTATACATATATTTATTCATTCAGTATTTTATGTGACAAAACATTTCCAAAGTCGAAATAAACCATTTTCTGTAGACATTTAACTGAAGAAGAAAAACTCCAAAGTTAATGTTTGCATAGTGTAATAAAAGACACAGAAATGCATAAAGGTTTGGGGTTTCCGGCCCCGTATACTGTACAGATTTTCAAAAACAAAACAATAAACATGGTCACTGCTATGACTTGAGGTCATTACAAGAACAACATTGCATGACATGGAGGGAACTTATATCTGGAGGGACCAGAAACTGATGACTGGAATGCTGGGAGGAAACAGAGGTGTTGTATGGGAGTCGTGACGTCATCAAGATGAGACCAGAGGAAGGGATGGAATGCGGAAGTGGCAGCGTGTGGTTTAGTGAGTCCGGGGACGTTTATGGTGGTGTTGTTTCTGTCTTTCTGCAGGAACAAAAGAAAGAAAGGTTAGTACCCGCCTTGATCCCCTGGCACGATATGGTACACTGCTTGTTGGCTCTTTTCGCGGCTCCCCATGCGCGCGTGCGCGACAATAGGCATTTAAACCTCTGTGCTTTGGAAGCGCCATCTTTACACCTGTTATGCTGTATAAAATCTGTACATTTTGGTTTAATTTTCCATTATACTTAGTTCGAGACAAGACAACAGATGAACTACATTTAATACAAATAAATGCAGGTTTTCTTCCCTTACACCTCACTTTTAAAACAGCTGTTCCAACATAGAAAGGAAGACATGCTGGTGGCTCAATTACTTTATAGCCTGGGAAAGATGGACATGAAGCAACATCAAAAAAACTTTATTATCTGGGAAAGAGTTTGAGCAAAATTAATCAATTATATTGACAGCCAACCAATCAGATGCATTTGTTGTGAAACCATGGCATGACATTTCATAATAAATATGCCTCATTTTGAAAGCAATGTAAGAGAAGAAGAAAGTAGAGGAGAAGAAAGTAAAGAAGAAGAAGAAGAGGTGCTGCAAGGTTTATAAGGCTGAGAGTGAGGAGCTCCATTCGATAGTTGGGACAGTACTAAAAGAAGGTATTCTTGGCTGATAAATGGCCTATAGTCAAGAGTGCTGAGTCTTTGTATGTTTAAATGTATTCTTGTAGACCAAGAGTAATATTTAGGTCTGAGATATCATTAAAACATCTATGTTGTTTGTGCCGATAATAAGTAAGTCTCTTGAGGTGCTGAGTGACAGGCTGTGTTATTCCAAAAGCACTTGTGTGGTTTAAAGTGCTAGAGGTTAATCAGCGTGTGTGTGTCATTCATGGGGCACTGTTGTGGTTAGGGTCTGTGTGTATGCGTATATCTATGTATGTGTGTGTTCATCTTAAAATGCAACAGTAGACCTACCTGATAACGAAATTGACGAGAACACTTACCCTTAGAAAAAACAGGTAAAGGGTACATAGAGGGAAACACTACGATAATACAACACCAATGACAAATTAATTACAAAAGTGACAGTCATTTAACAGTCATAATTAAATATGATGAGGTGCTACTTGTGAGTCCTTTCAATTTCTCTGGATATAAACAGCCCCCATTGTAAGGGCCGTAATCTTTGGTGGACAGTCACTGCAAAAATGAAAACAAAGGAGCATTCTACTGATGTGAGAAACAAAGTTACAAAGGAGCATTCTACTGATGTGAGAAACAAAGTTATTGAAATGCACAAAGCAGGGAATGGTTATAAAAATATCAAAAGAGTTTGAATGTCCCATTGTGCACTGTTGGATTCATCATCAGAAAGTGGAAGGTTCATCAAAGTACATAGACTCTGACTAGAAAAGGCTGTCCCTCAAAACTCAACATCAGAGTGAGACATCGACTGGTGAGAGAGGCGACTAGAAATCCAACCGTCACTCTCAGACGTCTGCAATGCTCTTTGGCTGCAACTGGAGTGAAGGTGCAGGGGTCCACAATTTCAAAAGCTTTCCATAAAACAGGCCTCTATGGGAGGACAGCATGAAAGGAGCCATTCCTTAAGAAAGTCCACATAAAAGAACATATAGTGTTTGCCACAAAGCATGAGAAAGACCCAGTTAAAATGTGGGAGAAGGTTTTATGGTCAGATGAGACTAAAATAGAAGTTTTTGGTCAGAATTAAGAGGCATGTAAAGCGTAACACTAACATTGCCCAGACCTCAAGAAACAACATTCCTACAGTGGAATATGGTGGTGGCAGTGTCATGCTATGGGGATGGTTTTCATGTGCTGGGACTGAGAATCTTGTCACAGTTGAAGGGAGAATGGATGGACACAAATACTGCATAATTTTGCAAGAGAACTTGTTTCAGTCTGTTATGAAAGCTCGGGAGAAGATTAATCTTTCAACATGATAATGACCCCAAGCATTAGGGCAATGTGACACTGGGATAGCTCAAAAACAGAAAGGTGAATGTTTTAGGGTGGCCAAGTCAAAGCCCTGAGCTTAACCCTGTTGAGAATCTGTGGCACTATTTGAAAACTGCTGTTCAGAGGTGCCATCTCACAAACATAGAGAGTCTCTAGAAATCCTGCCAAGAAGAATGGGGCAGAATCACTCCAGAACAATGTGCAGAACTGGGGCATACTTAACATACCCCAAAAGAACGAAGGCTGTTACAGCAGCAAAAGGGTTATTGACAAAGTATGAATGTGTTGGGCTTGAATACTTAATGCAAACACCAACTTTGGAGTTTTTCTTCTTCAGTTAAATATCTACTGAAAATTGTTTATTTAGACTTTGGAAATGTATTGTTACAGCACAAGAGTTAACATTAAAAAGACTGAATGAATAAACGTGGAAAAATCTTTTGTCATACAGAAAATTAGGATGACTTTTATAGTGATTGAATACTTTTGCATGTCACCGTATGTTCATGAAAGGGCTTGGTGGTTATTATTTTAACAGTATTTTCCCTTAATTCTGAAATGATCACAGGGCTGAAGTTAAGTGCACATTCTGCTGGCTTTTTATTCACTCCTAGCTACATCCAGTATATCTTTGCAGTCAGCTACTTATTCGCACATCTTTTGCACACCAGCTTCTTATTCTATTTTAACAGCATGCAAAATATTGTACAGCATGTACATCAATCAGCATCATTACAAACTGATCCATTATTTGAAAAAATAAATATTCCACATTTTGGTTCTGCACAGGTCAAAAATGTTAAATACAACTTTAATTTAACAAAGGAATCTGTCTTGTCACAAAACTGAAAATTACGATGGCCCAGCGTGATTTAACACTTTACAGTGCCCATTAAATATCACAGTAAATCCTATTTATCAGATATTGGAGTGGAATTAAATTGACTGCCAAACCACAGGATACACTTGCTCTTCTTTAACAGCCTGCCTGGGTTATCTCCACTTGTCTCTCCTCATCTCTGTTTTGCCTTCTTCCTGTTAGTTTGCTTACATGGTAGTAATGCTTTTCTCCCTGTTAGCTGGCTTGCATGGTTTAGATGTTTCAGCTGTATTTATTCATGGCTTCATTTACCTGTCTGAAGTAAGGTGGAATAAAGCTCACAAATCACAGTGGCCCACTTCAACCCTTTGGCTCCAGATGGCAGCAGGATGCATTAAAGAAAGAAAACAAGCAGACAGAGGCAGTGAGATGCTCAGAACAATGTTCTGCTGGGTAACCATAGGTCCTGGAATTCATGCAGATGTTACTTTGAAACGTACCACCTACCTAAAGATTGATACAGAACATGTACACCCCTTCATGGCAATGGTAGTTCCTAAAGGCAGTGGCCTGTTTCAGCAGGATAATATACACTACCACACTACAAAAAATGTTCAGTAATGTTTTGAGGAACATAACAAAGAGTTCAAGGAGTAGACTTGGCCTCCAAATTCCTTAGATCCATGGAAGCCTCACCTTGCAACACGTAGGACTTGTGGATTCCATGCCTCAGCAGATCTCAGCTGTTTATACAGTACAAAGGGGACTTACACAATATTAGGCAGGTGGCTTTAATGTTGTAGCTATCAGTATGTGTAGCATACTGAGCAGGGTCATAGGGCACAAGGTTGAAATATTATATATATATACTGTATATATGTATGTGTGTGTATGACATTATTGCATAATAAGGATCAGTGCAATCATTTCTTGATTTTGCAAAAACAAGACAATTTAAGGTAAACCGTACAAAGCACCCATAGTCCAAATAACTTTATACACTAAACATATAAGTGCGATAAATATAATTTTTTTAATAGTCTGATTATTTCACTCACGCCTGGACAAACTGGTGAGGAAGGCAGGCTCTATTGTTGGCATGGAGCTGGACAGTTTAACATCTGTGGCAGAGCGAAGGGCGCTCAGCAGGCTCCTATCAATTATGGAGAATCCACTGCATCCACTAAATAGTATCCTCTCCAGACAGAAGAGCAGCTTCAGCGACAGACTGCTGTCACTGTCCTGCTCCACTTACAGATTGAGGACATCGTTCCTCCCCCAAACTATGCGACTCTTCAATTCCACCCGGATGGGGTAAACGTTAACATTTAACATTATACAAAGTTATTGTCCGTTTTTCACCTGCATTATTATCATTCTTTAATTTAATATTATTTATTGTATCATTATGCTGCTGCTGGAGAATGTGAATTTCCCATTGGGATTAATAAAGTATCTATCTAATATCTAGGATACTTTTGGGTTAAAAATGTGCGAATATATACAGTAAATAAAACAAGTATGCCTAAAGACAGAAACGAACGAAGTTTCAGAATAAAAAGTAAGCAAATAAGTAAAGAACAATGTAAAACATAAAATTGACGGAAGAAATGTATGACGCAGCGAGAATCATTGAAGGCGTCTGTCAATTCTTGGTAGAGATACAGGCTGTGATTGGCTCACACGTTCATTGAGGCTGTTGTCGCTTTATATTATACGTCAGTGATAACGTATACTTACATTATAGTTAAGTGCTGGGGAAGGCATGGCTGATTGAAGTCAAGTAAACCAAATGACAAAATTCTGCAATACTGAGGGTTGTTCAGTGAAGCTACTGAATCAGACAGCTGCGGAGGTCTGCCACTAGACTCATATTGGAACTGAAGTAAGTATGTGCGAGAACACAGGTGTGTCAGCGTCTGGGCATGCGTATTTAACTATGCGCGCATAATATGACGTCATTTCAGGGTCACTGCATGTCTTCGCCAGCGTCTTTCCTCAAGATGTCAGTGTCTAGCGTTTCACGGATTTAAGAAACGTCCCTATTGAATTTAGAGAAAAGTTGCGACGTGAGATACAAAAATGTCTAAGAACCTGAGAATTGCTCTGATATTTGGTGGCTTTGTGACAGCAGTGGGAGTGACATTGTATCCATTATATTTTTATCCGCTCACACATGTAGACGAATATAGTAAGTGTACTGTTTTTATAGCCAGGATGTTTAACACAGTTAAAAACTATTCCGTTATTAAAGCTTTAATGTTAAAAGTGTGCCGAGCTGTTGAAATTTGGTCTCTTAGAAGTAGTTGAAGTGTTTTAGTATCATATTGCGGTCATAGTTCTGCATGTCTATGTATGACACTTTGTTTCATTACATTAAATAAAGCTTGTTTAAATAGTTTCACAAACTCTACAAGTTTACCAAAATATATCGTACTAATATTGTGAGGCTTCGGTAATACATATAAGGTGACCTCTATAAAGTGTTTTTTTCTTTGTTTTTTTTAAATAAGCTGTAACAAAGTGATCCCGCCAGTCTGCTCCAGTCTAATGATTATCCTAGTTACATTTGGCACAATATAGGAGAAAAGTCTTGGAGAGATACCAGTTCATTTGAGGGCTTGCATACGCAGTCCTACCCCAAATCAATTATGCTGACTTGAACATTCGGCGGATTCTAGGAATGGCAGAATTATGTAATACAACTACATTGAAAAAAGGAAAAATAACAATAAATATGAAATGGGTAAAACATGCTATTCAGAGAATATTAAATGAAAGCTGAATGCATGTATTTATTCAGATTTTTGTATTCGGACATGCTATTCAGAGAATGTTAAATGAAAGCTGAATGCATGTATTTATTCAGATTTTTGTATTCAGTGTCTACTGTTAGGTCCGTTTTTACAGGACTTTAGTTCATGGCAGACCATTTCCAGTTTTGTGAGATATTTTGCTGTTAAATCTGGCCATGCTTATTGTTTTGAAATAATATTTGTTTTACTGAATTTGAGGTCCAAAAGTACTCTATAAGTTTGATAGTGTATAGTTGATCAGTTGTACGTACTGTGATTTGATCATAAGGCATCATTTTCTTTCTGAAATTTATTTACATGTCCTTTTTCTCAACATGGTCTTACCATTATATATGGTGCAGTCCATTGCAGGTGAAAACCGTACAATGACAACTGTAGATTTGTTAACATTTTATAAATTGTACGGCTTTCATGGGATCAGTGCCACAGTATGAGATTCATTTTATGGCTGGGAAGGGTATTTTTAAAGAATTTCATTTTAATCCAGTCATGCTTAATGGCTCCCAAAATTAGCTGTTTTGAGGAACAGATATGAGTTTGTTACTTATTGATTTTTTTATTTTTTTTTTTTGCCTACCAGAAGTGAACTGACACTTTTAGTCTAAGTAAAGTCTTTATTAATATTTGACATTGGCTGGAAGGGTTTCTTTCAAAATTACCGTATATGGGCATATCCATTCTCAAGCTTCTGTGTTTTCTTGAAACCTGCCCTAAGCTTGGCAATTGCCCATATCTGAGGAGATCTAAAAACTGGCTTTGTAACATCAGACGACAATCTGTGCTTACTGTGAGTCCACAAGGACAGAATATTAAAAAGTGACATTTAAAAAAAAAAATAATAAGTTTTAAATTTGGTTCTTACAGTTAGCATAACGTTCTCATATCCTTAGATTTATAGGGCATTTCTTATATATTTTAATGACAAGTATATTAGGATTGTTAACAAAGCATGTATATCAGTTCTAGTTAAATTAAAAAAAACCTAATTTTAAATTTACTTAAATATTCTTTATTTTATTTGCATGAATAGAAGAAATGCAGAAATTGAATAGAGCTGGATTTAAACAGGAGGATGTTCAGCCAACAGGTCAGTAATTCCTGATATCACCAAATCTACTCATGTGCTGGTAAAATATACATTATATTTTATCTTCTCACCTTTTTCTGTTGAAATGAAAAAAGATAAGTTATTAAATAGGTTACTATTAAATACATTTTGAGAAGAAGAATGAAGTCAAAGTTCCTGTTTTATTCACAGAAAAGTAAATGGGATTTAAAATGTAAAAATTAACATGAGGCTAAGGGGTGCTGTATAATGTCCTTATAATTGCTACACATATGCTTTAACCATATTTTATTCCTTTATTAAATTTAAGTGATCATAAAAAATGAAACTAACTACTAACTCAGTAATGTTCAGTGGCCTTGTGAAAACAAACATTGTTAGTTTTGAGATGCAGGTACTTATTTTTAAAGAGTACTCATCTGGAATTTACAACAGGTGAAGTACAAGGGATTTATGGTTGAATACCTATACTTTTTCCCTACTGAAACTGGTTGGTTGGGTTGCAAACATGTTATGCAACAAGATGATGAGTAGTGAGGTTTTTGTAATGCACTTGGCATGCAGAATGTTCCTCCCCATGGATCAAGTGCAGACAGGTGAGCCAGTTCAGTAGGTGACCATGCAGGTGTAAGCCATTTTAGTGCCTTTGCTATGTATTGGTAATGGTGACAGTTTTTATCTTGTACTAGCAGAAATACCCAGCATTGTCATATAAAGGATGCCGGCAGTCACCTCCAGTTGCTCTCTGGTGGCCGTTCCAAATGTCATCACCCCCCCCCATCCTACCCAGAAGAGGAGTGGAGTGGAGTGGGGTGGGGTGGGGCTGGGGTTAGAGTTGATTTCATCCTACAGTATTTTTAGTCGACCAATGAGAAATACTGTATGTGTACCAAGTTTCATGAAAATTGCTCCAGACGTTCAGAAGTGATGCTGGAACATGCATACATACACACATTGACTTTTATTTAGATATACATATCTAATATATATATAGATAAGATTATGACCTTTATAATTCAGATGGTGAAGTCTTCTGCAATACTTTAATGGTGAAGTTTGGGTGTAATTTTAGCAAGTTTTTAATTTTTTTTTAAATTGTATTAATAAATTTGCTAATATTTCTATTTGTAGTTAATTCTCTTGTGCTGACCTATTATTGCCAGTTGCCGAGTGCACCATCCATATTGTTCATTTTGTTATTCCCAGTTTGTGTGCATTGGCTTTGTTGTTTTTTTTATCACCCTGGTTGCTTTATTTTACAGTTTTTCATTGGCTGTTTTTGGCCTTGATGTTGGTTAAAGCCTACTAATTCCAAAGACATAAAACAGGAATGACAAAGGGTAAACACAATATTTCAGATTTACAGATCTTTTATGTGTGCCTCTCAGAACAACTGGAAAGTGTCCTATACAAATAGCTGTCAGCCAGTCACTCAGTACTTATACCCATCTGTAATGGGAAGATTAAAATTAAATAGAGGTATTACTGTACTTTAAGCCTGCAACACTTGTAATATGATGAAATACATAGAAATAAAATGTAAAATTGCCCAACTTAGCCTCATGTACATTTTTAACCTTAAATCCAAATCAAAGGCTTCCTCTGTTTTTCAGATTTCTAATGATTGTACTTATAGAATTTGAAACTATTGACAGGCTACAAAATCACATATAAATTACAGTGCCATTAAACAATATGGGTGTAATAAGTTTTAGTTGTCATGTCAATCCATGTAAATTCTTTAAAATATTTTAATTTACCCTTTATATTCAGGCTTTATATCATCTTTTGCAATTGCAAACAATCTTTAAAAACACAAAACGGATAATGTTGTAATATTTACTAGGGCTGTGTTATTAAAAAGTTAAGAGGTTGTCATGCCACCATAGTCCTATATTAAGTATGATATAAATAAAGGTCAGTGTTTTCCAAATTTCTTCAGACCGAGAGGACCACTGTGCCATGGTCAAAGACACAGAGGTCCACCAACAGCCAACACTCTTGATTCTTAGCCAGAATTCAGTGTTATAATCACATTTATTAAAGTCAGTGGTATGATAGTGCAGTCATTAGCACTGATGCCTAAAACATCCAGAGTTTAAAATTTGTGCCCAGTTTGTATTTTTGTGGCATTGTTTTTTTCCCTCATTTTCCAGGTACTCCAGTTTTTGTCATAATGGTACAAAATTGGTGACTCTTCTTTGAACTGGATATTGATGTGTCCTACCATCTGCCCAGGGTTAGTTCCCTCCTGTCAGATAATACTGATAGGATTGTTTGTAGCACTAAATTAGATGATGTGTAGTTAGCATATTTTCCCAGTCTCTGTGAAAGATTTCCTTTTACATAACAAATATGTGCATTAGAAAAGTTTATACAATAACCGGCCATTCAGACCAACAACGCTCCCCAGTCCTATCCACTTAATTTTTCTAAAAAAAAAAAAAAAATCAACTGTAGTTTTGAAAATCCCTAATGTCCTACTGCCTACTACAATGTTTGGTAGCTTATCCCTAATGAAAATCTTCCTAATGTTTGTGCGAAACAGTCTGTAGTTCTCTGTGTAAAGAAATCCTTCCTGATGTTTGCTTGAAATTTTCCCTTACGTTTCCAACTGTGTTCTTGATGAACACATTTTAAAATAACTGTCTTGATCCACTGTACTGTTCCCTTCATTAATTTTAAACACTTCATTCATGTCACCTCTTAATCTTCTTTTGCTTCAACTAAAAAAACTTCGCTCTTTTAATCTTTCTTCATAATTCATCCCTGTAGCCCAGGAATCAGCCTAGTCGCTTTTCTCTGGACTTCTCTAGCGCAGCTGTGTCCTTTTTGTAGCCTGGAGACCAAAACTGTACATAGTACTTCAGGTGATGCCTTAACATTGTTTTATAAAATATGAGCATAACTTCCTTGGACTTGTACTCTACGTATCGTTCTATATAACCTAACATTCAAGAGATACAGAGCAATGAAAACCAGGACAAACCGTCTTAAAAACAGCTTTTATCCAAAAGCAATCATGGCCCTGAACTCAGAATAAAACTGTTCCATATCATTCTCCCAATATGCAATGTAGACCTTAAGTCAACAAGTGCAATTTGTATATTTTGTAAAGTACTTTTATTACTATTCTGATAGCCTTTTTAATGGCTTCTAAACACTGTCTGGAAGCTGATAATGTTGAGTCCACAACGACCCTTAAATCCTTCTCATAAAGTGTACTTTCGGTTTTTACATCTCCCATTGTGTATTCAAACATAACAACATTTTTACTTTCTACATGTAATACTTTACATTTATTGACATTACTTTTCATCTGCCACAAATCTGCCCAAGCCTGTATGCTGTCCAAGTCCCTCTGTAATGATTCAACGGATTCCAGATTAGCTGCCAAACTACCTATCTTGGTATCATCTGCAAACTTAACCAGCTTGTTACTTATAGTAATATTTCTATCCAAATAATTTTATATATTGTTCAAAAAAATTAAAGGAACACTTTTTAATCAGAGTATAGCATCAAGTCATTGAAACTACTGGGATATTGATCTGGTCAGTTAAGTTGCAGAGGGGGTTGTTAATCAGTTTCAGGTGCTTTGGTGTTAATGAAATTAACAGGTGCACTTAACAGGGCAACAATGAGATGACCCCCAAAACAGGAATGGTTTAATAGGTGGAGGCCACTGACATTTTTCCCTCAATCTTTCGACTGTTTTTTCACTAGTTTTGCATATGGCTACGGTCAGTGTCACTACTGGTAGGATGAGGCGATACCCGGCCCTACAAAGGTTGCACAGGTAGTCCAACTTCTATAAGATGACACATCAATATGTGCCATTGCCAGAAGGTTCGCTGTGTCTCCCAGCACAGTCTGAGGCATGGAGGGGAGTCCAGGAGACAGGCAGTTACTCTAGGAGAGCTGGACAGGGCCATAGATGGTCCTTAACCCATCAGCAGGACCAGTATCTACTCCTTTGGGCAAGGAGGAACAGGATGAGCACTGCTAGAGCCCTACAAAATGACCTCCAGCAGGCCACTGGTGTGAATGTCTCTGACCAAACAATTGGAAACAGACTTCATGAGGGTGGACTGAGGGCCCGACATCCTCTAGTGGGCCCTGTGCTCACTGCCTGGTACTGTGGAGCTCGATTGGCATTTGCCGTAGAATATGAGAATTGGCAGGTCCACCACTGGGACCCTGTGCTTTTCACAGATGAGAGCAGGTTCACCCTGAGCACGTGACAGACGTGAAAGGGTCCGGAGAAGCTGTGGAGAACATTATGCTGCTTGCAACATCGTTCAGCATGACTGGTTTGGTGGTGGGTCACTGATGGTCTGGGGAGGCGTATTCATGGAGAGACGCACAGACCTCTACAGGCTAGACAACGGCACCTTGACTGCCATTAAGTATTGGGATGAAATCTTTGGGCCCATTGTCAGACCCTATGCTGGTGCAGTGGGTCCTGGGTTCCTCCTCGTGCACGACAATACCCAGCCTCATGTTGTGAGAGTATGTAGGCAGTTCCTGGAGGATGAAGGAGTTGATACCACTGACTGGCCCCCACACTCGCCTGACCTAAATCCAATAGAACACCAATGAAATTTCAGCAAAATGGATTAACTTACCGCATCATTTTTACACTTCAATTTTTTTTCTTTGAATTCAGCCCTCTATAAGTCGATAATTTTCATTTGCATCAAAACAATGTGGCATCCAGCATGATTTTTTTTCCCCATTGAGATCTGATGTGTTTTCAAAGTTTTATTTATTTATTTATTTTTTGAGCATTTCATATTAAAAATGTCACTGCAAATGGGTCTTCCAAATAAACAATGACACCAAGCATACCTTCAAAGTTGTGGCAAAATGTCTTAAGGACAACAAGGTTAAGGTATTGGAATGATCATCACAAAGCCCTGACCTCAGTCCGATTGAAAATTTGTAGGCAGAACTGAAAAAGGATGTGCGAGCAATAAGGTCTACAAACCTGTCCCAGTTACACCAGTTCTGTCTGGAGAAATGGGCCAAAATTCCAGCAACTTCTTGTAAAATGCTTGTGGAAGGCCACCCAAAACGTTTCTTAAAACTCCTGCTGTTGTGCTCCACTATTTGCAAGGTAATCCCAGTTAATATTTGTGTAGTTAAAGTCTCCCATGGCTATAATATCCCCCTGTAAACTTGCCTTTTTAATATTACTAACATATATGCTTTGAAATTGCTGTCTGCATTGCAGCTGAAGAGGACTTGTGTTTAAATTCTGTTTGACATAAACAGTAACCCCACCTCATTTTCTGTTCTCTCTATCCTTCCTAAAACGTGTATCCCTCTATGTTACACTCATCCCTCCATCCATCCATCCATCCATTGTCTCCCGCTTATCCGAGGTCGGGTCGCGGGGGCAGCAGCTTGAGCAGAGATGCCCAGACTTCCCTCTCCCCGGCCACTTCTTCTAGCTCTTCCGGGAGAATCCCAAGGCGTTCCCAGGCCAGTCGAGAGACATAGTCCCTCCAGCGTGTCCTGGGTCTTCCCCGGGGCCTCCTCCCGGTTGGACGTGCCCGGAACACCTCACCAGGGAGGCGTCCAGGAGGCATCCTGATCAGATGCCCGAGCCACCTCATCTGACTCCTCTCGATGCGGAGGAGCAGCGGCTCTACTCTGAGCCCCTCCCGGATGACTGAGCTTCTCACCCTATCTTTAAGGGAAAGCCCAGACACCCTGCGGAAGAAACTCATTTCAGCCGCTTGTATTCGCGATCTCGTTCTTTCGGTCACTACCCATAGCTCATGACCATAGGTGAGGGTAGGAACATAGATCGACTGGTAAATTGAGAGCTTCGCCTTGCGGCTCAGCTCCTTTTTCACCACGACAGACCGATGCAATGCCCGCATTACTGCGGATGCCGCACCGATCCGCCTGTCGATCTCACGCTCCATTCTTCCCTCACTCGTGAACAAGACCCCGAGATACTTGAACTCCTCCACTTGGGGCAGGATCTCGCTACCAACCCTGAGAGGGCACTCCACCCTTTTCCGGCTGAGGACCATGGTCTCGGATTTGGAGGTGCTGATTCTCATCCCAGCCGCTTCACACTTGGCTGCGAACCGATCCAGAGAGAGCTGAAGATCACGGCCTGATGAAGCAAACAGGACAACATCATCTGCAAAAAGCAGTGACCCAATCCTGAGCCCACCAAACCGGACCCCCTCAACACCCTGGCTGCGCCTAGAAATTCTGTCCATAAAAGTTATGAACAGAATCGGTGACAAAGGGCAGCCCTGGCGGAGTCCAACTCTCACTGGAAACGGGTTCGACTTACTGCCGGCAATGCGGACCAAGCTCTGGCACCGATCGTACAGGGACTGAACAGCCCTTATCAGGGGGGCCGGTACCCCATACTCTCGGAGTACCCCCCACAGGATTCCCCGAGGGACACGGTCGAATGCCTTTTCTAAGTCCACAAAACACATGTAGACTGGTTGGGCAAACTCCCATGCCCCCTCCAGGACCCTGCTAAGGGTATAGAGCTGGTCCACTGTTCCGCGACCAGGACGAAAACCACACTGTTCCTCCTGAATCCGAGGCTCGACTATCTGACGGACCTCCTCTCCAGGACCCCTGAATAGACTTTTCCAGGGAGGCTGAGGAGTGTGATCCCTCTGTAGTTGGAACACACCCTCCGATCCCCCTTCTTAAAGAGGGGGACCACCACCCCGGTCTGCCAATCCAGAGGCACTGTCCCTGATGTCCATGCGATGTTGCAGAGGCGTGTCAGCCAAGACAGTCCTACAACATCCAGAGCCTTGAGGAACTCCGGGCGTATCTCATCCACCCCCGGGGCCCTGCCACCAAGGAGTTTTTTGACCACCTCAGTGACCTCAGTCCCAGAGATGGGGGAGCCCACCTCTGAGTCCCCAGGCTCTGCTTCCTCATTGGAAGGCATGTTAATGGGATTGAGGAGGTCTTCGAAGTATTCCCCCCACCGACCCACAACGTCCCGAGTCGAGGTCAGCAGCGCACCATCCCCACCATATACAGTGTTGACACTGCACTGCTTCCCCTTCCTGAGACGCCGGATGGTGGACCAGAATCTCCTCGAAGCCGTCCGAAAGTCATTCTCCATGGCCTCCCCAAACTCCTCCCACGCCCGAGTTTTTGCCTCAGCAACCACCAAAGCCGCATTCCGCTTGGCCTGCCGGTACCTATCAGCTGCCTCCGGGGTCCCACAGGACAAAAGGGTCCTGTAGGACTCCTTCTTCAGCTTGACGGCATCCTTCACCGCCGGTGTCCACCAGCGGGTTCGGGAATTGCCGCCACGACAGGCACCGACCACCTTACGGCCACAGCTCCGGTCAGCTGCCTCAACAATAGAGGCACGGAACATGGCCCATTCGGACTCAATGTCCCCCACCTCCCTCGGGATGTGGTCGAAGTTCTGCCGGAGGTGGGAATTGAAGCTACTTCTGACAGGGGGCTCTGCCAGACGTTCCCAGCAGACCCTCACAACACGTTTGGGCCTACCACGCCTGACCGGCATCCTCCCCCACCATCGAAGCCAACTCACCACCAGGTGGTGATCAGTTGACAGCTCCGCCCCTCTCTTCACCCGAGTGTCCAAGACATGTGGCCGCAAGTCCGACGACACGACCACAAAGTCGATCATCGAACTGAGGCCTAGGGTGTCCTGGTGCCAAGTGCACATATGAACACCCCTATGCTTGAACATGGTGTTCGTTATGGACAATCCGTGACGAGCACAGAAGTCCAATAACAAAACACCGCTCGGGTTCAGATCAGGGGGGCCATTCCTCCCAATCACGCCCTTCCAGGTCTCACTGTCATTGCCCACGTGAGCATTGAAGTCTCCCAGCAGAACGAAGGAGTCCCCAGAAGGTATGCCCTCTAGCACCCCCTCCAGGGACTCCAAAAAGGGTGGGTACTCCGAACTGCTGTTCGGTGCATACGCACAAACAACAGTTAGGACCCGTCCCCCCACCCGAAGGCGAAGGGAGGCTACCCTCTCGTCCACCGGGGTAAACCCCAATGTACAGGCTCCAAGTTGGGGGGCAATAAGTATACCCACACCTGCTCGGCGCCTCTCACCGGGGGCAACTCCAGAGTGGTAGAGAGTCCAGCCCCTCTCAAGGAGATTGGTTCCAGAGTCCAAGCTGTGCGTCGAGGTGAGTCCGACTATATCTAGCCGGAACCTCTCAACTTCGCGCACTAGCTCAGGCTCCTTCCCCTTCAGAGAGGTGACATTCCACGTCCCAAGAGCCAGTTTCTGTAGCCGAGGATCGGTCCCCGCCTTCGGCCACCACCCAACTCACACTGCACCCGACCTCCTTGGCCCCTCCCATAGGTGGTGAGCCCATCCCTATCTCATCCCTATCTTTGTTATTTAGCCAGGATTCCATTAATTGCTATAATATCATAATTGTTCTCCTCTACATACAAGTCCTCACTTATTTTATTTTTGATACTTCTAGCATTAAGGCAAGGTATTTTTAGTGTTACTCATTTTACTTTTACATTTAAAAGTTGGATTAGAATTTACATTTCTGTGCATTTTTATTTTTACACAATTGTTTGTTCCTCCATGTACCATTCTAAACCTTGTCAATGTCAATTTATTTATATAGCACATTTAAAACAACACAGGAATGCTGTGGCCAAAGTGCTTTACAATAATAGAATAAAAGAAAAACATACAATTAACATAAATAACATAAATAGAAATAAAATAAATTAACATAAATAAAATAAATAATAAATAGAAGTAATGTTACATAATCACAATCAGGAAACCATCAGTATTACTGAAGGTCACGGAATGCAAGTGAATAGAAATGAGTCTTTAATCTTGTTTTGAACAGTTAGATTGTAGACGACTCCTTTATGTAATGAGGTAAAGAGTTCCACAGGCGAGGAGCAGTAGCTGGAAAACCCTGTCCCCCTTAGTTTTATACTTGGTACGAAGGACAACAAGAGACAACTGACAAGAAGATCTAAGCACTCTAGATGGCTGGTGTAAAGTACACAATTTGGATAAATAGGCAGGAGCAAGCCCATGTAAAGATTTAAAAACTAGCAACAAGATTTTAAAATCAATTTGAAAACTGACAGGCAGCCAGTGTAAAGAAGCTACTATTGGAGAAACAGAATCATACTTTCTTGCCCCAACCAGAAAGCGAGCGACAGCATTCTGGACCATCTGTAACCTGCGTATCCAGGATTTGCTAATCCCAGAATACAGTGAGTTGCAGTAATCAAGGCGAGAAAAGATAAAAGCATGAGTAGCTTTCTCAAGATCCCTAGAAGATAAAAAAAGGCTTGATCTTACCTAATGGACGAAGCTAGAAAAAGCAACTCTTGACTACAGAATTAATCTGTTTCTCAAAAGAGAGGTTACTGTCAAAGATAACCTCAAAATTGCAGCCAGAGAGAGAGCCGAGAAGTCCAAGACCAATTTGGGCCTTAGCTGATGGACCCCCTATAAGCACCTCCGTTTTATTTTGATTCAGATCAAGAAAATTATTAGCCATCCAGGATCTTAGTTCAGAAAGACAGTTGTGCAGTTGATTTATTGCAGAGTTGTAGACGGGAATATAAACCTGTGTATAATCATCATAGCAGTGAAAAGAAATGTTAAATTTCCTAAAAATAGCTCACAATAGGGTGAAGGTACAGTGGAACTTCGGTTCACGACCATAATTCGTTCCAAAACTCTGGTCGTAAACCGATTTGGTCGTGAACCGAAGCAATTTCCTCCATAGGATTGTATATAAATACAATTAATCCGTTCCAGACCGTATGAACTTTTTGGAAATATTTTTTTTTAAGATTTTTAAGCACAAATATAGTTAATTACACCATAGAATGCACAGTGTAATAGTAAACTAATGTAAAAACATTGAATAACACTGACACAAACACCCAGGCTCCCTGCTCAGCTGCACGCGCAGGCTCTCTCTCTCAGCAGTACGTGAGCCCTCTCTCTCGCTCTCTCTCTCAGCAGTACGTGAGCCCTCTCTCTCGCTCTCTCTCTCAGCAGTACGTGAGCTCGCTCTCTCTCTCAGCAGTACGTGAGCTCGCTCTCTCTCTCAGCAGTACGTGAGCTCGCTCTCTCTCTCAGCAGTACGTGAGCTCGCTCTCTCTCTCTCTCTCTCTCTCTCTCTCTTTCTCTCTCTCTCTCTCTCTCTCTCTCTCTCTCAGCAGTACGTGAGCCTTTCTCTCTCAGCAGCACGAGTCCCCTCTCTCTCTGTAACATTGCAGCAGTTCGTGCTATATATAGCCTTACAACCCGATCGCTGTATAAACACTTTTTTTTTAAATGAGTTTTAAGCACAGGGGGGAAAAAAAAGGAAAATTTGAACAAATCCGAACTTTATTTAAAAGCCAGCCAAGAAAGTAACATAGCAGGAGTTCACGCTAATAGCATTACAACCCGATCGCTGTATAAACACTCTTTTTAAATGAGTTTTAAGCACAGGGAAAAAAATGAACATTTGAAAAAAGAGAAAAGTAACATTGCAACACTTTCTTCTCACCACTCTTCACTTGCTTAGAAGCCATGGTTAACTGCAAAAGCACACGAAATACTGTAGAGCACAAAGAGTTAACAGGTAATGCACGCACGTCTGACTGAGAACAATGAACAGGGAGAGGCTGAACACGTGCTTAAATACAGTAATCAGCGCATACGAACTGGAAGGGAAATGAAATAGAGCACAAAGAGTTTACAGTGAAAGAACGTATGTCTGACTGAGAACATTGCAACACGTGCGTAAATCATCGGCACGCACAAACCGAAAGGGAAACTGGCTTGTTCATATACCGAGTGTGTGATCGTGAACCGAGGCAAAAGTTTGGTGAACTTTTTGGTAGTAAACCGAGTTGTACGTGTACCGAGACGTTCGTGAACCGAGGTTCCACTGTATATAGAGAATAAAATAAGACCCAAAACAGATCCCTGTGGAACACCACATTTAAGAGGAGCAGTAGACGAAAAAGAGGAATTTAAAGTCACTGAAAAGTGTCTACCAGTTAGATATGACCTGAATCAGTTAAGAGCAGCCCTTTAAGCCCAACAAGATGTTTAAGCCGCAACAGCAATATCTCTTGGTCAGTAGTGTCAAATGCAGCGGACAGGTCAAGGAGGACAAGGACTACAGCGCCACCAGAGTCAGTAATAACAACAACAACAACATTTATTTATATAGCACATTTTCATACAAAAAGTAGCTCAAAGTGCTTTACATAATGAAGAAAAGAAGAATAAAAGACAAATAAGAAATTAAAATAAGACAACCTTAGTTAACATAAAAAGGAGTAAGGTCCGATGGCCAGGGTGGACAGAAAAAACAAAAAAAAACTCCAGAAGGCTGGAGAAAAAAAATAAAATCTGTAGGGGTTCCAGGCCACGAGACCGCCCAGTCCCCTTTGGGCATTCTACCTAACATAAATGAAATAGTCCTCTTTGTAGTTAGGGTTCTCACGAAGTCACTTGATGCTGATGGTTATACAGACTTCTGGCTTTTAATCCATCCATCATTGTTGGAACATCATGGTGCTTTGGGTAGATGGTGGTGGCACAAGCCACCACCAATAGGACACCGGAAAAGGAAACAGAAGAGAGAGTAGGGGTTAGTACAAATTTTGAATGAATAGTTATTATAATGAATTGGATATATAGAGTGTCAGGATTAAATTACAGTGAAGTTATGAGAAGGCCATGTTAAAGTAATGTGTTTTCAGTAGTTTTTTAAAGTGCTCCACTGTATTAGCCTGGCGAATTCCTACTGGCAGGCTATTCCAGATTTTAGGTGCATAACAGCAGAAGGCCGCCTCACCACTTCTTTTAAGTTTTGCTCTTGGAATTCTAAGGAGACACTCAGTTGAGGATCTGAGGTTGCGATTTGGAATATAAGGTGTCAGACATTCCGATATATAAGACGGGGCGAGATTATTTAAAGCTTTATAAACCATAAGCAGAATTTTAAAGTCAATTCTGAATGACACAGGTAACCAGTGTAGTGACATCAAAACTGGAGAAATGTGTTCGGATTTTCTTTTCCTGGTAAGGATTCTAGCAGCTGCATTCTGCACTAATTGCAAACGATTGATGTCTTTTTTGGGTAGTCCTGAGAGGAGTGCATTACAGTAATCTAGCCGACTAAAGACAAACGCATGAACTAATTTCTCTGCATCTTTCGATGATATAAGAGGTCTAACTTTTGCTATGTTCCTTAGGTGAAAAAATGCTGTCCTAGTGATCTTATTAATATGCGATTTAAAATTCAGATTACAATCAACGGTTACCCCTAAGCTTTTTACCTCCGATTTGACTTTTAATCCTAATGCATCCAGTTTATTTCTAATAGCCTCATTGTATCCATTATTGCCAATCACTAAGATTTCGGTTTTTTCTTTATTTAATTTGAGAAAGTTACTATTCATCCATTCTGAGATACAGGTTAGACATTGTGTTAGCGAATCAAGAGATTTGGGGTCATCAGGTGCTATTGATAAATACAGCTGTGTGTCATCAGCATAGCTGTAGTAGCTCACGTTATGTCCCGAGATAATCTGACCTAATGGAAGCATGTAGATTGAGAAGAGCAGCGGACCCAGGATAGAGCCTTGTGGAACACCATATAGAATATCATGTGTCTTTGAGTTATAATTACCACAACTAACAAAGAATTTTCTCCCTGCCAGGTAGGATTCAAACCAATTTAAGACACTGCCAGAGAGGCCCACCCATTGACTAAGGCGATTCTTAAGAATATTATGATCAATGGTGTCAAATGCGGCACTCAGATCTAAGAGGATGAGAACAGATAAATGGCCTCTGTCTGCATTTATCCGCAAGTCATTTACTACTTTAACGAGTGCAGTTTCTGTGCTGTGATTTGTTCTAAAACCTGACTGAAATTTATCAAGAATAGCATGTTTATTAGGTGCTCATTTAACTGCATAATGACTGCCTTCTCTAGAATTTTACTTAAGAAAGGCAGGTTAGAGATGGGTCTATAATTTTCAAGAGCAGAGGGGTCGAGATTATTTTTCTTAAGTAGGGGTTTAACTACCGCAGTCTTAAGACAGTGTGGGAAGACCCCCGTATCTAATGACGAATTTATAGACCCCCGTATCTAATGACGAATTTACTATGTCAAGAACATTATCACTAAGCACACCCGATACTTCTTTGAAAAAATTTGTTGGTATTGGGTCAAGGGCACAGGTGGATGGTTTCATTTGAGAAATTATTTTATGTAAATCAGGTAAATCTATCCTAGTGAAAGACTCTAATTTATTTATTATGGAGTACTGGGGTTTCGGAGGATCCTTAGTGTTGGGGAGATATACTATGTTATTTCTAATATCATTAATTTTTTGATTGAAAAATACAGCGATAGCCTCACAGGTTTTACTGGAAGTACTTAGGAGGCATTCCTTTGAGTTACCTGGGTTTAATAGATGATCAATTGTCGAAAATAAGACTCTGGGATTACTAGCATTGTTATTTATAATCTTAGAGAAATAGCAGCGCCTCTCAAGACGGACTGTGTTATTGTATTCTGTTATTTTAACTTTTAATATCTCATAGTCAATAGTTAGTTTAGTCTTCCTCCATTTACGCTCAGCTCTACGGCATGTTCTCTTTAAATCAGACACTCTTTGGGTCTTCCAAGGTATAACAATGCTAGAAGATTTTTTAACTGTCTTTTCAGGTGCAACTATGTCAACAGCAGCCCTCACTTTAGTATTAAATCTTTCCACCTTACTATTTACATTCTCCTCGCTATTATAGTTGGCACTATAAACGGACTGATTGGTTAGAATAGAGATGTTATTGAATACTTTAAGGAGGGTCATCTCAACACCATGATAACCCTAAAGCCAGATTGGTAGATCTCAAATAAATTATTGGAGTTAAGGTGATCAACCAATTGATTATAAATAATTCTAATATTTTAGCCAGAAATGGCAATTGGGAAATAGGGCCCATACCTAAGTTTAAACAATCCTTGACTAACCTACTCATGTGCCTGCCCAACACATTGGTGCCCCTCCAGTTCAGATGTAACCTGCTGTGGCAGAACAGGTCCCATCTGTTCCTAAAGGAGTCCCAATGCCCCATAAACCTATACCCTTCTACCCTACACCAAGATTTGGGCCATGTGTCAAGCCTCGTAATCTCCTCAGTCTTACCTAGACTGGTGTGTGGCACTGGTAGAACTTCAGAGAATAATAATAATACATTTTATTTATATAGCGCCTTTCCCATGCTCAAGGCACTTAGAGAATATAATAAAGAATGGCAGCATATACAGTATATAGCATTGTACAAACCAGATAAATAAAGAAGATTAAGACAGTGAATTCTGAAAAAAAAATAAACACAGCATAAATGATGGTCTAGCACACACACATACAGGTTACATTAGCATCTTGACAGAGAAGTAAACTGAGAGAAGGGTAATAAAGTCAAGTAGAGCTAAAAGCCATCCTGAACAGATGAGTTTTGAGTTGTTTTTTAAAACAATTCATGGAGTCAGCTGATCTAATCCATTTCGGTAGGTCATTCCAGGGTCTGGGCGCTATACAGCTGAAGGCCCTGTCACCCATGGAGTGTAGATTAGTGTGGGGTACAACAAGATTGACAGAATCAGAGGCAATCACATAGTGATGGAGTAGGTCACTGATGTAGTTTGGCGCGAGGTTATTTAAGGCTTTGTAGGTTATTAATAGGATTTTATATTCGATTCTGTAAGACACAGGGAGCCAGTGAAGACGGAGCAGGATGGGTATGATGTGCTCGCTGCTGCTGGTTCGAGTAAGGACTCATGCAGCTGTGTTTTGAATAAGCTGGAGCTGTGATATAAGATTAGAAGGGGCACCTGCCAGTAGGGAATTACAATAATCGATGCAGGATGTGATAAAAGCATGGACAAGTTTCTCAGCATTAGAGAAGGAGAGGAAGGAGCGAACACGGAATATGTTACGGAGGTGAAAGTAAGAAAGTTTCTTAATGTGATTTATGTGGGCAGAATAAGAGAGGGAGGAATCAAAAATGACACCAAGATTTTTTACAGTAGAGGCAGGTCTGATGAGATCACCGCCAAGATAGATTGGGAAGGAGCTCATTTTATTAAGTTGCATTTTAGTCCCAATTTGCAGGAGTTCAGTTTTATTGCAATTTAATTTTAAAGAGTTCTGCTCCATCCAGGTTTTAATTTCACTAAGGCAGGTTGTGAGCTGAGAAAGCTCTGATGAAGTTCCACTTTTAACATTGACGTAGAGTTGAGTATCATCTGCATAAAAATGATAACCCAGTCCATAGCTACCGATAATATGGCCAAGGGGAAGCATGTAAATACAGAAAAGCAGAGGACCGAGGACAGAGCCCTGAGGAACTCCTTGTGTGACTGGCACTGAGCTGGATCTGTTGTTGCCAAGACTAACAAACTCTTGCCTATCAGTCAGATAGGACTTGAACCACTGGAGGGCAGTGCCAGAGATACCCAGCATGTTCTCCATTCTGGACAGTAGGATGTTGTTTTAGTTTGGGAAAATGGTTCAAAGGTTTTAACAGAAAATAAGCAGGCAGGAATCAGAGAGGAAAGGTCCAATACTTCAATTGTTTACTTGTTCAAATATAATATCAGTTACATACAATATAATAGCAATATACATGCAGATATAGGAATTGTACTATTGACTTACAGTAATACAATCGGTCCCTCGCTCAGCGCAAAATCAGCAACCTTGTCTGTCGTGCTCTGTTATTAATTCGTTTTAAAACACAAAACACATAGCAATTGAATATAGTCATTAAAGCAATAATAATAATAATAAGCAGCACCAAAGGGTGTCCGTGTGCAACAACAGGTAAAACGTGATATCTACACAAGGTTATCATAGTGGTAACATTATATTGAAACCAATACCCATTACATTGTATCATTACACCTAGTATTTTCAGGTTTAACCGTTAACCATAAGCTACTGCTAATGTTCCATATATCTTGCCATATTTGCATATTATTTTTCTGTACCTGTGCTTGTAATATGTTAAAAGTGCATACAGTCCAGTTCATGAAAGTTGAGACATTTAGCCATCGAGTGTCATTGCTAGCCGTGATTATCCAATCTGAAGCGCGTTGTTCCCAGTTTACTGTTTGCTGATGAGAGACCATGGACTGAGGTAACCACCTAGCCATTTGGTCTGCCACTTTGTGAGTATGTCGTCCCACATTCTCAAGCTTGTTTGCAGTTATTTCATTATCTACGGTGTTTAAAGTTCCTAGGGTGGTGCCAACCCCTCCTAAGAAAGTGTCATACCATGCCCGTTTAGCACGCTTACACTGTGGCAACAGTGGAAACGTCACTTGCCATGTAACCTTAGTCCTTTTTGCTGTCATAGAAACAAGTTTACATGTGTCAATTATTGGTTCTACATGTGACTGTCTCGTTATGGGGGTTCTGGCCCACACAGCTATAGCAAGCATTGGTATAGTCCTGTTAATGATATCGGTTGCATTAATCCAGCCAATGGGTCCAGTCTTATTAGAGGTATATTCGCCTGATGATGCATTGACCTCGCACTGTACTTTGGAGCCGTTCCAGGGCCCCATACACCAAGTTAGTTTCGACGTCCAGGTAATATTTACAGTGGTGTGAAAAACTATTTGCCCCCTTCCTGATTTCTTATTCTTTTGCATGTTTGTCACACAAAATGTTTCTGATCATCAAACACATTTAACCATTAGTCAAATATAACACAAGTAAACACAAAATGCAGTTTGTAAATGGTGGTTTTTTATTATTTAGGGAGAAAAAAAAATCCAAACCTACATGGCCCTGTGTGAAAAAGGAATTGCCCCCTGAACCTAATAACTGGTTGGGCCACCCTTAGCAGCAATAACTGCAATCAAGCGTTTGCGATAACTTGCAATGAGTCTTTTACAGCGCTCTGGAGGAATTTTGGCCCCACTCATCTTTGCAAAATTGTTGTAATTCAGCTTTATTTGAGGGTTTTCTAGCATGAACCGCCTTTTTAAGGTCATGCCATAGCATCTCAATTGGATTCAGGTCAGGACTTTGACTAGGCCACTCCAAAGTCTTCATTTTGTTTTTCTTCAGCCATTCAGAGGTGGATTTGCTGGTGTGTTTTGGGTCATTGTCCTGTTGCAGCACCCAAGATCGCTTCAGCTTGAGTTGACGAACAGATGGCCGGACATTCTCCTTCAGGATTTTTTGGTAGACAGTAGAATTCATGGTTCCATCTATCACAGCAAGCCTTCCAGGTCCTGAAGCAGCAAAACAACCCCAGACCATCACACTACCACCACCATATTTTACTGTTGGTATGATGTTCTTTTTCTGAAATGCTGTGTTCCCTTTTACGCCAGATGTAACGGGACATTTGCCTTCCAAAAAGTTCAACTTTTGACTCCTCAGTCCACAAGGTATTTTCCCAAAAGTCTTGGCAATCATTGAGATGTTTCTTAGCAAAATTGAGACGAGCCCTAATGTTCTTTTTGCTTAACAGTGGTTTGCGTCTTGGAAATCTGCCATGCAGGCCGTTTTTGCCCAGTCTCTTTCTTATGGTGGAGTCGTGAACACTGACCTTAATTGAGGCAAGTGAGGCCTGCAGTTCTTTAGACATTGTCCTGTGGTCTTTTGTGACCTCTCGGATGAGTCGTCTCTGTGCTCTTGGGGTAATTTTGGTCGGCCGGCCACTCCTGGGAAGGTTCACCACTGTTCCATGTTTTTGCCATTTGTGGATAATGGCTCTCACTGTGGTTCGCTGGAGTCCCAAAGCTTTAGAAATGGCTTTATAACCTTTACCAGATTGATAGATCTCAATTACTTCTGTTCTCATTTGTTCCTGAATTTCTTTGGATCTTGGCATGATGTCTAGCTTTTGAGGTGCTTTTGGTCTACTTCTCTGTGTCAGGCAGCTCCTATTTAAGTGATTTCTTGATTGAAACAGGTGTGGCAGTAATCAGGCCTGGGGGTGGCTACGGAAATTGAACTCAGGTGTGATACACCACAGTTAGGTTATTTTTTAACAAGGGGGCAATTACTTTTTCACACAGGGCCATGTAGGTTTGGATTTTTTTTTCTCCCTAAATAATAAAAACCATCATTTAAAACTGCATTTTGTGTTTACTTGTGTTATATTTGACTAATGGTTAAATGTGTTTGATGATCAGAAACATTTTGTGTGACAAACATGCAAAAGAATAAGAAATCAGGAAGGGGGCAAATAGTTTTTCACACCACTGTAAGTTTTCAGAACACTCAGTCAGATACTTCTGTGGTTTTACCCCCGGCACCTTCAAGTTCGAGGAGTAGATGGTGCACCCGTCACCAGTCGTAATGTTGAGGACATTGCAAGACTGATTCTCCGGACACGTGGTGTTCTCCTGACGTCTGGGCTTAGTGGAATTGTTCCACCTCCATCGGACCTAAGTCGTCTCCGTTGCCTCGCCTCCTAAAGTAGTGGCTTCTATCCTATTCAGGACGCCCCCAATTCTGTAAAAGAAGAACACAGCATGTTGCACCCACTCCTCTCCTCCTCCTGAAACAGAATTTATGATTACGATACTACCTATTTACATTGTGTTAATTCTAAAAAAAAAAAAAAAAAAATTTTAACTTACACTTTAGCTTTACCCTTAACAATTTCGTGCTGCATGTTCTAATTCTTCAACGGGATATAAAGTCCTTCCTTTTTCCCTTTTCCTTTGCCCTTGGCTTTCTTTCCTCCTTTCTTGTGTTTACTCTTGCGCCGGTTTTTCCCCCTATCTTAACATTACCCTGTGCATCAGTAAAAAGTCTGCGACGTGTCACGGGTTTAGCCTGTAAAGGCAGAGGATCAATTACCGACCCTGCATCGGGTCCGTCATCATCCTCATAATCATCATCCCAAATGTTACCGTCCCATTTTTCAGGATCCCACTCATGGACATTAACTGCGGCTACAAACGCTTTGATCTTCGCAACATCTGGTCTGCGCTTCTTTTTCGCATTCACCTTGGCTATGTAAAAGGCTGCCTTTTCTGCCATCCCCTCGGCTCTCTGTACCCGTGGCAATAATACAGCTACCTGGGATTCGGCCATTGAGGCCCGCCCTAACGCATCCGCCAAGTCCATTTGCATTTTCTTAATCTCCCTTTCTTTTTCGTCTATCAGACTGTCCAGATTTTTAACCGCAGTTAGCAAAACCCACCCTCGCGCCTGCAAGCCCATTATGGGTTCCTTTGCAGACACCTGACATTTCTTAAGCGCGGCTAGTACATTCACTGGTATTGGGGGATCCAAGCTCTGCCAATATTGTACTAATCCCCCCCCCCACATCTCAATTCGCTGGCGCAGTCTTCCCATACCGTTTCTTCCCAGCCTGGGAGAGGTAAAGGAGCTGCGCCAGGGTTTTTATCCTTTTTCTTAAACATCTCTGATTTCCTTTGCCTCACTTAATAATTCAATATTTTACCAGATTCCCCAAAATCCTGCCGACTACGCCAAAATGTTTTAGTTTGGGAAAATGGTTCAAAGGTTTTAACAGAAAATAAGCAGGCAGGAATCAGAGAGGAAAGGTCCAATACTTCAATTGTTTACTTGTTCAAATATAATAGATAGATAGATAGATATCAGTTACATACAATATAATAGCAATATACATGCAGATATATGAATTATACTATTGACTTACAGTAATATAGATATATATATGAATTATACTATTGACTTACAGTAATATCAAATATATGAATTATACTATTGACTTACAGTAATATCAAATATATGAATTATACTATTGACCTACAGTAATATCAAAAGACCCAGAGCCATCATCCTAGACCAGTAGACTGAGGGAGCCTGCGTGTCAGTCTCGTCAGAGGATCAACTCGTGAGCCTGGTCCAATACTGGGCGGTGTGCACGTTCCCCACGGTTGAGCTTCCGAAGAAACTGAGGGCGGAACCTTCCCTTATATACTAATTGAGTGTCCTTGCCCAAAATGGCTTACGTGTAAGCAGTGTATACAGAAGTGATCAGTTTCAGCACACACCCTTCCACGGGACGCGATGTTGTTTTTCTTCTACTTGGCCCTCACTGAGACGGGTGCCTAGTATCAGAAGACACACAATAACAAGCGTTGCTTGCAATGAAGCCCCTCGAAGTGAAAAACAAGTACATAGCCTTGACTGTATTCCCATAACATTCTGAAACTCTTTATGAGAAACAAGTTTTTGCACATTCTTTCGCTATCATCCCAGACATTCCAATCTTTGTAGCTGGTTTTGCACTGAAGCGACCACCACCCTTTTACTCCTTTATTTCATCCCTTCTCCTGTTACAGAGAAAACCTTTTTTATTACAGATGTCATGTCTGACAGTGTCAAATGCTGCACTGAGGTCTAACAGAATTAATATGCTGGTTTGTCCAGAGTCTGCTGCCATAAGCAAATCATTGGTTACCCGTAGCAGAGCAGTTTCACAGCTGTGCCGCGCCCTGAAACCAGACTGAAAGGGTTCCATCAAATTATTAGAGGTTAGGTAATTGGTGAGTTGGGAAGCTACAACACGCTCAAGAACTTTTGACAAGAAAGGTAAGTGGGAAATAGGCCGGAAATTGTTAAGATTGTCAGTATCAAGACCAGACTTTTTTAACATTGGGGTTACAGAAGCGATTTTAAAAGTGAGCGGCAAAGAGCCAATGTCAAGGGATGAGTTTATTATTGTTGTAACAGTCGGGATTATGGCAGGGATGAGTTTATTATTGTTGTAACAGTCGGGATTATGGCAGGGATGAGTTTATTATTGTTGTAACAGTCGGGATTATGGCAGGGATGAGTTTATTATTGTTGTAACAGTCGGGATTATGGCAGGGATGAGTTTATTATTGTTGTAACAGTCGGGATTATGGCATGAAGGAAGGATTTAAGTAGTGTGATGGGGATGGGGTCCAGTACACAAGTAGTCAGCCTCATCTTACAAAGCAGGTTATTAACAAACACAGATGTAACTGATGAGAACTTAGAGAAGGAGCTGGATGGAGTGGGAAAACAGGGAGAGATATAAACAGATGATATATTTATGTTAGTTGAATTATTTAGATCTTTAATTTTGTTACGGAAAAAGTGGAGGAATTCCTCACAGACTTCAGTAGAAGAGGTAGTTGGGCCAGATGTGGGTTCGAGTAGTTTATTAACTACAGAGAACAAAACCCTTGGGTTATCATGGCCACTTTCTATTATTCTGCCGTAATGGGTGTTCTTGGCAGAAGTTAGTGCTTCTCTGTAAACTGTGCACGGTGAGGCCAGTCTAACGTGACATTCTCTCAAGGTGTCGGCCAGCTACTTTCATAGATCGCAAATTGAGTTATACCAAGGAGCTGAACGCTTAAAGGAAACCTCCTTATGTTTTAAAAGAGCTGTTTTATCTAATGCTGAATGAAGGGCTGAGTTATAGTGGTCAACAAGTCTATCTAGTGTTGGTGGAATAGGTGAAGACAGTAAAAGATCAGAAATGGATCCAGAAAGGATAGAGGGACAGATATTTTTAAGGTTTTTGTAAGAGATTTGTCGTTTACAGGTAAGAGGAGGGAAAGGCAGTGAAACAGTGAAAAATACTGCTTTATGTTCAGAGAGTCCCAAATCAGTGCTGTAAATGTTGGCAACAGATAGTCCAGAAGTGCAGATCAGGTCCAATATATGACCACGAGAGTGGGTGGGAAAATCAACACGTTGTGTTGAGTCAAAACAGTCCAGTAAGGACAGGAATTCATTTCTCAGTTTAGATGTAGTAATGTCAATATGGATGTTGAAATCACCAAGAAGGATAATTCTCTGAGAGTAAGAGCTTAGGTGGGTCAAAAGTTCAGTCGGATCAGATAAGAAGGATGCATTGTATTTTGGGGGACGATAAAGAACAATGAGTGAGACAGGACCTGATTTCGTTATTAGTTTAAGAGCCAGGCACTCAAAAGACAATGGACAGTCAATTGGGATGCGTTTAATGTTTAAGTCTGCTCTGACTATTACTGCAAGAGAAGGCTACCTTGGTCATTTCTGCTCCTTACCCTGACACCTAACTCTTTATAGTTAGAGCTCACATACTACCCTAATGGCCCCACTCTGGCCAAGACCGTATCCACCCTTCCAGGGCGGTCTACCACCTGTCCACCCGTAAGGCAACACACCATCTGAAGCAAAACTGCGTTTCATACCCCCTAATGACTGAGTCCCCAGTTATCACTACTTCTGTCTATCTGGGAACTGTTTTTGAGGTGACCTGTTGGGAATTCTCATGCCTGCCTACCACCTCAGAATCTTCAGAGATACTGTCCAGCTCCTTGAGGACCTGAAAATGATTTGACACTTCCAATTCTGGGGTTGATGCCCCCGGACAGTGTGTATCCTTTACCTTGCACCTTGTGACTATGACCCACCTACCTCTGTTTGGGTGGTCTGGAATCCCCTCCTCTGCCTTCTTAGGGGTGCATACTATCTCTCAAAGGACACCTGAGCCAGGTTCACCAATTCTCAACTACAACACAGGCCAGCCAACACCTCCTTCAATTCGGTGACTCTGAGCTCGATGTTCTGCATCAGCTGCCATCTCCTGCAGTTGTAGCCCTCATAGAAGACTGCCTCTTTCAAGCCATCATCTAAAAAGTCATACATCCAACAGGACTTACATTGCACCGGCCTCATTGTTTAAATTTGAGTTAGGATTACTAAAACTGACGTAAATTTTTATGTCTTTTTTATTATTAAAGTTAAATGGTTTAACTTAAATGGTAAAACTAAAAAATGAAGCCAAAGAAATTAACACTAGAATTACCAGAGCCTACGAAAAAACTCGTATATCCGGCCCACCTTAAATCGCTTCTTAAATCTGTTCACACCTCTCCGCCAGCATCCTTTGTCCTCTAAATGTGCTGATAAAAGACAAGCTGCCAGCAGCCGGCTATTCCATCCCCCCACCGACTTAGAACGTGAGCGAAGTTTTCCCAGCTCACGCATTGATTGTTTACCTGGGAGTGAAGTGGAGTTTTACAGTGGAAATAACAGATCATTATTCTAAAGTAATCTGTGTAAACACATTGTTAAAACAGAAACTTTTTCATATTTTAGTAATAAATGTTACAAAATGTAGTAGGCATAAACTATAGAATATATAAAGCCCGAGTTCCAAAGATCAAATAAACACTTTCACAAAAGCTTCAAGAATGATTCAACAGCTTCTGTGGCGTAGCGCGTTAAGATTTGCCTCTTAGCGCAGAGCAGCTTTTCCTTGCCTCACAGACCTGAGTTCGATTCCCCGCTGGGGATGAAGTGTTGCTTTTTTTTTTCTTTTCTTTTAAACCTCAAACGGACATAAAATTTATACATTGGTATGCACTGTCAGTTACTGAGATCGTTATATTTTCATGTGGGATGCTCCTTTTCAAATATTTTTTTAACAATTGAGACTGCAATTAACAGGAACTACTGTCCTTATAACTTATTTTTAAGATCCATAACACACAGACAGACAGAGCACTGCGTAATAGAGAGACAGACAGGCAGAGAAGTCACTAGATATATAAATAAACAGGGAAGCCACGTGTACTGAAAGAAAAAAAGAACAACATGTGCGTTGTCCCTGACTCTCTAAGTAAGATCGGGGGAGGGGTGATGTTAGAGTGCCTGAGCTTATTCAGTGCAGCTGGGACAACGCACATGTTGTTCTTTTTTTCTTTCAGTACACGTGGCTTCCCTGTTTGTTTATATATCTAGTGACTTCTCTGCCTGTCTGTCTCTCTATTACACAGTGCTCTGTTTGTCTGTGTGTTATGGATCTTAAAAATAAGTTATAAGGACAGTTGTTCCTGTTAATTGCAGTCTCAATTGTTAAAAAAATATTTGAAAAGGAACATCCCACATGAAAATATAACGATCTCAGTAACTGACAGTGCATACCAATGTATAAATTTTATGTCCGTTTGAGGTTTAAAAGAAAAGAAAAAAAAAAGCAACACTTCATCCCCAGCGGGGAATCGAACTCAGGTCTGTGAGGCAAGGAAAAGCTGCTCTGTGCTAAGAGGCAAATCTTAACGCGCTACGCCACAGAAGCTGTTGAATCATTCTTGAAGCTTTTGTGAAAGTGTTTATTTGATCTTTGGAACTCGGGCTTTATATATTCTATAGTTTATGCCTACTACATTTTGTAACATTTATTACTAAAATATGAAAAAGTTTCTGTTTTAACAATGTGTTTACACAGATTACTTTAGAATAATGATCTGTTATTTCCACTGTAAAACTCCACTTCACTCCCAGGTAAACAATCAATGCGTGAGCTGGGAAAACTTCGCTCACGTTCTAAGTCGGTGGGGGGATGGAATAGCCGGCTGCTGGCAGCTTGTCTTTTTATCAGCACATTTAGAGGACAAAGGATGCTGGCGGAGAGGTGTGAACGGATTTAAGAAGCGATTTAAGGTGGGCCGGATATACGAGTTTTTTCGTAGGCTCTGGTAATTCTAGTGTTAAGGAACTGCTAGTTATTTTACATCTTCAGGCCCCATAAGCTCTTGTAGTATTCTCCCACTCAACTACCTGCTGTTTCTTTTCTTTCTATGAGGTTATGATAATAGTAGATTTTATTTATATAGCACCTTTCCCATGCTCAAGGCTTTACTTTTGTAACTTTTCTGTCTGCTATCTTAACTTTGCGCTCCTTTTATTCGTTACTTAAAAGCTGTTCCCTCACACCGTTTGTACTCCTTCATATTAATGACTAGCAAAATACCCACACTTCGCAGCGGAGAAGTAGTGTGTTAAAGAGGTTATGTAAACATATATATATATATACATATACATACATACATATATATATACATATCTACATATACACATATATACATACATAGTGTGTTGTAACACGGGCTGTGATTGTTACATGGGAGGGAGATGACAAATCACAGCTTCCCACTTTCTAATCGGGCCTGTGATTGGTGCTTTGACTGATGCCCAGATCCCACAGTATCTCCCCTTAGGAGAGGCGTTAGGCAAGTGTAATTGAATAGCTGTGCTGCAAGTTTAGCTTTACACCTGTTTTTAAGGCTTTTGACTGAAAGGGGCTTTCATGAAAAAAGTTAGGGCTTTGCTACAGGATACACCCTCCACAAGTTAAGGAAGTAAAAATAAAGGTATATATTTCTGTTTTATTTAAACCTTTTAAGTTTGTATGCGGGCGGTATGGTGGCGCAGTGAAAGGTGCCAGTTAGGAGACCCGGGTTCGCTTCCCTGCGTGGAGTTTGAATGTTCTCCCCGTGTCTGTCTGGGTTTCCTCCGGGTACTCCGATTTCCTCCCACAGTCCAAAGACATGCAGGTTAGGTGCATTGGCGATTCTAAATTGTCCCTGGTGTGTGGGTGTGTGCGCCCTGCGGTGGGCTGGCACCTTGCCCGGGGTTTGTTTCCTGCCTTGTGCCCTGTGTTGGCAGGGATTGGCTCCTGTATTTAGGATATAGCGGGTTGGATAATGGATGGATGGACATTTGTATGCATAGCCCCATTTGCCCGTTTTCGTTTTTTTTTTTTCTTTCTTCAGTAATATTTCAGCAAACCCGGAGCTTGTCAGTTCAAATCCTGGTACTGACACCACTGTGTGACCCTGAGGAAGTCACTTCACCTGCCTGTGCTGCAAAAAACAAAAGTAATGTAACAAATTGTACCTCAGATGTTGCAAGTTGCTGGAATAAAGGCATAAGTCAAATAGATAAATATGTATTATACACATAGGAACTATTCATTTATTTTCAGTTAAGTCATCTGCAGCAAACCTTTATAAATAAGGGTTTCTCCTTTTTAGATAGTGCAAACTGTTTGTTCTTCATTGAGGTTTTCTCTTGGAGAGCTTTTTTCATTTCATTGAAAATTAAAGCAGCAGCTGCCAAAATATGTAGCTTTCTTATTAATTTTTCAACATTGTGTAAAATAACTTTATAAAGTAACATAAAAGGTTTAAATACTGGTTATCCTTTTACACTAAAATATTACTAAAGAGATACAAAAAAAGTAAAATGCATATGTTGTTTTTCTTTAAGGAGATTAAATATTACTGAAGAAAGAAAAAAAAAAAAACTAAAACAGCCAAATGGGGCTATGCATACGAACTTAAAAGGTTTAAATAAAACAGAAATATATACCTTTATTTTTACTTCCTTAACTTGTGGAGGGTGTATCCTGTAGCAAAGCCCTAACTTTTTTCGTGAAAACCCATTTCAGTCAATAAGTCTTAAAAACAGGTGTAAAGATATTGACAATAAGCTACGCAAACCCACCAAGACATGGAATCATTTAAATCAAAGCGCGAGTTGAAAAACACCATCCCATACTATTAGTTAACGATTAACACATTTCTATATGTATTGTAAGCATACAACTGATAATATGTTGCGCTTATTTATCTGGTGTACCGACATTTTTGCGCGTTTAACGGCTGAAATCCAACGTGGTTTGTGCCCTTCAGAATGAAAACAGTTCGCATTTACCTTTTTAATAAAAGGCGAGCTTTTAAGCCTGAGAAATCACCCCGTAAATGCACACGTTTAATTGCACATGTGTTAATATGTATGCTTACACACTGTTTCTTCTTCATTGAGGTTTTCTCTAGTATGTAGATCGGGGTAATTACATTCATGGCATTCATAGTCTGAATCACAATCTGATTGTATGGGTGGTTACCTACCAGGTAACGCTTATGGTTGGCCACCAAGTCAGCTAACATCAGCCACGGTGCCTTCAGTTGTGAGAAGCAGATCATAGAATGGTTGAAAATAGTTTACTGTCAAATAATGCAAAGAGTACGCGACACGTGTTTTGCCCTAATTCTTGTCTCATCAGGCGTAAGGCAAGTGTAATTGAATAGCGGCGTGTCATTGAGTAGCGGCACTGCAAGTTTAGTTTCTTTTCAATAAAGTCAGGTGTTAGGCAAGTGTCATAGAATAGCGGTGGCGCTGCAAGTTTAGTTTCTTTTCAATAAAGTCAGGCGTTAGGCAAGTGTCATTGAATAGCGGCGCATCATTGAAGAGCGGCGCTGCAAGTTTAGTTTCTTTTCAATAAAGTCAGACGTTAGGTAAGTGTCATTGAATAGCGGTGCTGCAAGTTTAGTTTCTTTTCAATAAAGTCAGGCGTTAGGCAAGTGTCATTGAATAGCGGCGCGTGATTGAATAGCGGCGCTGCAAGATTAGTTTCTTTTCAATAAAGTCAGGCGTTAGGCAAGTGTCATTGAATAGCGGCGCGTGATTGAATAGCGGCGCTGCAAGATTAGTTTCTTTTCAATAAAGTCAGGCGTTAGGCAAGTGTCATTGAATAGTGGCACTGCAAGTTTAGTTTCTTTTCAATAAAGTCAGGCGATAGGCAAGTGTCATTGAATAGCGGCGGCGCTGCAAGTTTAGTTTCTTTTCAATAAAGTCAGGCGTGCTTGGCAGCGGCGAAGTTCTGCTTTTAAATTTTTATTAAGAAGAAAAGAAAACCTTTTTAAACTGAGGGAAAATATACCAATAACAATTTGTTAAGGATCTGTTTTTTTGTGAAGCTGCCTTTACACAGCCTGTCCGCTGTTTTATAAATGAACGCCATATAAGGCCGTCCTTTCTCCTTCATAGTCAGTTCACGTGATTATGTGTGAGGCATGATGACGCAATACGCAACCCCTCCTCCCACGGCCAACGAGCTGCCGTCCATTAATGTATATGGACAAAAAAGAGGTTCCAGTTATGACCGTTACGCTTTGAATTTTGAAATGAAACCTGCCTAACTTTTGTAAGTAAGCTGTAAGGAATGAGCCTGCCAAATTTCAGCCTTCCACCTACACGGGAAGTTGGAGAATTAGTGATGAGTGAGTCAGTCAGTCAGTCAATGAGTCAGTGAGGGCTTTGCCTTTTATTAATTAGTATAGATCACTACCGCTGTTGCCCGCTTAACCGCTCTACTTTCCTAACTGCTAAGAACTGTTTAATTTAGAAAGACTTGCTTTGTGACTATCTGCTGTTTCTTACAGTCTTGTCTGCTCCTACAGCTGCATGTGCCTAATCGGCGTCTTAATAAGGGCCACCTCCCTATGTACCACTGAGCCTTTCTCTTTACCTCTTTGAAGTCAGTCGCTGCCTTTCTTTTTTTTTTCACGCTAAGAAATCATTGTTTGTTGCTTATAACTACAGTGGTAGTGGTCGATTCACGAACGTCTCGGTACACGTACAAATCGGTTTATGACCAAAAAGTTTGCCAAACTTTTGCCTCGGTTCACGACCACACACTCGGTATACGAACAAGCCAGTTTCCCTTTAGTTTGTACATGTTCATTCTCTCCCTGTGCATTTCCTGTGCAGCGAGAGAGCGTGACACACACACACATGACACACAGGCAGCGAGAGAGAGAGAGACGCACACACACACAGGCAGTGCGAGAGAGAGACGCGCGCACACACAGGCAGCGCGAGAGAGAGGTGGGCGCATAAGGTAGGAAGGCAGTTAAAGAATGCACTGGGCTTGATTTTGTTTTCACTTCTGTTTACAGCGATCTGTTCATAGCGTGCATTGTTGCAATGTTACTTTTCTTGGTGGTTTATTAAATTACTGATTTTTTCAAATGTTCATTTTTTCTCTGTGCTTAAAACTCATTAAAAAAAAGTGTTTTTAGCCAGCGGTTGGTAGCGCTATAGCGTAAACTATTGCAGTGTTAGTTTTATCTGTTGTTCAAGGTTTTTTCAGTGTTATTCAATGTTTTTACATTTAGTTTACTATTACGCTGTGCATTCTATGGTTTTATTAACTATATTTGTGCTTAAAAACTTAAAAAAAATATATATTTACATACAGTTCGTATGGTCTGGAACGGATTAATTGTATTTACATACAATCCTATGGGGGGAAATTGCTTCGGTTCACAACCAAATTGGTTTACGACCAGAGTTTTGGAACGAATTATGGTCGTGAACCGAGGTTCCACTGTATTTGTTGCTACTACACTGCTTATTTACTTAAAGAGATGCATGTGTTATCTACTGCTTCTTACTGCCCTGCCTTGCCAATGCTAGTCTGAATACAAGACTAGCCCCCCCAAACACCAAGCTGCTTTTGCTCCTTTGCTGGTGAAAAAGAAAAGCAAAAAACCCTTCTAAAGGGAAAAAAGCTTTTAAAATTCCTACACAGCTTCTTAGTGGCAACCAAAACACAAGCTTTTTGGAGTAAAATGTTTTCTGTAGTGTGAGAGTTAGTTAAAAATACAACTCTTAGCCGCTTCTCCCTCATTTGCAAAGATGACTTCAGCACGTCTCCACAACCCTTAGTACGTCTCTTCATGATGTTAATTATCAGTTCTAAATATGGCACCTTTTCCTAGTCTTATACTCATTGGTAATAATTAAAAAACAAAAAACAAAACAAAAAAACTCTTGGCCTGGCCTCCCCAGTAATCCCAAATTACATTTGGCAGGTTTGAAAATACAGGTACTCGTTGACTTACGACCGCGATTGGTTCCGACTGACTGGTTGTAAGTTGACCTGGATGTAAGTCGGCCTATGTTAAATTAAGGTAAGAATATTAGACTGGTTAATGATATTGTAATCATCTTAAAGTAATATTTTATCAACATTTTCTTACTTTCTAAGACAAACACAGCATACTACAGTACAATTTGTTTAATATGTGGAAAACGTACAAAATAAGAAATACTTTACTGTACATTTAATTCCTGGCACCACTGGTGCTTGGCTGCGGGTTGTCGATATCGCCTTCATCAGGGTGATGGGAGGAGTTGCTCTTTTCATAAACATAGTGAGCTTCGTCTGAATTGTTTGTGTTTTTTTTCTCTTCATAAATTTCGCAATAAGGGCGAAATGTGTCGCGTGCCATCCGTTCAATCCTCGCAAATCGTTCAAAATTTGGGTCCATTTTTTCAAAATGAGCGAGGAGTTTATTCAGTAGAGATAAACCTTCTGACAATCCCTTTGTGGTGAACATTCGTTGTGGCACCTCCTCCTCTTCGTCTTTCTCCAATTCTCTTGTTTCTTCTTCCGCCACTCTTCTTCCAATTCTTTCAGCTCTTCATTCGTAAGTTCACCTGATTCCCGGTCTAGCAACTCCTCGACATCTTCCATTTCACATTCCAATGAAAGGTCTTTTGATAGTTTCACTATTTCTTCACGAATTTAAATCCAGCAAAAGTATTCACATAACGCTTAACACACTTCTTCCATACGCCATTCATACACTTTTCCGTCACAGAGTCCCACGCGGTAGCAAGATTCTTTATACACTTAAGAATATTATATTTTTTCCAAAAGTTGCATAGTGATAGTTCCGGGTCGGCATCAATTGCAGCTATGGCTTGGGCAAAGGTGGTTCTGAGATAGTTTGCCTTTAATGTAGCAATCACACCTTGGTACTTTCGGTTGAATAAGTGGAGTAGTGTTTGGGGGCAAAAAAAACACTTTCACATTGGGATAGAGGTCAGCTAAGTGACATGGATGTCCAGGCGCATTATCGAGCAACAGTAAAATTTTAAAGGGAATTCCTCTCTCCAAACAGTATTCACGCACTTGATGAATGAAACAATACTGAACCAATCCTCAAATAAAGCCTGGTTCATCCAGGCATTACGGTTTGACCTATAATAAATTGGCAAAGTATGCTTGTTCACATTCTTAAATGCACGTGGATTTTCAGAATGATAAATTAAGAAGGGCTTCAGCTTGAACCCCGCGATATTCCCGCCAAGCAGCAGTCTATCCTTTGTGTGCTTTAAATCCTGGCATGCTTTTGGCTTCTTTGTGGATGTAAGTGCGTCCTGGCATCTGCTTCCAATATAACCCTGTTTCATCCACATTAAAATTCTGCTCTGCGAGATAACCCTCAGCCTTGATTATTTCGTTTAAACTATCGACAAAATTACTATCTCCTTCCTCATCTGCAATTGCTGCTTCTCCAGTCACTCGAACATTATGCAACTGGAATCTTTTCTTAAACCTCTTAAACCAACCAGTACTTGCCACAAATTCTTCACTGTAGTCTTCTCCGGCACATTCCTTTAAAGTCGCAAACAGGCTTCTAGCCTTCGACTGTACTGTAAAGAGGCTTAACGGCGTCCGCTTTTGAATCTGATCTTCCATCCAAATGTTTAACAATTTCTCCATTTCATGGATGGGCCCAGTACGTTGCTTTGTAATCACTGTTGATCGCAAAGGTGCAGAACCTTTCACAGCTTCACGAATTCTATTTTTCTGCTTTTAAAATAGTCGACACAGTAGAGTGTGATAACTTCATATCACATGCGATCGCATTCACTTTCTTTCCTCCTTCATACTGTTTTATCATCATCATTTTTGGTGTCTAGATCAATGGCCTTTCTTTCCTTTTTGGCAGGCTGAGGAGTGCACAGAGACAATTTCCTCTTGGTAGACATGTTAGGGTTATATTATTATCGAAAACTGCCAAAACAACAAGACACAAACACACGTGGGGCAACTTCTGCATATATTTTTACTGCTGCGTAGCGAGACTTGTGAGTGCGGGAAACTGGCGCTGCCAACAGCTGGCGGGGGAAACTGTCGAACGCGTCGTAAAGTCGAACAATCGTAACTTGCATAGGTCGTACGTCGACGAGTACCTGTATTACATTTATGTTAACAATATTGACATTATATTGACATTCCAAAGACTCCGATTGCAGCCAGTGATCAATAAGTCATTGACCTCGAAGATAGAAAGAGAGTAAGCTTCTGCTACAGGCAAACAGGAGGAAAGTTGGGAATAATCACAATAGAACTACAGTTGACCATTTGCATGAAAGTTGGGCACAGTGTTCTGCAATTATTTTTGAGAAATTCCCCATGATCTAAAGTCTGGAGGATTGGCTGCTGGCAGATAGTAATAAGCAAACCTAAACTGAAAGGCTGATATTAAAATATCATTAGCCATAAGTGTACGTTGTGTGCGCCTGTGAACGTTACTGCTGCATAAGCATTGTACTATTTATACTTGTGTGTGTACTTTACGTAAATCTGGAGGATTCCACCAGGTGGCAGTATGAGATATCATCATGGTGAGAACAGGTTCGACATCGCTGTGTTGTAATTTGCCTGAAACACCCATTAAATTCTGAGGACACCTTGCCACAATATCTCTGAAAAGGATGGATGTTTAACGATTAAATCTATTAATCCAGGGATGCACCCATTCCAGCTAGCATTGGGCACGAGGCAGAAACAATACCTGAACGGGGCATCAGCTCATCGCAAGGTGAATACAAGCACTCACATACACTAGTGTCATTTTAGCATCACCAAATCCCCAAACTATCATGTCTTTGGAAGGAAACTGGAGCACACTGTGGAAACCCACCAGGAAAACATGCAAACTCCAGGCAGGGACCACCAGGGATGTAACTCCCTGCAAGTCAGCAGTGCAACTAAGGATGTGACTTCCTGCAAGGCAGCAGCGCTACCAAGGACGCGACTCCCTGCAAGGCAGCAGCTCTACCACTCTGCCACCGTGCCGCCCCCACGTGTAATTATCGTGTTTCCCCGAAAATAAGACTGGAGTCTTATTAATTTTTGCACTAGGGCTTATTTTCAGGGGATATCTTATATTTATTCATGTACAACAATATTCTTCTGGAATATCGTCATAACTCTCCACATTCAAACCCTGAATTCCAGCCTGAATTTCTTGCTACCCCAGCCACTTTTAGAATCCTACAAGATAGATGTGCATGTTGATGTTTGATGAATGGTTCGATGTGGTGAAGCAAAATGCTGACATACAAATGCATTTGTGGTGCTTTTATATTCAAGTGTATACACAATATATTTTAAAAGTCTCACATACCATCTTTTGTGCCGTCTTTTTTTTTTTTTTTTTTTGCACCTTGTACTATCAGAATGTACGGCGGCATATTTGAGCCACAGAGAAAAAAAAATAAGGACATAATGAAAATGTCTATTTTGTGATTAAAGTGGAAAATTTCGGCTTTAAACTCGAAATGTCCACATTAACCTCATTTTATCATTAAAGTAGACTGTTGTAAACGTCATCTTAAAACCGACCCAGTTGTTAATCGCTACTTGCTTCTGGTTTTTCCTCCTGACCTGACAGCAGCGGCAAGCAGCAATAGATCGCCACACAGAACACATTAAATTTATGATATTCCAGCTCTCTGCACATTTAGAATTCATAAATTTATACTTGATATCACTTTCATGATGAAATGCATTAAAATATGTATGTTACATTTTACAGATAAATTGTTAACTTTGTTTAAATAATAATAAATACTGTTAATAGTTACACATATGGGGGTGGCAAAGTGATAGCACTGCTGTCTCGTAGGGAGTCATGTCCCTTGTGATCCCTGCCTGGAGTTTGCTTGTTTTCCTGATGGGTTTCCACAGTGTGCTCAGTTTTCCATCCGGAGACATGAAGGTTTGGGGATTTGGTGAAGCTAAAATGACGCTGGTGTATGTGAGTGCTTGTATTCACCTTGCGATAAGCTGATGCCCCATCCAGGGATTTTTTCTGTCTTGTGCCGATGCTGCTGGAATGGGCGCATCCCCTAATTGATGGATGTAATCGTTAAACATCCTTTTCAGAGATATTGTGGCAAGGTGTCCTCAGAATTTAATGGATGTTTCGGGCACACGCATCGCGTGGCACTAGTGCTGGGCAGTATACCGGTTCATACCAAAAAACGTTTTTTATTTTTTTTATGATAAGGATTTTTCTTATACACCAACACCGATTTAAATTGCCTAAACGACATTCGGAACATGGCGCAGCGGGAAACTGTTCAAGTGGGGACCTTTTTCGCTGCTACACGACTAAACACAGATTTGTTGCACAGGGGCTCTTTTTCACTGCTACTCCACTAAATAGGTAGTGGTAGTGTAGGTATTGCGCGGAAAATGGAAAGAGAACATTCCGAAACTGAAGCTGACGATAAAGTTGAACATAATGACACAAAAGAACTTTTGCTGAAAAAAAGGAATCACATCCGTTTCCTGGAGATACTTTGGTTTTAAAAGGTCGGATGTGGACCATTATGTTCAAATGTGTAAATACTGTTTCTATACTACTGGATAATACTGCAAGCCAAGTTGTACTTGTTTTATTTGTTTTCAATACAGTGTAATTTACCTGGGTACTGTATAATAGTGTGATGACATGTTGACTTTATTCTCGACATTTCCACTTTAATGTCGACGCTTATGATGAGAATAAAGTCGACATGTTGACTTTATTCTCAAAATTTGTCATTAAAGTAGAACATCGTAAACTAAACTTCATCATAAAATGAATATTTAATTTACTAGATTTTTCTCAAACCCCGTCATAAGTTATATAGCACATTAAATGCTTTGTGTTAAGTGTTCCCCGAGCTTCTTAAACTGACTTCCTCTTGCACTAAGAGGAGGCGCCGGCAGCGATGGCCACGCACAATACATTCACTTCATGATATTTCTGCTCTCTGAACATTTAGAATGCTAAGATAAATACTTGATATAATTTTCATGGTGAAATGCATTAAAGCATGCATTAATCATGTGGGGGCACGGCGGCGTGGAGGTTGCACTGCTGCCTCACAGCAAGGGTGTCTCGGACCCTGCCTTGCATTTGCATGTTTTTCTGGTGGGTTTACTCGGCATGCTTCAGTTTCCTTTCAAAGTCATGTAGGATGTGGGGTTTTGTTATGCTATATTGACCCTGGTAGTGTATATTTTGCTCGTATTCACCCTGCGATGTACTGGCGACTCATTCAGGGATGGACGCAACCCTGAATGGATGGCATAATTAAACATGTATAACGAAGATATTTTTAAAGTTCTGAACACTCCATGGGCTAAGTTTATAACTAGTTTTAATTTCACAAAGACGTTTATCGTGTGGTGATTGGTTATGTGGAGAAAGAAAAAGGAAGGATAGGAACTGGGGGTTTTGGTACGTCAGATAGAGACAGCACGCGTGCAATAAAGAAAGCCCGCTCAGATGAACATGCATTGAATTCTGTGTTCGTGTCTTCGACCACCAGATCACAAACCCAACATTTACACAATATTTAAGTTAAACCTGTGCGATACCCATTCATACATCCAGTTTTTTTGGAGCTTCGTCACACCTGCCATAAAGTTCTCTACACTGAACATACACCTGGGGACCCTTTACTGCGAGGGAGCAGCACTACCGCCACACTACCGTACATGTTTAATACCTGCTTTAATGCATTTCATCATGAAAATGATATCAAGTATTTATCTTAGCATTGTAAATTTTCAGAAAGCAAGAATATAATGAAGTGAATGGATTCTGTGTGGTGATCGCTGTCTCATCTTAGTGCGGAGGAAGTCGGTTTAAGAAGCGTAGTGATTAACAACTGGGTCGGGGAACACTTAACACAAAGCATTTAATGTGCTGCATTAACTTATGACGGGGTTTGACAAAATCTAGTAAATTAAACATTGATTTTAGGAAGAAGTTTAGGTTACGACATTCTGCTTTAATTATGAAGTAAACTATGAGAATAAAGTGGAAATGTCGACTTTAATTTCGACAGAAAACGGCGAGAATAAAGTGGAAATGTCGACTTTATTCTCGACATATAGTTTGTTTTTTTTCTTCCCTGTGTCCGTATTTTTTTTTCTTCACCATGGCCCTAATATGATTCCGTAGGGCTATACCACAAATAGCATTATAAATGCAAGTTGCAGTTTTATTATTTATGCATATAGCTTAGCTTGAAGCAAGGTCCATATTAATGCAGTTTGCCTAAATGATGGTTTAGTTGGTAAAGATGTCATCACCAAGTTGCACTTGTTTTATTTTATTTTAATTTGGTGAATACTGTGTAATGCACCTGGGCTTGAAGCCTTGAAGTAATAGAGCAACTATCAGTAATAATACTATTATTTATTTTATTGTTATTATTTATTAGTTTAAATATTATGCAGTTTAATGATGGTGAAGTTGTTTAAAAAGTCACTTTAACGTGTCAGTGGACAGAGATTGTTAACATTAACAGAAAGTGTAGTTGGTTTACAAAAAATATTTACTATTTATTCCTTTTCTAAGACATGTTCAGTGCAATACAATTTTTGACAAGCACTTCTGGATATTTTACTAAGTCTAAATGCCTATTTGGATGGTTGAAAATATGCTGTCAAAATTATAGTTTAAGTTTTTGCAAAATTTGTTCAATAAAAAGGTTCTATATTTTGACTGCATCTGTCATGCAACGTGATTCCTTCTCTTCATTAGTGCCACCCCCTTGAAAAGTATCACTTTATGGGGCCATGCAAACCTGTATTAATACTTGTGTGCACATTAAAATGTTTTTTTTTGTACAATGTACAGTGCTCTTGACAGTGGAATAGGTTATTCTTAGCCAGTAATTGCAGTGGAAAATGTGGTTAACTTCCACTCATGCATGGGGAAAAAAATACCGTCAAATACCGTGAAACCGGGATAATTTAGAAAAATACCGTGATATAGAATTTTGGTCATACTGCCCACCCCTACGTGGTGCCTTACTTTTCAGCTGATGATCTTGACGAGGGCTTATTTTTGGGGTAGGGCTTATATTACCGAGCAGCCTGAAAATCATGCTAGGGCTTATTTTCGGAGTAGGTCTTATTTTTGGGGAAATGTTGTATTAACAGAATTCATTCATTAAATGAAGTTTAATGTTTTGTCTGTAAAATGTAGCATACATACATACTTTTATGCATTTTATCATCAAAGTGATATCAAGTATAAACTGAAGGATTCTAAATGTGCAGGGAGCTGGAATATCTTAAATTTAATGTGTTCTATGTGGTGATCTATTGCTGCTTAGTGCTGCAGTCAGTTCAGGAGGAAGCCCCATAAGTACGTAGTGATTAACAACTGGGTCAGTTTTAAAATGAAGTTTATAACGGTCCACTTTAATGATAAAATAAACTACAAGGTTAAAATGGACAATGCAAGATTAAAGCTGAAATTTCACAATTAATCACAAAGTAGACCTTTTCACTGTGTCCGTAATTTTTTTCTCAGTGGCTCAAATATGCTGCCATACATTCTGATGCTGCAGCATCGCGTTAATTTATGAGGATGTGCTCAGAGGACAAGTCAAATGAATGCTGGGAACGTGTAGCAGCCACGCGTTCTGAGCGTGAAGTATAAACCTGCCCTAAAATGTAATTAAGACTGGAACTGGGGATAGACCAACCAAATGAGAGCAATCTCTACTGGTAAATAGCATTATTGGAGAAGAAACATCCATCCATCCATTTTCCAACCAGCTGAATCCAAACACAGGGTCACGGGGGTCTGCTGGAGCCAATCCCAGCCAACATAGGGCACAAGGCAGGAACCAATCCCGGGCAGGGTGCCAACCCACCGCAGGGAAAAGAAACAGCTATTGTAATTTACAGAGCTGAGCGGTGCATTTGTATTTGTTATGAGGTTTACTCTGTGACCATAGTTAGTGCAGAGTTTAATATGGAGTTTGGAGGCTGGGTACCAGATGTTTGGGGGGGGGGGGGGGCATTAAATATAACTGAAACGCAAAGGCTTAGTGGTCAATTCCATGTTCTATCCAATGTTGTCCATTTTGGTGCTCCTTGCAGTGTTTAATAGCAATGTAAGTGCAACAAAAAGTATTTACAGTACACCCCCAAAATTCACGGGCGTTACGTTCCTAGAGCACCCACGAATTGTGAAAAACCACGACTTTAGGATGTGGTTAAAAAATGCCTTTTAAGTGCCAATTTTTATAGTTTAAACCCTAAATACAGTATGCCCCCAAAACACTTTAATTTCATTGCAAACTCGGCTTAATACATTAATACATTACCTAAAAAATTACCTTAATACATTACCTAAAAACAGAATGTAAAGGTAAACCCGTCTACTGTACAGTTCTGTACTGCTGTGTCTACTGCGGTGCTAGAATGTAAAATACCGATGTTACCACTATACGTACTGTAATTCATGCAAGCACGTTTTCTTTGGTATGCTGTGCCGTTTTCTTTGTTATAAGTAGAGTAAATACATAATAATTTCATTTAATTAACTCTTTTAGGGCTAATTTTTTTTTTTTTGTTTCTTTTCTCCCAGGGCTGAATATTTTTCCAAAAACTAACTTTTTTAAAAAAAAAAGAACACAAAGCAATTGAAATCAACAAAAAATATTTACTTTTGACAAATGTTACTGTCTTGCATGTTGTATGAGCCTGCATACTCTATGATTTCACATACATATCACATACATTTTACACAGCAAAGTCCTGCAAAGCCTGATCTTGCTCAAAGCAGCCAATTTCAGTCATTGCCACATTGCACTGCTTACAATATGTGTTGCTTTGGTGCCTACTTTTCAATTGTCTGTTGCTGCACTTTCTCACATATATTGTTAGTGTGTACTGTAGAGAGACAAGTCACCCATTTGCCATCATGCCATGCCACTGCCACCAAGTTTTCTGGATAAAACTTTGCAGCATCACGTACCCATCATCACGCTGCATAACCTGTCCAAAGCCACCAGGGGACAAAGCACGTTTGGACCAATGCTCTCTGAAATTATATCACCAGTTCTGTCCCATCTCTATTTGTAATGCCACAGCGTGCTTCATCTCGTCTTTTGTTGTGGGTTTCCACTTTGAAAAAAGAGAATTCGATGCAAGCGCAGCCCGCAATTCAAAAAATTTCTCTGCCTACCTGTTTGTCTCGTCTGACAGTAGCTGAAAAGCAGCATCAGGAGAGAACAGCCTGAAGTAGTTCAGCAGCTGGTGATCTGTCGTGTCCAACAGCAAGCCATGCCGTCTTGTGAAGTCCGGTAGCCCACGGATCAATGTCTGTGTATTCCTCCCACGCGAACCTTGCCGTAGATGCATCGGCTGCGCGAATGCGTTCAGCTGCCAGCGCATCAGCTGGCGCGGCATCGGCTGGTGACCGATCAGCTGATGCTGGCTTCTCACTCTGTTGTTCGATCTCCTGATCACTGTTAATAAAATCCGATTCTGAAAAATCAGAGTCCGACTCCGCGATAATGCGCAAAACATTGTCTGCTGAGTGTTTTCTTTTCTGCACTCGCTTCGCTCCCTTGTGACATGTCGATGCCATCTTGCCATTGTTTACATTTCGCAACTCATGCACATGCAAGGATTAGTTGCCGAGTCAACGAGTCTAGCATTCCTCCAAGCACAGAGGGAATGCCTGCGACGTGACAGTGAGTTTTGTCGCCATTAACAGCTGATTGTCGCCCTCTATCCTTGGATGTCGACTTTTGTCGAAATTCGCCCTCAACCCCTCCTGTCGACAAAAGTCGACATCCCCCCTAAAAGAGCTACAATACAGTAAAATGTACGGGTACTCACCAATGATGAATGATTTTGATGATGATAATAATGATGAAGTAGCTGTGCAGTACGATGTCGAGGATTTAAAATTCCTCGGGTGGCGCTTTTTCTTCAGGCGCTTCAGGAGGAGTCGTATCTTTGAACGGGTCTTCTTCTGGTGGGGTTTCGTGCTGGCTTTTCTTTATAGGTTTCAGGAACATTGTGATGGGAAGTTGCTACATTGTTTCCTGTAGCAAACTGCTGGTACAATTTCCGTGCTTTCTCACGGATGATGTTACTGTCCAAGGGGATGTTCTTCCTGCAGTCTGTGATCCACAGTACAAAGACAGATTCCATCCTGACGATATTTTTATTTCTTACGGTCGTTACCTTTTTGGCACTATCACAGAAACGTACAGATACGGTACTCCAGATTGCTGCTTCATTCTTCTTTATGTAGCGTGCGGTGCTTTCATTAATGCCATAGTGGCACGCTACTGCAGCATAACTTTTTAGTTCCCAGAGCAAATCCAGTAGTTCAACCTTCTCCTGGAGTGTTTTAAACTTCTTCTGGCGCTTAGGCTCAATGCCAGCAGCCTTAGAAGGTGCAGCGTGATTCGGCGACATCTTGTGTGTTTAAGAATAACAAAATTAATACAATAACAAAATGGAAAACACAAGGACACTCAGCTGGAGTCGCATCACAGGGCAGCAGTCAATCAGCAGCAAGGAGAAATCAATAATGCTCTCGGATCGGCTACTTTCACCATCCCAAACCGCGTTTCCTATAGCGGTGGTAAACCCACTCACCTGGAGACGCGTCTCAGGGCAGCAATCAATCAGTAGCAAAAAGAAATGAATAACGCTCTTGGATTGGCTACTTTCACCATCCCAATCCGCATTTCCCTCAACGGTTGCTTCCTGTTCTCTCTACAGCACAGTATTGCCACGAAAAAAGCCATAAAAAATTGTGGAGGATATTTGCGCTTTCCGCTAACAATTAATAGTTAGATTCTAAGGAAAAATCCATGAACGACTGAGTCCGCGAACCCTGAACCGCGACTTCTCGGGGGTCTACTGTATAGAAATAAAACAAAAGATTTATTTGCCTTTATCCCTGTGATAAATTCAATTCAATAATTCTCATTGAACAAGGCATGTTTAGCAAGCAAGGGTTTTATATGAGCAAAAAGTAGGCATGGTTAAGTGAGTATTTTAATGTCATTACTAGTGCTGGGCGGTATACCGGTTCATACCGAAAACCGTTTTTTATTTTTTTTTTATGATATGGATTTTTGTTATACCGCAACACCAGTTTAAATTGCCTAAACGACGTTTCGAACGTGGCGCAGCAGGAAACTGTTCAAGTGGGGACCTTTTTCACTGCTACACCGCTAAACACAGATTTGTTGCACTAGGGCTCTTTTTCACTGCTACACCACCAAATAGTGGGCGGTAGCATAGGTATGCCGCGCGGTGAAAATGGACAGAGCCGAAAAAAAGCAGTCACGTCTGTCGCCTGGAGATGCTTTAGTTTTAAAAGGTCAGATGTGTAAATACTGTTTCTATACTACTGGATAATACTGCAAGCCAAGTTGTACTTGTTTTATATACAGTGTAATGTACCTGGGTACTGTGTAATAGTGTGACGACATTTTGACTTTATTCTTGACATTTCCACTTTAATCTTGACGCTTATGACGAGAATAAAGTCGACATGTTGACTTTATTCTCGTAATTTGTCATTAAAGTAGAACATCATAAACAAAACTTCATCATAAAATGAATATTTAATTTACTAGATTTTCTCAAATCCCGTCATAAGTTATATAGCACATTAAATGCTTTATGTTAAGTGATTCGTTCAGAGATGGGCGCAACTCTGAATGGATGGCATAATTAAACATGTATAACGAAGATATTTTTAAAGTTCTGAACACTCCATGGGCTAAGTTTATAACTAGTTTTAATTTCACAAAGACGTTTATCGTGTGGTGATTGGTTATGTGGTGAAAGAAAAAGGAAGGATAGGAACTGGGGTTTTGGTAGCCTACGTCAGATAGATACAGCATACATGCAATAAAGATAGCCCGCTCAGAAGAACATGCATTGAATTCTGTGTTCGTGTCTCCGACCAGCAAATCACAAACCCAACATTTACACAATATTTAAGTTAAACCTGTGCGATAGCTATTCATACATCCAGTTTTTTGGAGCCTCGTCACACCTGCCATAAAGTTCTCTACACTGAACATACACCTGGGGACCCCTTACTGCGAGGGAGCAGCACTACCGCCTCACTACCATGCATGTTTAATACCTGCTTTAATGCATTTCATCATGAAAATGATATCAAGTATTTATCTTAGCATTCTAAATTTTCAGAAAGCAGGAATATCATGAAGTGAATGGATTCTGTATGGTGATCGCTGTCTTCTCTTAGTGCGGAGGAAGTTGGTTTAAGAAGCGTAGTGATTAACCACTGGGTTGGGGAACGTAACACAAAGCATTTAATGTGCTGCATTAATTTATGACGGGGTAAATTAAGTAATTGATTAAACATTGATTCTAGGAAGAAGTTTAGTTTACGACATTCTACTTTAATTATGAAGTAAACTATGAGAATAAAGTGGAAATGTTGACTTTAATCTCGACATATAGTTTGTTTTTTTCTTCCCAGTATAGCTTAGCTTGAAGCAAGGTCCATATTAATGCAGTTTGCCTAAATGATGGTTCATTTGGTAAAGATGTCATCACCAAGTTGCACTTGTTGTATTTTATTTTAATTTGGTGAATACTGTGTAATGCACCTGTAGTGCAACTATCAGTAATAATACTCTTATTTATTTTATTGTTATTATTTCTTAGTTTAAATATTATGCAGTTTAATGATGATAAAGTTGTTTAAAAAGTCACTTTAACGTGTCAGTGGACAGAGATTGTTAACATTAACAGAAAGTGTAGTTGGTTTACAAAAAATATTTGCTATTTATTCCTTTTCTAAGACATATTCGGTGCAATACAATTTTTGACAAGCACTTCTGGATATTTTACTAAGTCTAAATGCCTCTTTGTATGGTTGAAAATATGTTGTCAAAATTATAGTTTGTTTTTGCAAAATTTGTTCAGTAAAAAGGTTCTATATTTTGACTGCATCTGTCATGCAATGTGATACCTTCTCCATTAGTGCCACCTCCTTGAAAACTATCACTTTATGGGGCAATGCAAACCTGTATTAATACTTGTGTGCACATTAAAATGTATTTTTTTTGTACAATGTACAATACTATTGACAGTGGAATAGGTTATTCTTAGCCAGTAATTGCAGTGGAAAATGTGGTTAACATCCACTCATGCATGGGGAAAAAAAATACCGTCGAATACCGTGAAACCGGGATAATTTAGAAAAATACCGTGATATACAATTTTGGTCATACCGCCCACCCCTAGTCATTACTTTGCTTTTAGAAAACATCTTGCATACTTAAGGATGACACAGGTGGACCACACTTTGAGAATTAATGTTTTAGATAATTTCATATCTTAGAATTGTTCAATTTTTTAATGCTAGTAGCTTCTTGAAGTAGGTCAGTATTTGTTGTGCTTGTAATTTATTTGTAGCGGTCTAAATTTTTGCCCTTTTTTTTCAGGTCTAAAAGTTTGGTCAGATCCCTTCAAGTCAAAGTGAAGTGACCATTAAATTTACACACAGCAAAATGGGGAAAAAAAAAGTATTTTGCCAAGACTATCATGTCAAGGTACTAGTTAAACAAATGTAAACTTCCATTGTCAGTTTGTCTGCATTTTCTTTCAATGTATGTGAACATAATATTTGCTGGCTGTTTGGAACAAAATTATGGTTATCTACTAGTATGCATGATCTAATATGAGATGTAAAAGCATTTTTCTCAAATTAAATTAAAAAAGCTTTTTTTCTAGTTTTCACTACATAAAATGTGTGTTTTTGTCAAACTTTTCTGGGAAATGTAATGAGATTATAAACATTCTGTACATTTTAAACTTGATCAAAATTAAATGAATGATAGATGTTATAAATACCACACAATTCTGAGCCAACATTTGTCCTGATTATCCGAAATGATATTACAGACTTAATCTGGGATTTTAATTAATTTAGTTTATTTTTGTTTAGTGGGGAGCAGACTGAAGTTTTATAATTCAGCTTACAGTATCTCCTTGGCTATAAAAAAGTAGTTTTAGCATTTAAATAGTTGGGAACCTTTATTGAGGATAAAACTAAGAAGAGTATACCAAAACTAACTAACACAGAGCATTTACTGTTTTTTTATATCTGCTGAGATGTCTAGAATTTCTTTTACCAGGTGTGTGAAAATAGAAAATGACAGTACTAATGATCTAAAAATGATTGCATCTGCTTATGTTAAAAATTTTTTAGATAACTATGCTTTTGATTATAACTCTGCGGAGAGAATCCATTTTTGCTTTGTACTTAAAAAAAACTGGTAGGAGCTTCTTTACAGTAAAATGTGGAATTTGTTTTACAGTTTTTAAAAGGTTTTTGGTAAAATAATATAAACGTTCTGGTACAAAATAAAGTCTGACATCAAGTGCATGGATGTAAAAATAAGCTATCAAAAAATATATCAGAAACCTAAGTCACATTCTCACATTGTGCCTATGCCAGTGGCAGGCAGTGTTTTCATAAATTTTGAAGTAATAATAATGCTTGACTTAATAACATAACAATTGTGCTAGGAACATTGCATGCATGCATAAAAGTAACAAGCCTATTTGTGATTCCTTTTAGAAAGAAGGTAGGTCATTCACTAGTTATCATACATTAGTTGATTAGTTAAGAAGAGGTGTCAAGACAATATAAACTGAAAGGGCCCATGTGACTGATAGGCACAATCAAATGTATTGAACATACAGTACGTTGTGACATGGTATTAACATAACTGGTAATTGTTTTAAAGTGGCCTAATCAACACTGAAGCTGTTAACTAAATATACATTGGGTAAAGAAGAAAAAAGAATTCCAGTAACTTCAGTACTTGCTGGATTAAATGACAGTTAAAGTCAAGCCAATTTACATTGGATATAAACTTATTTACAGTAATCCCTCGCTATATCGCGCTTCGCCTTTCGCGGCTTCACTCTATCGCGGATTTTATATGTAAGCATATTTAAATATATATCGCGGATTTTTTGCTGGTTCGTGGATTTCTGCGGACAATGGGTCTTTTAATTTCTGGTACATGCTTCCTCAGTTGGTTTGCCCAGTTGATTTCATACAAGGGACGCTATTGGCAGATGGCTGAGAAGCTACCCAACTTACTTTTCTCTCTCTCCTGCACTGACTTTCTCTGATCCTGACGTAGGGGGATTGAGCAGGGGGGCTGTTCGCACACCTAGACGATACGGACGCTCGTCTAAAAATGCTGAAGGATTATCTTCACGTTGCTACCTTCTGTGCAGCTGCTTCCTGAAGCGACATGCTGCACGGTGCTTCACATACTTAAAAGCTCGAAGGGCACGTATTGATTTTCGATTTTGGTTTTTTTTTTGTCTCTCTCTCTCTCTCTCTCTTTCTCTCTTTCTCTGCTCCTGACGGAGGGGGTGTGAGCTGCCGCCTTCAACAGCTTTGTGCCGCGGTGCTTCGCATACTTAAAAGCCAAACAGCCCTATTGATTTGTTTGCTTTCCTCTGTCTTTATGACAGTCTCTCTCTCTGACGCGCACTCCTTTGAAGAGGAAGATATGTTTGCATTCTTTTAATTGTGAGACGGAACTGTCATCTCTGTCTTGTCATGGAGCACAGTTTAAACTTTTGAAAAAGAGACAAATGTTTGTTTGCAGTGTTTGAATTACGTTCCTGTCTCTCTACAACCTCCTGTGTTTCTGCGCAAATCTGTGACCCAAACATGACAATATAAAAATAACCATATAAACATATGGTTTCTATTTCGCGGATTTTCTTATTTCGCGGGTGGCTCTGGAACGCAACCCCCGCGATGGAGGAGGGATTACTGTACACAAAAAATCACTTTGAAATTGTAACCAATAATTATATAAGGAGGAAGTAGTGCAGTGGTTAGCACAACTGCCTAACAGCTTCAGGGGCTTAACATATTTGCTGTTCTTGTCACACGCTTCCTACAGGAGTAGGTAGCCTGCTAGTAGTTCGGGATCGACCAGGACTGGAAGTTGACACCGGCAGAGTCCAAAACAAAATATTACAGCAGAATGGATGTTTATTACAACAGTCTCTTGGAAAGAAAAATTCTAGTGCAGAAATATATGCAGTGCACTCACACACACATAAAATTAGAAAGGGGGAAAATATATATATAAATAATTTGAAGGAAAAAAAAAAACAACTGCCCAAAGGCAGTTTCCCCTGTCTGGGGGGGAAAAAACTGCCTGAACACTATTTTAAAAATAAGGCTGTGAAGTAGTCTTAAAAAATTCAGCTTCTCAAACCTAGAGAAATGTTACCCTACACTGAAGCAGCCAGATGCTGAGCCACTCTCTCACTATCGATGGCTCAACACCACCTCTCTATCTCTAAATCAGTTAACCAACCCCTAGCGGACAATGTCTCAGACCTTATAAAGCTGATGCCATTTCTCTCTCGGACTACGCTAGTGCTGGACAAAACTAACTGTATTCCCTTAAAGGGGAAAATGACCTAATTGACTCACAAACAAACTAAACCTAATCCCACCCAATAGAAACAATAACACCAAAACTAATATCACTTTTATACATCTGTGCTCATATAATACAAAGTCAAAAAAAAAAAAAAGTTAAACCAACATAAACTCAGTACCTTTAAAAGACCTTCCAACTCCTGGCACTCTTTTTCCTGCTTCATGAACATGGCACATGCGCCCGACCAAAGTGCCATGTTTAAGATGGTAACTGGACTGGCGCACACTCCTTTATTTGAAAGGAGATGGCCGGAGAACAAGGAGCTATGGTAACTCCCTCCCTTCAGGTGCCGACAACTGACATTAAGTCCTCTTATTTAAATGCGTTCATTCTCAGCTTTTCCCTGTTACAATGACTGTGCTGTTTAGATACTTTGTTGTGCTGCTGTGCACTCAGTCATGCTGGTTTCAGCTACATGTTTCTATGGGGACGAGTCTCCACGTCACCCACCCCCCACTGAAACTCTCTATGTCCTTGACACGAGATATATAATCAGCCACTTGGTTCTGGCCCCCAGGAATGTACTTAACCTCAAACTTGTATGGTTGTAATGACAAATCCCACCTGGTGATCATCCTAGCATTGGAATCTCTCATCCACACCAACCATTGCTATGCACAATGGTCCAATTCAATGACAAATGGGTGTCCTAAAAGGTAGTACTTTAGTGAGTCTAGTGCCCACTTAATAGCTAAAGCTTCTTTCTCCACAGTGGTGTACTTTATTTCCCGAGGGAATAACTTACAGCTGATATAAACAATTGGGTGTCTATCCTTGCCCTTCCCCTGTAACAAGACAGCACCCAGACCTCCTCCTGAGGCATCTGTTTGTAGATGAAAAGGTAAAAGTTATAATCAGGACATTTGAAAACGGTATCTTCGCATATGGCATTTTCAAACTTTCAAAAGCCTTCTCACATTTATCAGTCCAACGAACTTTATTTAGTTTTCCCTTGTTGAGAAGGTTAGTCAGAGGAATGGCCAGTTCTGAAAACTGCGGAATGAACAGCCTATATATGGCAATTAGACCTAGGAAAGACCGAACCTCTTCTTCGCCGATCCTGGATAGCGGCGACTTTATCCACTTGTGGCTTAATTTCTCCATCACCTATGTTGTACCCTAGGTACTGTATTTCTGTACAGCACACATTTTCTGGGATTCCCCACTAGACCTGCTTGTGTGAGCCTATTAACACTATAATCCAAGCTTACAAAAAAACTCATAATCCCGGGCCACCTTAAATTTCTTCACACCTCACCATCAGCGTCTTTTTGTTTTGCAAACATGTTGATCAGCACAAGCAGCAAGTAGCCTGCTATCCCATCCCCACCACCGCCACTGCTCAACTCTGGCAAAAAGTTCTCCCAGCTCAAGTCTTGTTTATCTGGGTGTGTGGTGCCTGGAGTTGTATACGGTAAACAATATGTCGGTATTTGGAACACATGCATTTCATGTGTGTTCCGTATCTACAACAATCTATGTAAATGTAGGATGACATAGAAATGTGAGAAGTGTTCAACACATACCTAAAATAGAAACTTTTTTCATGTTATAGTACTGACAAAATTTTGACATGAAGTGTATAATGTGTGAAGACTTAAGTCTAAATACCAAATAAAACACTTTAACAAAAGGTACATGTATAACAAAACAAGTGTGCTTTTATTCAAAAATATAACCAAAGAAATATAAATCGGGTTAGGGTACAACACTGACATGACCACTTGGGTGGTGCAGTGGTAAGAACTGCTGACTCATAATCAAGAGATTGCTGGTTCGATTCTGGGTGCTTCCCAGAATTACCGTTTTTGAGTAGTGAGCTGCTCTTATTGTTACTATTGTACAATAAAAACATACATTTGATTTGAGTCTGTAACTGCCAGTGTAAAATTGTGGTACTTGTAAAGGTTACAAGTTACAAGGTTTTTTATTCAGTTTTATCCTCTGTCATGTCCATGTCGCGCCCCCCCCAATCTGACACTGCTGTTTTCAAATAAAGACGTGCTATAACAGAGGTGAACTTAGATGAGGATTATACATCGGAGAAAGTGAACAGAATTTTTGGCCATTCTTACAGGAGAGCATTTGTGAGGTCAGGCACTGATGTTGGATGAGAAGGTCCACTCTAATTTATCCCAAAGGTGTTCTATCGGGTCAAGTTCCTCCACACTAAACTCGCTCATCCATTTCTTTATAGACCTTGCTTTGTGCACTGGTGTGCAGTCATGTTGGAACATGATCACACCATAATCCCCACCACCAAATTTTACATTTTGCACCATGCAGTCAGACAAGTACCGTTCTCCTGGACAAGTCTGGGTTTGGCGGTTGCCATCAGATTGCCAGACAGCGAAGCATGATTCATCACTCCAGAGGACATGTCTCCACTGCTCTAGAGTCCAGTGGCAGTGTGCTTTACACCACTGCATCCGCCACTTTGCATTGCACTTGATGATGTAAGGCTGAGATGCAGCTCCTCGGCAATGGAAATCCATTCCATGAAGCTCTCTACACACTGTTCTTGAGCTAATCTGGAGGCCACATGAAGTTCTGCAGAAAGTTGGCGACCTCTGCACGCTGTGCACCTCAGCATGCGCTGTCCCCTGCTCTGTGATTGTACGTGGCTGAGTTGCTGTTGTTCCCAATTGCTTCCAGTTGAGCATGAAATATTTAGTAGCGAGGACATTTCACAAATGGACTTATTGCGCAGGTAGCATCCTATCACGGTTGAATTCACTTTCAGAAATGTTTGTAGAAGTAGTCTGCATGCCTAGGTGCTTGAATTTATAGACCTATGGCCATGGAAGTGATTGGAACACCTGAATTCAATGATTTGGAGGGGTGTCCAAATACTTTTGGTAGTATAATGTATCTGCAAGATGACACACATGATCATTCCAAGAATTACTATATATAACAATGTCATCTATATAAGTCTAATGTGGTTAGAAATTTTGCAGGACCAGGATTTTCAAACAGTTCATCTACCCTAGGCATGGGATAAGGATCAAAAGATGAAATTGCATTCAGTTTCAAATAGTCCATGCAAAACCTGATCTGCCCATCCTTTTTGGGCACAAGTACAATGGGACTACACCACTCATTTGTTGACTGTTCAACAATTCTAAGTTGGATCATGGTTTGCTATTCCTCCTGAAGGGTTTTTTGCAACCGCGCTGTAACCTTGCAGCATGTCTGTCGGATAGGACCTGGGGCCTCATGTATAACGCCGTGCATAAAATTCACACTATAACATGGCGTACGGATAAAAGCGGAAATGTGCTTTATGCACAAAAAATCCAGATGCATAAATCTGTGCGTACGCCAACTTCCACGTTCTTCCGCTACATAAATCCTGGTCAGCGTGAAAAGTAATGCATGTGCACGCACCTGCTGTCCCGCCCCAACTCCTTCCAGAATTACGCCTCTTTGAATATGCAAATCAATATAAATAGCCCTTAAGCTCAGCCTTCTGTGAAAAGACAATGGTAAATGCATGGGGGAAAATAGAAGAATTTCAGCGAATACCAAGTGGAGGCAAGGAAAAACGTACTATTTGTTAGTTTAAACAGTGATATAATCAACAAAAGGAAGTTGATCGAGTGACATAACATGTCGGAGAAACTCGAAAGCTCAAGTTCACAAAGTCGCACAGTGCCTGAAATAAAAAAGACGTCATATATCAAAGTCACCGTGAAAAGGCGGGTCGGGTCGTAGCCCACCGTCTGAGTGTCATATGAAAGCTTATTAGGATACAGAGAAAAAAAAAAGGCACACAGTGGGGGGAAAAAAAAAGCACAAAATGTCAACTTTAATCTCAAAATTTCCACTTTAATCATGTAGTTTATTTTGTCATTAAAGTAGAACATCATAAACTTAATCTTAAAATCGTTTAATATTCAGTTTCTCAAATCCCATCGTAACTAAAGTAGCACATTAAATGCTTTGTTTTGTATTTTGATCTTCTATGTGCTCTATGTGTGTGAATCACTACGTGCTTCTGGACTTTCTCTGCCTCTGACAGAATGTAGAATCCATTACATTTGTAATATTACAGCTCTTTGAATAATTAAAATACTGAGATGTATATGTGATATCATTTTCATGATGATAGAAGTTAAAGCATGTTGTTAAACATGGGAGCACGGTGGCGCAGTGATTGTTCATGTCTCACGCAAGATGCTTGCTGCGTCATGTGCGACCTTTGATGAAATACTTTATTGTAGCAGTACTATATCTTTCAAACGTACTAACCTCCAACTTCTGTCCTTACGTTTCTTCCTCCAAATACCCAATCGCCACACAATCAGCTATGTAATAGACGTTAAGCCATCTGTAAGCTTAGAACGCCGATTCTTCAAAACTTAAGGAACACTGAAATATCTTCGTAGTACATGTTTAATTATTCTATCCATCTATCCTTCCAGTGTCGCGTCAGCACCAGCAAGAATACAGCACGAGGCAGGAACAGTCCCTGAACTTACTAGTGCTGCGGCACCATGTCCTCACGTGTTTAATTATTAACAATATAGATTATTTAAATGATGTTAAAGTTTTATCTGTATAATATAAACATATTTTTCTGCATTTCCTCTTAAAAATGATATCGTCATCATATGTAAATATGCGCTGTATAAAGTGGTGCAGGTTGTTCAATATTATAACTGCATCGCAAGTTTACAGTGAGGTAATTGTACTTATAAGCACAAACAGTTCTACATGGAGCACTTGATGGACTGATTGAGTGCATTTATAGTTCTTGGGATGAACCTGTTTCTGAACCGCGAGGGTCCGTACAGGAAAGGCTTTGAAGCATTTTCCATGGAAGAGCAGTTCAAATAGGCAGCATGGCTGAGGCAGCGTGTGCTTGATGCTGTATACCGATTAATTCTCTGCTGTAGATATGTGATTCCCCACTCAGATACAGTGATATAAATACTCTGAGTGGTGCAGAGAGAGTAATATGGAAAAAGATGATCCGCTGTGGCAACCCCTAACGGGAGCAGCTGAAAGAAGAAAAAGAATGTGCAGTGAGAGTAACAACACTAAAGCAGCTATGCTATTTGGAATACTTTAGCTATTCCCTGGAACATTATATTGTTATAGGTTAATTACAATCAGATGAATTAAACTAATAAACAATATGCAGTTAGTTTCAGTGTATATGATAAAGCCACATCAGGGATGTGGATCTAAAAAAGAAAGGGTAACCACACAGGAACAGTAGCACTGCTTTGACGTTGGGTGCCGCCAGTCTGCAAAACAAGCGGGGGAACTTGCGTACACCAGGGTTGGAGCTAACCGTGGAAATGTGCGTGGCTTTACGCCAAGTTTAGGTTTTATAAATCACAATTTGCATGTGGAAACGTTCGTACGTAACATTTTTGTGCATACATACTGTTTATACATGAGGCCCCTGGAGAGGTAAGTAAAATATTGTGTTCAATCAAGGTAGTCCTACCAGGTATCTTACCAAACAACCTCTGCAGTACAGTGTGCTTTACTTCAGCTTATCGTTCTGGAGGGTGATGATCTAGCTCTGGAAGGCAGCCTTGCGAGGTTTTTCACTGGCAAAAACTGTTCGGGTAGCTCCTCTTCATCATGCTACCTGTGGATGAAAAGCTGAATCACAGTATTAGACTTCTCATTCCATTCTTTTAACACAGGGGTTCGCAAACTCTGTCCTTGGGACCCACTGTGGATGCAGGTTTTTGTTCTAACCAGATTCATAATCAGTGAAAGCACCTGATATAACACTGATCTCATTTAATTAGCTGGTATTTTTTTCTCTTATTCTACATTCAGAAAAGCACAGCAGCATGAATTTTTACATTTATAAGATATTTAGAATATTTGTGCTTTTGCTGTAGATTTAAATGCTTAACTCTTTCATTGATTTCATTATATTTTGCCCTTTCTCTGTGCAGTTTTCCCCATTTGTTGTATCTTATTAATGGCAATTAAAACGAGCGGAGCAGACACCCATGCAAACACTGAATAATAAAAGGCTGCAACTACTTAAGCGTTGGACCTACTAATTAGTAAGTAATGGATTAATTAAATAATTAGAAGACCTGTAAAAGCAGAATTAAAATCAAGATGTAAATATTGTTAAAGAAAAAAAAAAACACATTATTCCCCATACAACTGCTTGGTACATTTTTTTTTTTTTTTATTAAAAAAAACAAACTTAGTTTTCTAATTTCTATATTGTTCCCAACACACAGAACTTGGGAAACAACAGTTCACTTAATGAGCCCAGGAGTCCAATTAAAAAAACAGAAGCTGGTTGGAACAAAAACCTGTACTCACAGTGGGTCCCCCAGGGCCGAGTCTTTGATGACGAGGTCTGTCAGGCATGAAAACCTCATAGCTCACTGGACCCTTTTGTGCTACTGTTTCATAAGGACTCTTAACACTTAGCTAGCAGACTGTTGTTGGAATTAGGTAATAACAAAACTTTTTGTCCAGGTTGGAAGGATTGGCTACGAGAAGTTTGGTCATACCATCATTTTTGCTTTTGTTGGGCAAACTGAGACATCGCTGTAAGCTTGTCTCTCATTTTAATTACGTAGCTTAAGATGTTCATCTGCTCCCTAGAGTTTCTGTTCTCTAATGCCTCCTTTAATACAGCCAATGGCCCACGCACATTACGTCCATAAACCAGCTCAAAGGGTGAGAATCTTGTAGATGTGTGAGTAACTTCTTTTAAGCAAATAGCAGGTAAGGATGCTATTGGTCCCAGTCAGCTCCCGTTTCAGATACAAACTTCCTCAACATTTGTTTCATTGAAGCGCTCCACCAGTCCCTCAGTTTGTGGGTGGCATGGTGTGGTTCTCAATCCCTCTATACCTAATAGCCTGTAAACCTGCTTAATGAACCCTGCAGTTAGGTTAGCCCCCTGATCTGTTATCATTTCCCTGGGAATGCTTACTCGAGAAAACAGTTACAAATGGGCATTCGCTACCTATGTGGATGTAACCTTCTTTAATGGAAATGCTTTGGAATATCTAGTAGCATAGTCACAAACAACCAGAATATACTTGTGCCCATTCCTATTCCGGAGCAGAGGACCTACAATGTCCATGGCCATTCTGCTAAAAGGTTCCTCTATTACAGGCAGTGGTATCAAAGGTGCCTGGTCTCCATTCTTTACAGGACCTACTAACTGACATTCTGGGACAGCTCTTGCAATGATTAGTTACATCCTTGGACCAACCTGGCCATAAAAATGTTTAGCAACTTGGTCTGCTGTTTTTGTTTGACCCAAGTGACTGGCCCAGGGGATATCATGTTCTAGCTGGAAGACCCTATCCCTATACATCAAAGGTAGCACTTACTGTTTGCCTTGGTCATCCTGGTGATGCAATATTTCCTGGACTAATGCAAAAACTTACCCAGTTTCAGATTTATGATTCTTTTTCTGCTCTATCAAAGCAGGATTGCAGACTGGGATCACCACACTGCAAAGTCCCTATATCCCCTCAATTGAAAGATGGGCTATTTTTGAGCTTCAGAGACAGTAGCAATGCTGTGTTCCATATTCGGGGTCCCCAACACTCTTGCCTGTTTTCTTTACCTACGGGTCTTACGGCCAGTACACTCAACCCTCCGAGGCAAATGGCAGTGTGTCCCAGGCCTGCTGCTCACTTTTAACTGCAGCAGCTGCTTGATCTCCGATTACAATCCAGATTTCCTTCACCAGGCTGTGTTGTAACTTTCCATCCAAATCCAGCACGTCCATCCCAATAGGAAAGGATAAGGCATTTCTTCAACAACCCCAACGGGCGTTGCATACATCTGATCTCCTAGCTTGATACCCAACTTCACCAGAGGGTAAGAGACTTCATTGCCATGGACACACCTCAGAACCACGCTCCTAGCTGTCAGCAATATCTTTTCATCAACCACATCCCTTCTCACAAGGGTTTGGGTAGTCCCAGTATCTAGAATTTCTTTCTGGAACGACTGGACATTTTGAAATTTACTACCTTTCCTGAGTCAATATAGTTGTCTTCCTTGGCAAGGGGCATGTATGCCCCTTCTGGCCACACCCATAACAAATTATGCATGCTAAGCCACTTCCCCTCCTGACAGTAGAGGAAAGAGAACCACAACCTGCCCCAACCTTTGGTGTACCTGTAAGGTCAAGAGGAGGTGATGGTGATGGCTTCAGATCTTTTGGTCTCCATCGCCGCGAGCAGTCACGAAGACCGGCTGCCCATCCTGTGGCCTGGTGTGATGACTGTGGACTGTGTTTGAGAATCCAAGTCTTCATCTCCGGTTCCAGGACCTGTTAAAAATTGTTCTAACACAGTAAAGTCTATTATTTGTTCCTTGCTGTTCAGTTGGGGGTTTAACCATCGGTTGCATAGATTTTTTTTTTTTTTTTTTTTTATTAAAAACGATTTTGTAGCTCTAATAAAGTTTCACTCCCTTTCCACTGAGCAGTTCGAAATGCTAATCTATAACTCTTAAGACTTATTTCAAACTTGCTCAATTATAGCCGGTTTGAGCAAGTCATAGTTCAACGACTTGGCCGGGTCTATAGCGACAAAAGCTGCCGTGGCTTTACCCGAAAGTAAAGGTACCAGTCAAATTGCCCACTCATTCTTGGGCCAGGAAAAGACTACAGTAATCCCTCGCTATAATCGCGCTTCGCCTTTTGCGGCTTCACTCTATCGCGGATTTTATATGTAAGCATATTTAAATATATATCGCGGATTTTTTGCTGGTTCGGCGGATTTCTGCGGACAATGGGTCTTTTAATTTCTGGTACATGCTTCCTCAGTTGGTTTGCCCAGTTGAATTTCATACAAGGGACGCTATTGGCAGCTGGCTGAGAAGCTACCCCAACTTACTTTTCTCTCTCTCTCTCTTGCGCTGACATTCTCTGATCCTGAAGTAGGGGGATTGAGCAGGGGGGCTGTTCGCACACCTAGACGATACGGACGCTCGTCTAAAACTGCTGAAAGATTATCTTCACATTGCTCCCTTCTGTGCAGCTGCTTCGTGAAGCGACATGCTGCATGGTGCTTCGCGTACTTAAAAGCTCGAAGGGCACGTATTGATTTTTGATTGTTTTGTTTTTCTCTGTCTCTCTCTCTCTCTCTCTCTCTCTTTCTCTGCTCCTGACAGAGGGGGTGTGAGCTGCCCGCCTTCAACAGCTTTGTGCCGCGGTGCTTCGCATACTTAAAAGCCAAACAGCCCTATTGATTTGTTTGCTTTTCTCTCTCTTTCTGACATTCTCTGCTCCTGACGCGCACTCCTTTGAAAAGGAAGATATGTTTGCATTCTTTTAATTGTGAGGCGGAACTGTCATCTCTGTCTTGTCACGGAGCACGTTTAAACTTTTGAAAAAGAGACAAATGTTTGTTTGCAGTGTTTGAATAAAGTTCCTGTCTCTCTACAACTTCCTGTGTTTCTGTGCAAATCTGTGACCCAATCATGACAATATAAAAATAACCATGTAAACATATGGTTCTACTTCGCGGATTTTCACCTTTCGCGGGGGGTTCTGGAACGCAACCCCCGCGATGGAGGAGGGATTACTGTAGTGCCATTCTTTCAAATGTTGCCAGGAACCATTCTATGTCCTCCTCTTCACTCTAAGTGTGAAGCTTCTGGCTATCTACCCACCTTAACCCACCTTCAGCAGTCCCAGTTGGATTGGCCTCCAATCTCCCTGTAACAGACAGCTGAAAGACAACCTGCACCTTGTACTGCTGTGTGTGCCTCCTCACGTCCACGTTGTATCTCTGCCTGTAGTAAACTGATGCTGCCCAGCTTTCCTTTTTGTTCCTGTTGCTTCTCCTTGTGCTCCTGCACTGACAGGAATTGTTGAAACATCCTCTCCAATGCCTTCATCTCGGATGTAGTAGATCCAGCTGTATCAGGGGATAGTAATTGAGCTCCTGCACCTTCATCTGATCAGGAGACTGTTGTCACTGCCTTTTTAGGTGCCATCTCTGCCAGGTACCCGAGTCGATCCCACCGCTGCTACCAAAATGTCACACACTGCCTACAGGAGTAGGTAGCCTGCAAGTAGTTCAGGATTGACCAGGACCGGGAGTTGACACCGGCAGAATCAAAACAAAATATTACAGCAGAAAGGATGTTTATCACAACAGTCTCTTGGAAAGAAAAATTCCGGTGCAGGAATATATACAGTGCACTCACACACACAAATTAGAAAGAGAAAAAAAAAAAACAAAATACCCAAAAATGGCTTCCCCAAAGGCAATTTCCCCTGTCTGGGGAAAAAAAAATGCCTGAACACTAGTTTTAAAAAAAAAAAAAAAAAAAAAAAAAGTTCTGAAATAGTCTTAAATAATTCAGCTCCTCAAACCTAGAGAAGTATCAAGAGACTGAACTGACAAAAAGGAGTCTGAAACAGCCACACGCTGAGTCACTCTCTCACTATTGATAGCTCATCAACACCTTTCTATCCCCAAGTCAATTAACTCTTTTAGGGCGGATGTCGACTTTTGTCGACAGGAGGGGTTGAAGGCGAATGTCGACATAAGTCGACATCCTGGGATAAAGGGCGACAATCAGCTGTTAATGGCGACAAATCTCACTGTCACGTCACAGGCATTCCCTCTGTGCTTGGAGGAATGCTAGACTCGTTGACTCGGCAAATAAACATTACGTGTGCGTGAGTTGCGAAATGTAAACAAAGGCAAGATGGCACCGACATGTGAAAAGGCAGCGAAGCAAGTGCAGAAAGAAAACACTTGGCAGACGTTGTTTTGCGCATTACCGTGGAGTCGGACTCTTGATTTTTCAGAATCGGACTTTAGTGGCAGTGATCAGGAGATCGAGCAAGAGAGTTAGAAGCAGGTATCAGCTGATCAGACACTAGCCGATGCGCGCAAGCGGATCTGCTGCCAGTTGAGTGCCTTCACGCAGCTGATGCATCTACGGCAAGGTTCGCATGGGATAAATACACATACATTGAACCGTTGAGAGCCGATCTGGCTACCGGAGTTTACAAGACGGCATGGCTTGCTTTTGGACACGACAGATCACCAGCTGCTGTACTTCAGCTGCTCTCTCCTGATGCTGCTTTTCAGCTACTGTCAGACGAGACAAACAGGTAGGCAGAGATTTTTTTTGAATCGCGGGGCTGCGTTTGCATCGCATTCTCGTTTTTCAAAGTGGAAACCCACAACGAAAGACGAGATGAAGCGCGCTGTGGCATTACAAACAGAGATGGGACAGAACTGGTGATATAACTTCAGGGAGCATTGGTCCAAACGTGTTTTGTCCCCTGGTGGCTTAGGTACGTGCTGCTGCAAAGTTTTATTCACTTCTGTAATAAACAGAAGCAAATCCCATGGGGTGAGCCAGGCTATAATGCCATACATAAAGTTCATAAAGTTTCAGAAGATGAAAAGAGGTGACAATACGGTTTTTCATGCAGGCAGAAAACTTGGTGGCAGTGGCATGGCACGATGGCAAATGGGTGACTTGTCTCTCTACAGTACACACTAACAATATATGTTAGAAAATGCAGCAACAGACAATTGAAAAATAGGCATCAAAAACAACACATATTGTAAGGAGTGAAATGTGGCAATGACTGAAATTGGCTGCTTTGAGCGAGATCAGACTTTGCTGTGTAAAATGTATGTGATATGTATGTAAAATCATAGAGTATGCAGGCTCATACAACATGCAAGACAGTAACATTTGTCAAAAGGAAATATTTTTTGTTGATTTGATATGTTAAACAATTGCTTTTGTGTTCTTTTTTAAAAAATGTTAGTTTTTGGAAAAATATTCAGCCCTGGGAGAAAAGAAACAAAAAAAAAATTAGCCCTAAAAGAGTTAACCAACGCCTAGCGGATGATGTCTCAGACCTTATAAAGCCGATGCCATTTCTCTCACGGACTACACTGCTGCTCGACGAAACTAACTGTATTCCCTTAAAGGGGTAATTTAACCTAATTGACTCACAACCAAACTAAACCTAACCCCGCCCAATAGAAATAATAACACCAAAACTAATATGTCAGTTTTGAACAGTTGTGCTAACATAATAAAAACTCAAATAAACTTTAAACCAACATAAACTCAGTGCTTTTAAAAGACCTTCCCCCACCTGGCTGTGTCTTTCCAGCTTCATGAGCACGGTGTGTGCGCCCAACCTGAGCGTCACGTTTAAAATGGCAATTGGACTGGCTCACGTGTCTCTATTTGAAAGGAGACGGCCAGAGAACAAGGAGCTGCGGTAACCCCCTCCGTTCGTGTGGCCGACGACTGACAGTAAGTACTCTTATTTAAATGCCTTCATTCTCATCTTTTCCCTATTTACAATGTCTGTGCTGTTTAAATACATCGTTGAGCTGCGATACGCTCAGAGTCGTGTCGGTTTCAACTGCATGTTTATATGGGGACTCGTCTCCGTGTCACTTTTTTTATTATTAATATACACGTGACATTATTAAATGTTCTTTTTTGACAGGGACAACGATTTCAGTTTGCATAATCCCCTGACATGTATCTGACTACAACAGATGATTAGTAGAGTTGTTCCCAGAATGCCAAAACAGACAGGTCCTGTAAAAATGGTACCGTGTGTCTGTTTATGCGTGCGGCTGCAACCTTAGCAATTGTTTTGTCTTGTTGAAAAAATGTTCAGCAATTTTATGTGTTGAATCCACGTCTGTTGAGTGCTTCTATGAACAAGCAGCCCACGTTTAATCTGTGGAGCGGTGACATATCCCTTCTTAGATAATTGAATGGTAAGAAACTGGGTGATTTATTTCTTAAATAATTCATAGTCTAGTTAAAATGTATTTTGACTTGTCAAACTGTAGATTTTTAAAAATGTATCCTGTCCAAGATTTTGCAAGTTTGCTTGTTTATTGACTGTAGTCATCACCCATGTAGATTACAGTATAGAGGGGAAAGAAAGCTTTCAACAATATTTACTTGATCTGCTTGATGTAGTCTGGTTACATACTACAGTCTTCATCTTCTTTATAGTGAATAATATACCAGGATTTACATGTAATTATTATATTATCACTAATTCAGTATACAACATATAATTGAATAAGATAGTGGGTAATTTTGGAGGACTGAACAGTTTATTATTCAGTTTTTCTCTTTGTAAATTATGATTACACAGAAAATGCCCTCCGCATTTTTGAACATTTCTGTCAGATACAATATAATTAAAATACAACATGATTATGAGTACAGCTTTGCAAAAATCTAAATATCAACCTCTCATATTCAGTCATCAGAATTTTTAGGCTTATGTTTGCTTGAATTTTGCTTCAGTTCTTTTGTTAGCAGAGTATAAAAGAAAAAGGTATGAATTGAAACAAGAATAGTGGCATAGAGAACAAAAAAAGTGCTTGTTTATCAAACTTGATTTTCTTGTTTGCTTAAGTTTTGTAAAGACAACCATATTTATAGCAACTCATTTCTGATTCTCTCAATTAAAAATTCACATCTCTCGTTGGTCACATTTATTTTAAATGTTCAATTTTTGTAAAATCTTAAACTTTCCCAGTTTTGACACGTCTGGCCTCTTTGCTGCATGTATACACATTATTGTATTACCCAAGGGCCTTTTATAAGTCTTGTAAAAAATTCCACAGATATCCATAGAAACAAATGAGTATCACACTAATTAAATATACATTGATGAGAGCAGTAATTGTTGAATGCTAACTTTCTACCAAATATCTTGATTTTGATTATTCTACAAATCATCATTTGGAAGGCTTATTTTTGACTTTAAACAGTTTACTACTTGAACAAACCATAGGTTTACTACTTGAACAAACCATAGTTATCTATCTGCCCCTTTTCTTAACTCGCTCCTTCCGTTACAAGGTCACAGTGAACTAATGCTCATCCTGATTGCACTGGGCACCATGCAGGAACTAACTGTAAATAGGACACTAGTTTACAGCAGTTTGCACACACATTTACTCTGCACTAATTTAGCTGTATTATCTTATCTAATATGCATATCTTTGGGATATGAAAGAAAGTCAACAAAAAAAAACAGACTTGAGAAGAATGTGGAACAGTGCTTATATATGCCACCTCTATCCATTCATCCCTACCTCAATACAGCTCTGATACAGCTATCTGCGACCTTGCAATAGATTAAGCGGGCAACACAATAGATAAAATAAAACTACAGCTTTCTGGAATAATTTAGTTCAATATGTAGATACACAAAGTAAACAGGACCTTAAGATCCCGGCTTGGTTATTGGCTTTCTTGCAATTTGTTAAAAAGTTTGCCATTGTAGGTTACTTTTCACCAGCATTGGGATTAATGAAAGTTGGTGTATAATCAGATAGAGGTATTAGCAAAAAAAAAAAGAATTTATTATTATTTTTGTTACATTTTCCACTGATTTTTAAAAGATTTGGTCATAAAGGTGGTATGTTACAGAATGGGGACATCCTACTGTCTTCTGAATGTGTGACTGGTTCTGGGGAAACCCGGGATATAACATATTCCCTTATATTTGGCAGTCCAGATAACACACAACAGCTCAGTGCACTGCGATCTATAGTCATATTTGGCACTTCTTTCCATTCATTTGTCTCTTTGTTGTAACATTCCACCTTCGAAGATGTAGTGTGCCCATCATATCCACCCACTGCATATAGGAGATCCTCCATCGTCTCAATTCCAAAGTTACTGCGTGGAGTAATCATGGAAGCAATTGAGCGCCATATTCCAGTCTGTGGGTTGAAGGCTTCTGCAGTTTCCAGGCGGTTCTCCCCATCAAAACCACCTACCTAGTACGAAGTGTAAAAAATCATTATGATCACCGAGTGCTTACTAAGAATATTGCTACATTCACATGCTGTGGGAGTTTTTGGAGTTCCAGCTTGACGTCTCAACCTTCCAACAATTATTGTGTTGACAGTAATGTGTGGTTATTGTTGGTTTATTTCTTGGTCACACAAAAAAAAAAAAATAAAGCTCTCTTTAGCTTACGTTAAGTTCAAATTAAACATGTTTAAAGTGTTTCATGTTACTCCTCATACAATTTAGCCACAACAATGACATTTAATTTGTTTGTTAATTTCTTGATTGAACTAAAAGATCAGTATTATGTTACATCTTAGAGAATTCAAGTGGCATTGTTTTCTCCAAATTTAAGGGCATTCACGTTAAATTTCAGACTGGGGGACTATACTTTCCATCTGGCTGATAGCATGTGAATGTAGCATATTACAAAATAAAGATGGGCTGTTGAATTTGAAAACCGTTTTGTCAGTGTTATTGTTAGTGTTCACTCTGAAATACAGTAATCCCTCGCTATATCGCGCTTCGCCCTTCGCGGCTTCACTCCATCGCGGATTTTATATGTAAGCATATTTAAATATATATCGCGGATTTTTCGCTGCTTCGCGGGTTTTTGAGGACAATGGGTCTTTTAATTTCTGGTACATGCTTCCTCAGTTGGTTTGCCCAGTTGATTTCATACAAGGGATGCTATTGGCAGATGGCTGAGAAGCTACCCAGCTTACTTTTCTCTGTCTCTTGCGCTGACTATCTGTGATCCTGACGTAGGGGGTGTGAGCAGGGGGGCTGTTTGCACACCTAGACGATACGGACGCTCGTCTAAAAATGCTGAAAGATTATCTTCACTTTGCTACCTTCTGTGTGCAGCTTTTAAGTATGCTGCACGGTGCTTCGCATACTTAAAAGCTCAAAGGGCACGTATTGATTTTTTAATCTGTCTCTCTCTATCTCTCTCTAACTCTCTCTCTCTCTCTCTCTCTCTCTCTCTCTCTGCTCCTGACGGAGGGGGTGTGAGCTGCCGCCTTCAACAGCTTTGTGCCGCGGTGCTTCGCATACTTACAAGCCAAACAGCCATATTGATTTATTTGCTCCTTTGAAGAGGAAGATATGTTTGCATTCTTTTAATTGTGAGACTGAACTGTCATCTCTGTCTTGTTATGGAGCACAGTTTAAACTTTTGAAAAAGAGACAAATGTTTGTTTGCAGTGTTTGAATAACGTTCCTGTCTCTCTACAACCGCCTGTGTTTCTGCACAAATCTGTGACCCAAGCATGACAATATAAAAATAACCATATAAACATATGGTTTCTACTTCGCGGATTTTCTTATTTCGCGGGTGGCTCTGGAACGCAACCCCCGCGATGGAGGAGGGATTACTGTAATGCATGCATTGGATACAGCTGTTTTAACATAGCCTTACTCTTATTTCTGTTATTCTGTTTCCTTCTTTATCAATAAGATTGAAAAAGAATATGCAGGTTTTCAGAAAAAGGTCACAAAATTTAAGCCTCTCAACTTAAGAAGCTGCCGTTCAATTTCCAGCCTTGTGCTGCTGTATGGCCATATTTTTCTTCCTCTTCTGTCCACAACTATTGTAAGAGATTGGCTTGGTTTTGCTTTAAATGTTCTGTAGTAAGCAAAATGAGCTAAGTATGTTTATCAAACGATTGGAGCAATAGTTAGAAGGCAGGAGCTTGTGTCAGAAATCTCAGGAGGTCAAAAAATCAAGAACATACAACGTGATAAATTTGAGAAGCGCAGAAGATAATCAGAAGAAAAATTTAAAGAACAGAAAACTGAGTACGAGGAAAGAGCAATCAAGAATTCATAACTCTCAATAAATCAAAGACAAAAGCGGCAGTCTCAAATTGGACTTGGACAAAACTAACACCTTGCTTAAATACACATCAGTTAAAGTAAGGCAGGTATGTTTTCTGTTTTGGTGCTATGTGTTAGTGTGTTGAGAACCTCAGTCAGATAATTCCTTATGGCAAGTACTCCTGGCCCTGGTTTAATTCTAGGAGATAAAATGTGAGGTGCAGTAAAATACATGATTACTCACTGCATATATTTCATCTTTATATGCAACCACTCCAACGCCACTTCTCTGGATCATCATTGGAGGAATCATGGTCCACTGGTTCATGCTCGGGTCATAGACCTCTGCTGTGAAAAGATAATCCTCCCCACTGAAACCACCACAAATATAAATCTGTAGGAGGGTGAAAGAAAATATGTTTTCAAATTAACAAGCACATGGTAATCATGTGGATTACATGCATCCATTGTGCCAGAATGTTTACTGCTTCTTTTACATAGACATTTGCTTGCTTTGTTTTCTCCCATTAAGCCTGCATCCAGCATCTCGGAAGAGTACCTTACCTTTCCATGAAGTGTGGTAGCACTGGCATCACTTCTCCGCTCATTCATCGAGGAGAGCAGGGTCCACTGATTTGTTTCTGAGTTGTATTTTTCAGCTGTGCTGAGGCGATTTAGACCATCAAAACCACCCATTGCATAAATAAAATTATTTAGAACAACCACACTAATGTAGCAACGGCGAGAATGAGTAGGAGCCACCTCTTGCCAAACCTTCCGTACAGGGTCAAATCTGCACACTCTGTTGTAGTATTTTACTCTATCACAGCCTCCAATTAAATAAATGTACCCCAACACGAATGCAGTTCCATGATAGGCTCTGGGTGTTTCTTCTGAGCACATTACATCTGTCCAGGACTTTGCACGTGTGTCATACACTTCAATAGCATTGGTGGGATGACTGTCTCTCCAGCCACCAATGGACAGAAGGATACTGTAAGGCAGACGGGTTGAAGTTTTGGGAGAGCTGTGGTGTGGAGTGGCTGAATCGTTGATACCAAGATCGTATATCATCTGTAGCAAGCATCTGTAAGCACACAATTTATACTGAGGATCATCTTTCATGTACTCCGATTTCTTCACATTGCTCACAAAAAGACTTGAGGCCTTCAAAGTTATGCGCACCTGAAAAGGAAAACAAAGTTAGTTTTTTATATTTCATAAATGTTTCAGTTTGCAATGAATATTGTTCTTTGATCAAGACTAAAATAAGGAATAAAACACGGCACATAAGGATATTATACATTAATGCAAATTTCAGCAGCTTTTCTCCATAACCTTTGTTCTCAGACTGAAGGCACCCAGTAGCATCGGATATTTTTTGGGGTTGGTAACAAGCTGAACATTCACCCCCTATGCACTGAGTTTGCATAGCTTTTGACTGGTGGGGGGGGGTAACACCTTATACAGACAATAGAGCTGTTCCTGTTAGTGTTCCGTGTGACTGTGCTGTTCCTGTCAGTGCCACCTGTAGCTGTGCTGTTCCAGTTAGTGGAGCATGTCTATTTATACACTGCTTGCCATGAGGCACATGGCTGCATCAGTGCCTGCTCTGAGAAGGAACTGAAGTTTTGCTGTGCTGTTTCTGTCAGCAGAGTGTATCGGTGTCGCAGGTTGCTGAGAGAAGGATGTCTTCTGTTTGCCATGAGGCACGTGGCCACATCACTGCCTAGTTTGAGAAGGACACTCATCCACAATTCTTGGCCAAGGTGGCCCACACATCCAATTCATGGGTTGTGTTACACGTATCGTGACATAGGCTGTCAAATGAGACCAAGATCAAGGCCTAAAGCCCAGGGATTTTGAAATTTGTGTATAACCATTAGCATTTTATGTACTGTATTTATAATGAACACATAAAAATTAAACAAATCAAATACAGTCAAGCATAATGTATTACATGTTATCCAAGATAGCTGTGATGGCAAAAGTACCGAGGCTTACATAATTTTGCCACACATCAACAAGGACAATGGAAATCATTAAGGAACATTTTAAGCTTCCAGTTGCAAATGTAACGAGATGGAATAACCAGATTACAATGATAAGATTATATCTTGAAATACCTTCACATGTATTGTCAGAACTGCAAACCCCTGTTCAGTTCACAGTAAACAAGATCAAGCTTATCAAAGACCTCTGTGTAACACTAGAGCCTGATATGTTTCAGCCTGGGTTCCTCCCTTAGTTATGGTTTCATTTTCTGTTTTGTGTGTTTTTTTGTCTATTGTTGATTCTTTTGTCTATGTTAATATTGTTACTTTTGTTATTTATTTACATTATTCTCTAATTTTTTGTAGTTTTGTGTATAATGTTATTTCTCTGTACCCATGCCTGTGTTACCATCTTCCATTTCGGTGGTTCGCCAAGAGGCTGGGCCATCTGTTCACATCTATCAAGGGACTGTCCTCATCCCTATGAAGACTGTAGAAACAAGTAGTCCCTCAAGGTTCATCGAATGTGTAAAATAACTTTTTATTTATGAAGATTCTTTGTTTACCCCTTTTTGCTTTAAAGTGAAGGTTTGCACATCCTTTCACTTGTAGGGTGATT